>NC_138779.1:24649350-25001850 GCF_965119305.1 Pelophylax lessonae | reverse complement strand
GTGTGTGTGTGTATATATATATATATATATATAATGTTTGGGGATTCTGAGTAATTTCATAGCAAAAAAATTAAACATGTAGGAGAGGAGTGCCAGAACTGGCCCGGTATGGAAATCGGTAAAGTGTCCCTGTCACCTTTCCACATCCGAGGCAGCCATTTTTTGGCAATGCTCCACCTTTAAAATCATTTTTTGAAGCCATGGACACTAGAGGCACGTTGTTCTGTATTCTAGTGAATTGAAAGGGCCTGCGAATGTTGGCCCAAAAACAGGCAATAATATTCCTTACACAGTCTGCAGCCAGGAATGTTATGAGGCCAGTGCAGATCCCTTCAATGAAGGAGGCCGCTCCGAATGCGTGGAAGAGGACTCTCAGCCAGGGCGGGACCGGGTCCACAAGGACGAGGATCAGAGCAAAAGCTGCAAAGGAATAGGGACAGTTAGTGGGGGACAGTGGAATAGAATGGCAGAGAAGCATAGGGATAGTGATGATCAGTGTCGGGGATTGGGTGGCTTCAAAGAGGACCTGTCACTTTGCCCTGAATGATAGGATTTCCTTTAGGTCCCTTTCAAGCAGGCGGACCGTTCAGATCCGCCTTTCAGTTTTTCTGGCGGATCTGAACGGTCACTCTCTCTATGGGGCATCGGATGTCAACGGAGACATGTCCGCTGACATCCGATCCGTCAAATCTGGACGGATGGAAACCCTATTTTCCATCCGTCCAGCGGATCGGATCGGATGAGAACGGACCGATGGTCCGTTCCCATCCGATTCCCCCATAGAGATGCATGGGGACCTGACAGCTGTGTCTCCGCGGAGACACAGCTGTCATCCTCCGCTGAGAAAAACAGAGTCCGCCGACAGACTACCATGTGTGAAAGAGCCCTTAAAAAGAATCCGGCTTCATGAAGAATTAGGAAATACAACCAATTCTACTCCTGTAGTGGCCGAGCGGCCAGGATCTGACACCCTGAACACTCCACAACCAGCTCAAATAATGTAATATATTGGAGCTTACCAATCATTAGATGTGGTGGCTGCATTTGTTTTTCCTCTCTGTTTTTTCCTAGTGATCTGGCTGGTAACACACCTCCTGTAGTAGAGTGCCCCCACTCTGGAGGAAGGAGAACTGGGGGGGGGGGGGGGGCACCTTTGGACAGCAGCATTGTCAGTCTTGGGGGAGAAGAGTGGTAGATGGACTAGCAGATTTAAATACACAAACAAAGTGGAGCTCCACCCAAAAGGAGAAGCTCTGCTTGTTTGCTTTCTCCCTCCTCCGCTGCCACATTTGGCACCTTTCGGGAGCGGGTACCTGGTTTTGACAGGTACCCGCTCCCACTTCCAGGGAACTTCACCGCGGCAAAGTCATCAGAAAGTTAGGCCTCCTGCCGCCAGGCCATTCACAAACCGCAGCGCACTTCGGGCATGCGCAGTAGGGAACCGACTAGGGTTTCACTGCCTCTTTCCCTTACAAGAAATGGCGGCGGCGGCTGCACCCGCGAGCTGAAAAATCGGCTGGGGGAAGACCTCACTGGATTCCAGGACAGGCAAGTGTCCTAATATTAAAAAAGAATAGCGCGCAAATGCAAAAGAAATTACTACCAAATCTGAAGAGAGTCCATAAATAAAAATGGGGGTTTGGTCCCACCATATGGCCATATCGTGCTCAAGCCCACCACTGCGTCAAAGTACCCCATTATCAGTGGGTCCTACACTATCCATGAAAAAGAGATGAATCCAGCCCTTCTAACCCTTGGAGATAACACTCCTTGCTGGGGAAGATGTGCAAATGCACTACAGGGGACTCCTCCTATATCCACTTGATGGTGGACACTGATTGAGTACAGGTGTGTGTGGGGGGTGGGGAGGGCTGCTCAACCTCGATAGTCTGGTCAGACCGAATACATAATAAACAGGCAAAAAATTTGGGGGAGCATACCCATGTATTTCCAAAGCTGCTGCAGCTATGAACCAAAAGACATGTATATTAAAAAAGAATAGCGCGCAAATGCAAAGGAAATTGCTACCAAATCTGAATAAATAAAATAAAATGGGGGTTTTGGTTCATAGCTGCAGCAGCTTTGGAAATACATGGGTATGCTCCCCCAAATTTTTTGCCTGTTTATTATGTATTCGGTCTGACCAGACTATCGGGGTTGAGCAGCCCTCCCCACCCCCCCCCCACACACACCTGTACTCAATCAGTGTCCACCATCAAGTGGATATAGGAGGAGTCCCCTGTAGTGCATTTGCACATCTTCCCCAGCAAGGAGTGTTATCTCCAAGGGTTAGAAGGGCTGGATTCATCTCTTTTTCATGGATAGTGTAGGACCCACTGATAATGGGGTACTTTGACGCAGTAGTGGGCTTGAGCACGATATGGCCATATGGTGGGACCAAACCCCCATTTTTATTTATGGACTCTCTTCAGATTTGGTAGTAATTTCTTTTGCATTTGCGCGCTATTCTTTTTTAATATACATGTCTTTTGGTTCATAGCTGCAGCAGCTTTGGAAATACATGGGTATGCTCCCCCAAATTTTTTGCCTGTTTATTAAGTGTCCTAATATTAAAAGTCAGCAGCTACAGCATTTGTAGCTGCTGACCTTGAATTTTTTCTGAAGGAGCCTGGAGCTCCTCTTTAACTCCAGCTCACCCTTTATAGGCAGTTACAGCAAACCATTTTTGTTTCGTTTTGGGATAAAGGTCTTGCATGAGTTAATAAAAGTAGATCAATGTAAGAACTGTCAAATGATTGGTCTCCTCCCTGTAACTGCAAGAGAGCTTGTTCTGTTAAATACAACTGACTTACTGGCTGGATCACTAGGTGAATATAAAATAAAAAGAGACTAAAAAAGAAAATAAATGCAGCCATCACATCTAAGAATTGGTAAGCTGCAATATAATAAATGTTTGCTTTTGGGATTAATACAGCTTCAAAGGCAAAAGGTTCATAGTGGGTTGACAAGTGAGAACGCTAATACCCCTTAGTAAATTGCGCCAAGAGTGCTTGGTTTAGGGTAGAGATGACTGGTGTTCTTACCCGTTGTGAATAACGTGAAGCCAATGTTGCAGACGAGACTGTCCAGCAGAGGTTGGCTACAATACCATGAGGAGCTCGGCCTGCAGAACAGAACACAAATATCTTTGTCTTCATAGTTCAGTCACTGCACAGCTGACAAACCACCAGCAGGCACTAGAGGGAGCCGGAATGTACTGTCACCTGCCTTGCAAAGCACCCCGGGGGAACTGATAGACCAACAGCAAACTCTGTTTCTAACCCAGGTTGCGCGTGGGCTGGCACCTTATTCCTATTGGTCAGTGAGGATGCCAATCACAGAGATGGACAAGTAGTGAGGAGCAGAAGGGGGTGGGCCAAAGTTCAGGAAGCAAAGTGGCTATTCACATTATAGAGCTCCCAGGATCCAGTAGGTGCCGGATCCTTTAGGCAAAGGCGGTTCATGTCTATCAGTAGTTTAGTAGCTTTTAAAGCTGATATCCAGCCTTCCCTTCAGTCTTGCACAGTTGTACCAGCTCCCCTCTTGTGCTGAATTCGCTTACTCTGGTTTTACTGCACACAGCGAGCTGCTCACAAGTTATAGCGTCTACAAACTATGGTGTACAGTGGGGAAAATAATAATTTGATCCCCTGTAGATTTTGTAAGTTTGCCCACTTAGAAAGAAATGAAGGTCTATAATTTTTATCATAGGTGTAATTTAAATGATAGAGACAGAATATCAACCAAAAATCCAGAAAAAAACACATAAAAGAAATACTACAAAATAAGTTGAAGTTCAGTGAGTAAAAAAAGTTTTTGATCCCCAAGCAAAACATGACGTAGTTGGTGGAGAAACCCTTGTTGGTAAGCACAGAGGTCAGACATTTCTTGTAGTTGGTGACCAGGTTTGCCCACATCTCCGGAGGGATTTTTGTCCACTCTTCTTTACAGATCTTCTCTAAATCCTTAAGGTTTCTTGGCTGTCCCTTGGTAAAATGAATTTTCAGCTCCCTCCATACATTTTCTATAGGATTAAGGTCTGGAGACTGGCTAGGCCACTCAATGATCTTAATGTGCTTCTTTTTGAGCCACTCTTTTGTTGCCTTGGCAGTATGTTTTGGATCATTGTCATGCTGGAAGACCCATCCACGACCCATCTTTAGTGTTCTCAAAGGAAAGAAGGTTCTCATCCAAGATTTTGCAATACATGGCCCCATCCATTGGCTCCTCAGTGCTGCAAAGTCAGCCTGTACCTTTAGCAGACAAACGGCCCCAAAGCATAATGTTTCCACCTCTGTGGTTGACTATAAGGATGGTGTTCCTAGGGTCATAGTCAGCATTTTTCTTCCTCCAAACACAGCGACTTGAGGTAAAGCCGAAGACCTCAACTTTGGACTCACTGACCACAGCACTTTCTCCCAATCCTTCTCTGAATCATTTAGATGTTCATTGGCATGACTGTACATGTGCCTTCTTGAGGATGGGAACTCGCCATGTTTGGAGGAAGAAAAATGCTGACTATGACCCTATGAACACCATCCCTACAGTTATGCACAGCGATGGAAACTTTATTATCTCTTCTGTAAAGAAGAGTGGACCAAAATCCCTCCTGAGATGAGTGCAAACCTGGTCACCAACTACAAGAAACGCCTTACCTCTGTGCTTGCCAACAAGGGTTCCTCCACCAACTACTAACTCAGGTTTTGCTAAGTTGGGGATCAAATACTTATTTTACTCACTGAACTGCAACTTAATTTATAACATTTGTAGCCTGGGTTTTTTCTGGATTTTTGGTTGATAATTCTGTCTCTATCATTTAAAATACACCTATGATAACAATTATAGACCCTTCATTTCTTTGTAAGTGGGCAAACTTACAAAATCTGCAGGAGATCAAATAATTATGTTCCCCACTGTATATAATCGCTTGAATGTTTTTTATTTTTTTTTATATATATATATATTTACTGGTAATGGTGACGATCAGCAGCTTATAGAGGGACTCCGATATTGTGGCGGACAATCTGACACTTTGTGGGAACCAGTGACACCAATACATTGATCAGCGCTAAAAATATGCGCTGTCACTGTACTAATGACACTGGCTGGGAACGGGTTAAACACTCTTGGGCGATCAAAGGGTTAGCTGACTGCCTAGCCAGTGTTTATGTGTGTGGTGCTTTTACTAAGGGATGTACTGGATTTTATTCCCTGCTTTGCAGGGAAACAAAAATCATCACATCCCTGTTGTCAGAAAGGAGCTCTGTCTTGTTTCCATAGGCATAGGTGCCGGAGGACATCCATTGGCCGGCACCCGCTGATCGGCATCTGCTGATGACTAATCATAGCAGAAGCCGAGCTCCCTCTGTGCGGAGGTTCAGAATCACTTATATATATACTGTATATATACAGTAGCAGTATATCCATTAAGTGGATATAAACAGATTAAACATCACCTTTAACATGAACAAAGGTTTGTTTTTTAAAAAGACTTACACTAAGCACAAGATACATTATAGAATTGACCGTGTATGAAAAGTGACAGTCTAAGGCCTCATGCACACTGTTTGCCCAGCTCTCCTGAACGCATTTCTCTTGGGAGAGGACAAGGAGCCGCAAAAATGCTGCAGCTTTGTAAATGCGTTTAGGCCCGTTAAGTGCTTGTGCCTTAATTAATTTTACTGGCCTGAATAATAATTTATTCTGGCCATTGAAATGAATTAAAGTGGTTATAAAGACTGAAGGGTTTTCACCTTCATGCATTCTATGTATAAAGGTAAAAAAAAAAACCTTCTATTTGCAGCAGCCCCCCCCCCCCAATACTTACCCGAGCCCCATCCCAATCCAGCAATGTGCACAAGAGCCTCGGCTCTCCTCCTCATTGGCTGTCAATCATAGCCAGTGAGCCAATGAGGAGAGAGGAGGGTGGGGCCGAGACACAGCTCTGTGTGTGAATGGACACACAGAGCAGTGGCTTAGGAGCGAGCCTGCCTGAGTGCCCCCATAACAAGCTGCTTTCTGTGGGGGCAGTTAGCAGGAGGGAGGGGGCCAGGAGCACCAGTGAGGGACCCGAGAAGAGGAGGACCGGGGCTGCTCTGTGTAAAACCAACTGCACAGAGCAGGTAAGTATAACGTGTTTGTATTACACAGAGCAGGTAAGTATACATGTTTGTATTACACAGAGCAGGTAAGTATACCATGTTTGCTATTTATTAATTTGTTTTTAATTGCCTTTAATATCACTTTAATGCTCAAGCCCTAAACACGCTTAGCGTTTGCACGCATTTAGGCACATTTGGGTGTATTTCATTGACCCAAGTAATAATTTATTCTGGGCATTGAAATGAATTAACGCTCAAGTGCTAAACGTGCCCAATGTTAACGCGTTTGGGCAAGTTTTTTTTTTTTTTTTTCTGCCAAAATACTGCTGCTCCTGAACGTGCTGGCAGTGTTTATTTTTTGTTTTTGGTTTCTTTTTTCTGCCTATAAATTTATAGACCGAAAAAAAAAAACTTCAAACACTCCTAAAAGTGGCGTTTTTGACACGCAGTCTGCATGAGGCCTAATAGTGTAAAATGTATTGTGTGATCAATCGTGTAAAGTAAGTAAAATGCATAAAAATATGACCTGTTTCAGCAGGGATTCGATTGGCTGCTGTGAGCAGCACACTTTCCCTGACATCCCCTTTGGACTGTGAACACGCGATGGTGCGCTCCCCAGTCCCCCTTTTTCTGAATTTTTTAGCAGCTTATTTTAATGGAATTAGTGAAGTGCATTGGGGTTGATGAATATTTTATACCTGTAGTATTTAGTGTTCAGGTAATCATGGCGGACGTATTCTGGAGGAGATAAGAGATATGGGACAAGCTGGAGGTTCATTGTTCAGAATAAGTAGAAAGAGAACCGGTCATGTCAGTGGGGCAGGTAAGCCTCTCATCTCTCCTCTAGTATGGCGGCATTTCATAAAATTACGTGTGCGATTATCCACCTACCGCGCGCTAACTGAAACTTTTAAATCAAAAACTAGATCGTCCCTTCACCAAATGTCTTGTCTCACAGGTCCCGTTTGTTTGCCGCGTGCCGTCTTCTTTCTTGTTATATTATACACTTATCTGATATATGTATGACCGTTACCAAAAACGATCGCATGGGTATTCACACCTTTACACATCGCTGGCAACTTACTGTAGTACCTGCATCTTCTCTGGCGTGATTATGGGAAGAGCAGCAAGTAGCTCCTTCTGAACAGAATAAGGATTATTGAAGGGTTACATGTAGAGCTGTGCCGAATGGAAATTTTGGTGCCAAACCGAAACTTCAGGATGCGCTTGGCCAAAAACTGAAAATGACAGTTTTTAAAAAATATATATAGGGAGTCACTTTGGTTGGGGGGCCCATGGAACCCAGCTTACCTTAGAGAGGTTGGGAAATCCCTCTCACAGCCCCCTAGGTCCCTTTTTATGTGTAAGTCACTCTATTAGGGGCACAAGGTGACCGAGAAAATGATGGACAACTACTTGGTGGACAATGAGAATGTGGTTTTGATTGCTTCAAATGGGACAGTGATATTTATCCACAATATCCCTCAGGAAATCTATGATACATTAATTCCACTGTTTATAAAGACAAAGAGAGAGGGATGAGAGGATCCCACAGCTTGCTGGGGTCTCTACAGTCTCTCACATAGAGATGGGACTTTTGAGGCTAGGAGTGGAGATTGATCCTGATGAAAAATGAATACACCAATGATATATAAAAAATATAGCATTTATTTGTATAGGCTTAAAAATCTTATATAAATATCAAAAAAATGTGAATTCATAAAGCAAATAATGCATGTACATAAGACAATACAGGTAAACCACTGGATCCCAACCAGCCTCTGAGAACAAAGGCAATTATTGAAAGATAACTAATGAGTCATGATAGATTCATGATACTAGTACAAAATGATGTGGGATACATCAGTGGAAATTCTGGAATCGCGACGCGTTTCGCTCATGTTGCTTTCTCAGACGATTCCTTTTACCCTTGTCCATGGAACAGACATGCTTGAATAAACGAAATCTTTATGCCAGAAAAAGATATCTGGTCCAGGTGGAGACGTATCACATGTAATTCCTACAGGTTTGGCCCTTGTTGGCTGCACAGCATAAATGAATGCTCAATGTCTCGAGTGATCCATAGGGAATCAAAACGGTGCATCCCCCACTTAAGGAAGGAGTGCTTATTAGAAGCCAAAGATCTGTTGCCAGACAAATGAGCCCGGTCACTAACCATATAGCCAACCGCCTCTCCACGTGGACCAGATATCTTTTACATGTGATACGTCTCCACCTGGACCAGATATCTTTTTCTGGCGTAAAGATTTCGTTTATTCAAGCATGTCTGTTCCATGGACAAGGGTAAAAGGAATCGTCTGAGGAAGCAACATGAGCGAAACGCGTCGCGATTCCAGAATTTCCACTGATGTATCCCACATCATTTTGTACTAGTATCATGAATCTATCATGACTCATTAGTTATCTTTCAATAATTGCCTTTGTTCTCAGAGGCTGGTTGGGATCCAGTGGTTTACCTGTATTGTCTTATGTACATGCATTATTTGCTTTATGAATTCACATTTTTTTGATATTTATATAAGATTTTTAAGCCTATACAAATAAATGCTATATTTTTTATATATCATTGTTGTATTCATTTTTCATCAGGATCAATCTCCACTCCTAGCCTCAAAAGTCCCATCTCTATGTGAGAGACTGTAGAGACCCCAGCTAGCTGTGGGATCCTCTCATCCCTCTCTCTTTGTCTTTATATATACGTTTCAGGGATGTGGCAGGAGTGGTACCCTTAGTATATCTCACTCACTCTCTACATTAATTCCACTGTATCAGAATGATAGAACATTGTATGAACTTTGCCATGTAGCCTGTTGTAGTCTGTAACTTCTGAATGGTCGGGGCATTGCTTAGATGTGGATTCCAGGTTCTTCAATATAGGAGATGGACAGTCTGTTACTGGTGGTCTCCTGCTGTTGTCTGTGTATTAAGGTGTGGTGTGTTTACACTTATAATAATGTGTATTGTACTTCATGAGCTTGATGTCGGCAAGTCTGCTAGTTAATTAACTCAAGGTAATTAAATCACTGTCCTCTATTAGGTCCCTTTTACACAGGCTTTCCGATCAGGTCCGCCTGTCAGTTTTTCAGGTGGACCTGATCGGATCCTCCATGCACCCCTATGCACATCTCTGTTGACACCCACTGCTCTCCGATCCAATGTGGTCCGTGAAATCCAGATGGATGGAAACCCTATTTTCCATTCGTCTGGAGGATCAGATCAGATGAACACGGACAGGAGGTCCGTTTTCATCCGATCTCCCATAGAGGAGAGCGGGGCTCTGACAGCTCTGTCTCTGCAAAAGTAAGCAGAGACGGAGCTGTCATCCACCTACTCAGCGAGGATCGGTGGAGCAAAACGTTGTCCGCCGGGCAGAAAGCCCATGTGAAAGGACCCTTGGTTGCTAGTGGGAAAGTAGAATACTGTTTGTGTCTGTTTGTTCCTTAGATATGTTAATTATATTTCTGTACACAATTTCATCTGCATAGGATAATGTAATCAGGCACCTGACCTGATGGGGTATATATTGGGTGTAAGTTTGTTCAATAAATGTTCCAGATCTTATACAAGCTATTCTCGGCTAGCTTTGTATGGGGGTGGGTAGAATATCTGATATCTATGTTCAAGACTGAAGGAAGTGGTATTCTGACAGAAGCACACAAACAGTAAGGGTCGCGGTTCCATTACAATTTTTATATATAATTGTATTATATTCAACTTTATAAATAATATCTTGAATTTAAATGCATATTAATTTATTGTCAGCCATTATTGACACCTTTCGCGCAAGAAAAATGCATCCCTTTTTAAATTCTATGTATGTCTTCACACTGGTCCGTTGCGCTTCCATTGTGGTGTTAAAAATCCCGCTTGCTGCATTTTTGTTCAAACCGCACCAAAAACGCACCTCCCAGTTGAAATGGACTGAAAACGCAGCAAGAACGCATCAATAACGCACCTGTGTTTTTTATGCAGTTTTTTGAGTCACATGACCTGTGAAAAACACACCATAAGCATAGCAAAATCACATGCGTTTTCAGCACTACTATCGGCACCTTTTTCTCTTATCAGCAAATTGCAGATTACACCATTTTTGCCCAATATGTTTTGGCACATCTCTAGTTACATGCAATAGTACATAGTAGTAAACCCAGGAACCTGCATTTACTATATCTGGTCTCCTAATTGTCAGTTAAAGTGACGCAATGCCGTATTGCAAAAAATGGCCTGGTCATGAAGGGGGGTAAACCTTCTAGAGGTCAAGTGGTTAAAGTGGTTGTAAACCTCAGACATGAAATAAGAACAAAGCATATCCCTCTATAGTGTGTACTTGTCCCAATCCAGAGCACTGAGAGGCTGATTTACTAAAGTCAAATACTCTGTGCACTGCAACTGCAGTTGCTCTAGATCTGTAGGGAAGCTCTGCTGATGTGTGAAGTGAAGCTTTGCCGCATTTGCTAAGCTCTGGAGCAAGTGCACTTGCAGCTCACAGTATATTTGCCTTTAGTAAATCGACCCCTAATGCCTCATACACACGTGCAGATTATCTGAAGACTTTTGTCTGCAGACTTACCAAAACCATATAATATGAGGTCAAACCTAAACACTTTCAATTTGTATGCAATCCGGCAGGCCCTTGCACTACATAGAAAAGGTAAGTCTGCAGACAAAAGTCTGCAGATAATCTGCACGTGTGTATGGGGCATAAGTCTTATTTCTGTCTGCTGCCTCCTTCCTCTGCTATCAGCATAAATTACTTCTGATGGATTTTCCTAACACCAAGAGAAAATGGTTGCGGGGAGGGACCTCCAGCTGATTGACAGCCTCAGCTCTGTTCCTGTGTGCTGTGTGAAGGATTCCCCTCCCCTTCATTCCCCTCCACTTCACTCCACTCCCCTTCCCTTCGCTCTACTTCACTCCCCTCCCTTTTCCTCCCCACCACTAACGAAGTAGAACTACTTAAGTACTGTACTTAAGTACCGAAATGCGGTATCTGTACTTTCCTAGAGTAGAATTTTTTTTTCCTACTTCTACTTTTACTTCACTACATTTTTTCGATGATTTTGATACTTCTACTCCGATACTTTTTTTTTGTGCTGCATAGTTACTCGTTACTTTTAAAAAAAATTACCACTGCCGGAACAGTAGATGGCAGGTTGCATATAGCTAAAAAAAATGTGTATAATGTCATTTGTAAATCAGCGCATACGAAAATAAAGGCTGTGTATAATAAAAGCTGCTATACCAAATCTTTCCAATAAAAAGAAAATATGAAACAAACAAATAAATGGTGCTACAGCGCTTAAAGTGCATCAAGAAACTACTAACAAACACAGGTTAATCATTTGAATAAATCATTTGAAATAATAAAAACAATATGATGTTCATACTTTTGACTTCTTTCTTTAATAACTACATAACACAGTACTTCTACTTCTACTTTCAGTACTTGAGTAGAATTTTTTTTTCCAAACTACTGGTACTTTTTACTTTTAGTACTTAAGTAGCAAATTTTTTGAAAAAACTACTTGCAATACTTAAGTAAAAAAAATGTTGAATACTTTAGTACTTCTACTTAAGTAACTTTTTCTGCGAGCACTTCCACTTCTACTCAAGTCACTTTTTGATCGAGCACTTGTACTTTTACTCAAGTAGAAATTTCGAGTACTTTATACAAGTCTGACTCCCGTCCACTCTACTCCCGTCCACTCTGCTACTGTCCACTCCCCTCCACTTCACTCCACTCCGCTTGCCTTCACTCGATGTCACTCGCCTCCCCTTTCCTCCCCACCACCACCTCCCGTTCATTCTCCTTCCCTTCACTCCCCTTCACTCCCCTCCCCCTTCCCACCACCTCCCCTTCACTCCACTCTACTCCCCTTCAGTCCACTCCCCTCCCCTCTCCTCTACTCCCGTCCACTTCCCTCCCCTCCCCTATCTTCCTCTCCCCTCCCCTTCATTCTTCTCCATTTCCCCCTTTTTCCCCACCCTTTCCTTCACTCCCCTCCCCTTCCCTCCCCACCACCTCCCCTTCACTCCACTCTTCTCCCCTCCAATCCATTCCCCTCTACTCCCATCCACTTCCCTCCCCTTCCCTTTCCTCTCCTCTCCCCTCCCCTCCCTCCGCTCCCCTCCCCTCTCCTTCACTCACTCCCCTCCCCTTCACGCCCCTCAGCTCTCAGAGCTCTCCTCACTGAGTTCTCCCTCCTTTTTTTTTCTGACCGCTCAGACAAGTTTTAAAATTCATAATTTTAACCACTTGCCGTCTGCTCACTTGAGCACTACTGAGGCAAAGTGGTTCGTTATCGTCTGGCGACGTAGACCTACGTCGCCAGACACTCCCCTTTCTCGGCGGCGCGCGCGCGCCGCCGGAGGCTCGCTCCCGCTGTGTTCATTCACAGCAGGAGTGGGGCCAGGGGAGGAGCGGCGGCGATCACCGCTGCTCTTCCCCGATCGTCGGGGAATCGAGTGTGGAGATCCGCCTCCTTGTGTAAACAGAGCGGGCGGATCTCCTAAGTGACAGGCAGGGACAGATAGGGTTCAGCATAGCTGAACCCTCGATCTGTCCCTGTGTCACTCAGTCACCTCCCCCCACACACGTTAGTAAGCACCAGGCATACATTAACCCCTCCCTCACCAATAAAATGAACCCCTTCCCTGCCAGTGTCATTTTTACAGTAACAGTGCATATGTATAGCACTGATTACTGTAGAAATGTCACTGGTAACCCCAAAAGTGTCAAAAATGTCAGTCAATGGTCCGATCTGTCCGCCGCAATGTCGCAGTCCCGCAAAAAAAATCGCAGATCGCCGCCATTACTCGTTAAAAAAAACAAACACCAAAAATGACAGAAATCTTTCCCTTAGTTAGTAAACGCAATAACTTTAGCGCAAACCATTTAAAATACGCTTATCGTGATTAGTTTTACCAAACATAGGTAGCAGAAAACAAATTGGCCAAAAATTTAAAAAAAAAATTTTGGGGGGGGGGGGGATTTCATATAAAAAAAATTTGAAAAATATTGTTATTTTTTCAAAATGTACGCTCTTTTTTTGTTTATAGCGCAAAAAGTAAAAATCTCACAGGTGATCAAATGCCACCAAAAGAAAACTCTGTTTGTGGGGAAAAAAGGACGTAAATTTCTTTTGGGTACAGCGTTGCACGACCGCGCAATTGTAAGTTAAAGTCGCACAGCACCGAATCGCAAAAAGTGGCCTAGACGTTAAACAGATGTAGAGGATGTGTTTAATCCCTGTGTATCCCCTGAGGCCAGTCACTTCTCTGGGTATATGGAAGGGTTTACAACCACTTTAACCTCTTTCCGCCGAACGCAGGCAAATATGCGGCCTCTCGGCAGCCAGGCCTTGGTGCCCAACGGCTGCATATGTGCGTGCAATAGCACTGATAGAGTTGTGCCGAGAGTGTGCACCCTGCGTGCTCCTGGCACAGTTATCGGCGGCTAACTGAAAGTTCCAGTTCGCTGCTTGTGATCAGAAGCTTTCTGATCATGTGACAGCCAATTACGGCAGTCACATGACCATAAGCCCCGCCCCGCTTCCCAGCATTCTAAAACCCTTAAAGCGCCGGCTCCCAGGGGTTAAGGAATAATAATATATTTATATGCATTATGAACCAGACATGGTTAGTGATAGAGCACCAACATCTGCAAAGCTCTGTTCCTCAAGTTTTCAAACTCTCCTGCCCTAATGGTTCAACAAGTGCTTGTGTGTATTGCGCTGTCCCCTATACCCTTTCCCCCCTAGCATCAGGGATATGCGTCTCTTGAGGAACGTGACTTGGCTTGTGTTCTACCTAGAAATGAAAGTTGTAGAAAAATGCTGACCTTAGAAGAACGTACACCTGAGGGGCTGTAAGTGCCCCACCGGCCACCGCAATGGTCCCCAGCCTGGAAGACAGACAAGATAAGGCAATCGTTAGTGACGGTACCTGGGCACAGGAGGGTGAGCGGTGATGGATACATAGGGGGTGCTCACATTCTGTTCCGGTGGGTACGGGGGAGCCAGCGGGTGAGATGATAGGACGAGTGAGCCAGAAAGTAGTGGATCATTCTCTGTCTACTGCAATGAAAGTTCCCGGCCCGTGTCACCCAATACCTACTCATCAATAATATATCACTGCCTGCTCTATACACTCCCCTCTGCAGGCTTTATTAAAGGGGAATCCCTACACCACATCACTGCCTGCTCTATACACTCCTCTCTGCAGGCTTTATTAAAGGGGAATCCCTACACCACATCACTGCCTGCTCTACACACTCCCCGCTGCAGGCTTTATTAAAGGGGAATCCCTACACCACATCCCTGCCTGCTCTACACACTCCCCGCTGCAGACTTTATTAAAGGGGAATCCCTACACCACATCCCTGCCTGCTCTACACACTCCCCGCTGCAGGCTTTATTATAGGGGAATCCCTACACCACTCTGTCTTCAAACACAACAAAAGCACCTGTTTGTAAAAGACTGTTAAAGCTGAACTCCGATCTTAAAGCGGTGTTCCAGCCCCCCCATCCAAAAATTAAATGTCACCAGCTACACATCCTGTAGCTGCTGACTTTTAATGTTAGGACACTTACCTGTCCTGGAGTCCAGCGATGTTGGCACCGCAGCCAATGTTTCCATCGGCTGTCGGGTGCTGCCTCCGTCATTGCCGGTAAGGGAACCCGGCAGTGAAGCCTTGCGGCTTCATGGGTGGATCCCTACTGCGCGAAGCGCGATGCGCATTCGGATTGGCTCGGCGCCGGGGGAAGGAGAAGGGGCCAAACTTCCGAGGGATGGTGCCACGGCACCGTCTCCCGGAAGTGGGGAGGGGTACCTGTCATTTGGCACCGGAGGGGGGGGGAAGCAAATTAACGGAATTTCCACTTTTGGGATGAACTCCACTTTAACTTAACCACTTGCCACCCAGGCCAATTCTGACACTTCTCTTCTTCAAGTAAAAATCATAATTTTTTTGCTGGAAAAATTACTCTGAGCCCCCAAACATTATATATGCGTTTTTTTTTTTTTTTTTTAGCAGAGACCCTAGGGAATAAAATGGCAGTCATTGCAACTTTTTATCTTGCAGGGTATTTGTGCAGAAATTTTTCAAACGCGTTTTTTTTTTTTGAAAAGAAAATGTTTCATGCATTAAAAAGAAACAAAACACTAAAGTTAACCCAATTTTTTATGCATAATGTGAAAGATGATGTTATGCCACGTAAATAGATACCTAACATGTCACTCTTTAAAATTAGGCACACTCGTGGAATGGCGCCAAACTTCAGTACTTAAAAATCCCCATAGGCGACGCTTTAAAAAAATGTTTTAAAATGTTTAGAGTAACAGAAAAGGTCTAGGGCTAGAATTATTGCTCTCGCTATCATGGCGATACCTCACATGTGTGGTTTACACGCCATTTACATATGTGGGCATGACCTACGTATGCATTCACTTCTGCGAGCGAGTACAAAGGGGGCTTTAAAAAAATGTTTTTATATTGTTTGTTTGATTTACTTTTAATTTTCTATTTTGACACTTTCCTTTTTACATTTTTTTTTGATCACTTTTATTCCTATTCCAAGGAATGTAAACATCTCTTGTAATAGGAAAAGTGCATGACAGGTTCTCTTTACAGTGACATCTGGGGTCTAGAAGTCCCCACATCTTTCATGTTGGAAAGCCTACAATAAAAAAAAAAAATTATCTAGGCTTCCCAGCCGAGGCAACGGCAGTGTTTGTAAGTTCAGAGGCCGGGTGTGATGTCATAACATCGCGCCCAGCCTCCGAAAGGTAATAGAGACTGCTGGGAACCATCTGGCCCGCGGTATTCTCTATGGTAAACTTCCGGCGCCGGTGGATTTCTTCACGGGCGAGCCGATCGCACGGGCGAGCAGGTAGAAGCTTCGGAGGGCAGTGGGAGGGGTGTCCCCTTCCACTGTATGTAAAAACAATCAAGGGGCTAAACAGCCACTATTGTTGTTTTTACGGTGTAGAGAATTGCGGGCTTATAAAAGAAGATATATAGCTGCACCCATCATTCAGATATCTCCACTCAAACCTAAGGACATCATATGATGTTGTGTGGGTGGGAAGTGGTTTGTGTTACTAAACCCAGGAGCTTGCAGTCACTATATCTGGTCTCCCCAGGAGCCTGCAGTCACTAGATCTGCTCTCCCCAGGAGCCTGCAGTCACTATATCTGGTCTCCCCCAGGAGCCTGCAGTCACTATATCTGGTTTCCCCCAGGAGCCTGCATTCACTATATCTGGTCTCCCCAGGAGCCTGCAGTCACTATATCTGGTCTCCCCCAGGAGCCTGCAGTCACTATATTTGGTCTCCCCAGGAGCCTGCATTCTCTATATCTGCTCTCCCCAGGAGCCTGCAGTCACTATATCTGGTCTCCCCAGGAGCCTGCATTCTCTATATCTGGTCTCCCCAGGAGGCTGCAGTCACTATATCTGCTCTCCCCAGGAGGCTGCAGTCACTATATCTGCTCTCCCCAGGAGGCTGCAGTCACTATATCTGCTCTCCCCAGGAGGCTTCAGTCACTATATCTGGTCTCCCCAGGAGGCTGCAGTCTCACTATATCTGGTCACCCTAGGAGCCTGCAGTCACTATATCTGGTCTCCCCAGGAGGCTGCAGTCTCACTATATCTGCTCTCCCCAGGAGGCTGCAGTCTCACTATATCTGGTCACCCCAGGAGGCTGCAGTCTCACTATATCTGGTCACCCCAGGAGCCGGCAGTCACTATATCTGGTCTCCCCAGGAGGCTGCAGTCACTATATCTGGTCTCCCCAGGAGGCTGCAGTCACTATATCTGGTCTCCCCAGGAGGCTGCAGTCTCACTATATCTGCTCTCCCGAGGAGCCTGCTGTCACTATATCTGCTCTCCCCCAGGAGCCTGCAGTCACTATATCTGCTCTCCCACAGTACACAGAACATGGAAATGCAATTCTTTTAGTAAATATAAACTGCTAATATATACGTCATGGTTTGCAAGTGGTTTACCGGGATTATGGCTGAAGCTATCATTCCTGGTTCACATCAGTGCGATGACAGACATCGCATGTGATTCGGAGCACATTGCTCCGCAAATCACATGCAATGTCTGTGTGATGCAAATTCAGCCATACAGATTGTTTGGTTTCAGACACAACTCACACAGGACCGTTTTTTGGGTCGCAGCAGAATCGGATTGCATGGTGGTTCACACCTATGCAATCCGAATTATGTCCGAACTGACAGTTCGCACTGCGATATGCGAACTGATCTGGGGTGTTGTTAACTTTGTATTGACACCCCCAGCGATTCGCATATGGCAGTGTGAACTGACTGAGAGTTGAATGCGATGCGGGAACCGACAGTGGATTCGCAAGGTTCCCACATCGCATAAACAGTATCTCACAAAAGTGAGGACACCCCTCACATTTTTGTAAATATTTTTATATCTTTTCATGTGACAACACTGAAGAAATGACACTTTGCTACAATGTAAAGTAGTGAGTGTACAGCTTGTATAACAGTGTAAATTTGCTGTCCGCTCAAAATAACTCAACAAACAGCCATTAATGTCTAAACCGCTGGCAACAAAAGTGAGTACACCCCTAAATAAAAATGTCCAAATTGGGCCCAATTATCCATTTTCCCTCCCCGGTGTCATGTGACTCGTTAGTGTTACAAGGTCTCAGGTGTGAATGGGGAGCAGGTGTGTTAAATTTGGTGTTATCGCTCTCACTCTCTCATACTGGTCACTGGAAGTTCAACATGGCACCTCATGGCAAAGAACTCCGAGGATCTGAAAAAAAGAATTGTTGCTCTACATAAAGATGGCCTAGGCTATAAGAAGATTGACAAGACCCTGAAACTGAGCTGCAGCACGGTGGCCAAGACTATACAGCAGTTTAACAGAACAGATTCCACTCCAGAACAGGCATCGCCTTGGTCGACCAAAGAAGTTAAGTGCACGTGCTCAGCGTCATATCCAGAGGTTGTCCTTGGGAAATAGACATATGAGTGCTGCCAGCATTGCTGCAGAGGTTGAAGGGGTGGGGGGTCAGCCTGTCAGTGCTCAGACCATACGCAGCACACTGCATCAAATTGGTCTGCGTGGCTGTCGTCCCAGAAGGAAGCCTCTTCTAAAGATGATGCACAAGAAAGCCTGCAAACAGTTTGCTGAAGACAAGCAGACTAAGGACATGGATTACTGGAACCATGTCCTGTGGTCTGATGAGACCAAGATAAACTTATTTGGTTCAGATGGTGTCAAGAGTGTGTGGAGGCAACCAGGTGAAAAATACAAAGACAAGTGTGTCTTGCCTACAGTCAAGCATGGTGGTGGGAGTGTCATGGTGTGGAGCTGCAGGAGTGCTGCCGGCACTGGGGAGCTACAGTTTATTGAGGGATCCATGAATGCCAACATGTACTGTGACATACTGAAGCAGAGCATGATCCCCTCCCTTCAGAGACTGGGCCACAGGGTAGTATTCCAACATGATAACGACCCCAAACACACCTCCAAGATGACCACTGCATTGCTAAAGAAGGTGATGAACTGGCCAAGCATGACCTAAACCCTATTGAGCATCTGTGGGGCATCCTCAAACAGAAGGTGGAGGAGCGCAAGGTCTCTAACATCCACCAGCTCCGGGATGTCGTCATGGAGGAGTGGAAGAGGACTCCAGTGGTAACCTGTGAAGCTCTGGTGAACTCCATGCCCAAGAGGGTTAAGGCAGTGCTGGAAAATAATGGTGGCCACACAAAATATTCACACTTTGGGCCCAATTTGGAATTTTCACTTAGGGGTGTACTCACTTTTAAAAACTACAATAAAAACTAAAAAGTGCAGCGCTGAAATCAGTATACAATTATATAGCTGAAAAGCTCATATAAAGAAAACAAAAAAGGAGAGGGGATAATGTCCAAATGAATAGTCCCAATATTAAGTGCAGAGATGTGAATCCACGTGCAAAATAACTTTCTTCCAGTGACACCAGGGAAAAGTGTAGGAAGGGGACACCCTTGTGCTCAGGTATAACAAGCAGCTTACCGAAATTCCGTGGCTGCTCAATTTAATGAGACAGCCTCTCCCAGCTAGTAGTAAACCAGTAGGTCAACCGATATCAAGCTCAGGTGCATCGAAAGACTCCAAAAGCCGAAAGCCGTTTCCGGTGTGTTGTTAAACCGATCACATTAATATGTGGCACACTTGGAACTTCTCATATACTCCATTGAACGTAAAGCCATATGTAGAAAGAAACAGAGGCCCATAGCGTAATCCCGTAAACCAATAGGTAAATTTATTAAAAAAACTACTTACAATTTAAAAGACAAAAACAGGCATGTAGTATGTGCCGGTCATGGATCTAACCGCGGCGTCCCGCAAGTCTCCAGATCAGCGTATGGATAAACAGCCGGCTTCGTTGGGGGGCGTGTGGACGTTTATGTCTGGGATCGCCAACGTTTCGTCATAAGAAAGACTTCTTCTGGGCGTGACCCCAGACGCAACACACACGCCTATGTACCCCCACACCTATGTCACATGACGGTCACCTCTGCCAATGGGTGTTCAATCCCAGGGGGGCGGGAGTAATATGTCAATAACTCGATTCCAATAGGTTAAAAGACCAAAGGAAACCGTCTGGAGATAGGTGGTACAAAACGCTAATAGGAAGTGATGATCCGTCTTCCTTAATGCCCATTCGTTCAAAAGGCAAAGGGGCAGGGAGACGGTCGTCACGTGATGCACATCACATGATGAACAGGAAGTGATGATCAGTATCCTCCGATGACTCATCATCATCCGGGCGGAAGTGACACGCTCACGCCCATAGCTGACAGGGTAAGAGGGCGGAGGCGGAGGTGCGGTCGTCACTCCAGACACATCCCCTGTAACAGGAAGTGATGATCCTCACTGTTCAAGAGTGGTGTCAGCAGAGTATGTCAAACCCTTGTAACAGGAAGTGACGATCCTCACTGTTCAAGAATGGTGTCAGCAGAGTATGTCAAACCCTTGAAACAGGAAGTGAAGATCCTCACTGTTCAAAAATGGTGTCAGCAGAGTATGTCAAACCCTTGAAACAGGAAGTGAAGATCCTCACTGTTCAAGAGTGGTGTCAGCAGAGTATGTCAAACCCTTGAAACAGGAAGTGACGATCCTCACTGTTCAAGAATGGTGTCAGCAGAGTGTGTCAAACCCTTGTAACAGGAAGTGATGATCCTCACTGTTCAAGAATGGTGTCAGCAGAGTATGTCAAACCCTTGAAACAGGAAGTGAAGATCCTCACTGTTCAAAAATGGTGTCAGCAGAGTTTGTCAAACAACACCGTCGGTATTCAGGTGCCCCTGTGTACAGAGTGCAACCTCCAACAACATAATATGGTTAAAACCAAAATACATATATACCAAGGTCTATAACGGAATTAAAAATTAAGGATGAGGTGGAATGCTGGATAATCGTTGAAACAGGCAAAGGAGTTGATGTCCAATTCCTTCTATGTAATGTGTGTACTCACTTTTGTTGCCAGTGGTTTAGACATTAATGGCTGTGTGTTGAGTTATTTTGAGGGGACAGCAAATTTACACTGTTATACAAGCTGTACACTCACTACTTTACATTGTAGCAAAGTGTCATTTCTTCAGTGTTGTCACATGAAAAGATATAATAAAATATTTACAAAAATGTGAGGGGTGTACTCACTTTTGTGAGATACTGTGTGTGTGTGTGTATATATATATATATATATATAATGTTTGGGGGTTCTAAGTAATTTTCTATAAAAAAAAATACAGATTTTAACTTGTAAACATAAAGTGCCAGAAAAGGCCTAGAGCTGAAGTGGATATAAAAGGAATTGTACCTACCTGAAGTGAGTCAGACGTCCTAGAAGGCAAATTTAGCAGACAGGTGTTATTATTGGGCTGTTTTGCTTCTTCGAAGTTTGGTGGTTCCTTGGGCTCTTCGTAGAACATCTGTTTGTTTTGTTGTATGGTGCCCCGGAACTTCTTGAAATAAAGTGATATCATACTTTATAAAGGCCTAGGAGTAAAACAAGTCTTTGTCTCATGAAAGAAACCGATATCCCATTGTTTTGGATTTCAGCGTCACTATTCATATCCGACATGAAAGTCAAAAAATCAACATATTCGACTTTCAAAAAGTGCCATGTGAAGAGGACGATCGATAGCTTTGGTTGTTTTCATCTTCCAGCACGCTAGCAATTTTCTGTAAAATCTAACTGGAAAAGAAGTCCTCCAATTAGAAAAGCTTGGCCTTGGCTGTTGTTCTAATAAAATAATATACTGCGATCTCTGTATCCTGCAATCTCTGTATCCTGCGATCTCTGTATCCTGCAAACTCTTTCTACGATAGACAGAAGATCCTAGGTGATTGGCTGGACAGATAAGGGCTTCTTAAGCAAGTGGCCGAAATGGAAAAGTTTGCATTAGCGATAGATTTTACGGATGAGCCCCTGGACCAGCTGGGTGCTTTTTACCAGTAACCAGTTAGTAACTATCAGACACACCATGATGGTGAGGGCGAGGGACTGAAACAGCCAGAGCAACATGGTGACCGTAGACGTGGCTGGCAGCACCGAGCGAGGGACTGGTCCTCCCAGGGCTGACCATCTCTAGACTTCACACAGTTGACCGAACAAACACAAAAAGTATTGAAAGGAGTTATGCGATGAGTGGGAACAATAGTGCTGTTCACCGAGCCGCACATGCTTGATGGAGGGCCCCCCCTGCTGTCCACTGTGTGCCTTGCAGCAATGCTGAAAGGACCAGAGATTGAATGGTAGAGAGCAAATCATCTCTCTGCTTCAAATAACTTTATTTAAATGTCAGTATAGGAAGCCCCCCCCCCCAATAGGGAATGGGACTTTAACGGCCAAAATAACACCACAGTGTAAAATGTAAAACTTGTTTTTATTGAGTAAGGATAAAATCAACTAAATAGAAAGGATACATGAAATACAAAACATATATCACAATAAATACTTGTCGTATCAGACAAGAATATAGTAAAGCACAGACTTCCAAAGGGCACCCAACACACACCCTACGTGTTGCGGGATTACCCTTCATCAGGGGTGTGAGTGATGAAGTTCAGAGTGCTAATGTACGTTTATTTCTGCAATAGAAGATACAAAAGATAATATACAAGCAATATATATATGTATATAGCTAGAAGGATGTCTGAAAAATACATTACATCCAGAAAACAAAAGTATATCTATCACAAAAATAGAATATTGTAAAAATGAAAATAAATTCAAGATAAGCAACATACCCTGAGGAGATGACCAAGTCAAGAGACTAAGGAGAGTAGAAGATGGAGATGAGAGGATGGCCGAAAATGTCTCTAAACACAGGTCCCCTGGGAGTCCATGTGTAGGATGAAAAGTATAAATATGTCAGCAAAAAATGATGTATATAAAAAAAAAATCATATGTGTAAAAGATATATAGATATATATAATATGTAATGCACCGGTACAAATGTGAAAAGATGGAACAGTTATTTAAATGTCAAATTCTCTGATCATGGATTGGAGTTTTTTTTTCTTCATTCTGGGAATTTTTTCTTTCTTCTGTGCTCCCCTAGTTTCTTTTTTCTCTGGACTTCTCGTATACCCATACTACTGTGCGTTCCTAGGGCTAGTTTACACTTGCCTAAAAACAAGGCTTTGGGTACGCTTTGTTAAAGCTCCTTGAATGCTAGTCAAAGTCCCTGTCACTAAATAAAATGGGTAGTTTACAGCCCTGTGTACACCTTGCTTTTGCTTTGCTTCAAAAATTATACCCCATGTCGCTTTAGTGGTGCTGCAAAGCCTCTATAGAAGTCTGTGACAAAGCTTGCTTAGAGCAATATTGAACCACGACCGCAACCTCATTGAAGCACCACTAAAGCCTCATCGAAGCACCACCAAAGTATCATTGAAGCACTGTCGAAGCATCAAAAATAAACAGGCAAAAATTTTGGGGGAGCATACCCATGTATTTCTAAAGCTGCTGCAGCTATGAACCAAAAGACATGTATATTTAAAAAAGAATAGCGCGCAAATGCAAAAGAAATTACTACCAAATCTGAAGACAATCCATAAATAAAAATGGGGATTTGGTCCCACCATATGGCCATATCGTGCTCAAGCCCACTACTGCGTCAAAGTACCCCATTATCAGTGGGTCCTACACTATCCATGAAAAAGAGATGAATCCAGCCTTTCTAACCCTTGGAGATAATACTCCTTGCTGGGAAAGATGTGCAAATGCACTACAGGGGACTCCTCCTATATCCACTTGATGGTGGACACAGATTGAGTACAGGTGTGTGTGGGGGGGTGGGGAGGGTTGCTCAACCTCGATAGTCTGGTCAGACCGAATACATAATAAACAGGCAAAAAATTTGGGGGAGCATACCCATGTATTTCTAAAGCTGCTGCAGCTATGAACCAAAAGACATGTATATTTAAAAAAGAATAGCGCGCGAATGCAAAAGAAATTACTACCAAATCTGAAGACAATCCATAAATAAAAATGGGGATTTGGTCCCACCATATGGCCATATCGTGCTCAAGCCCACTACTGCGTCAAAGTACCCCATTATCAGTGGGTCCTACACTATCCATGAAAAAGAGATGAATCCAGCCTTTCTAACCCTTGGAGATAATACTCCTTGCTGGGAAAGATGTGCAAATGCACTACAGGGGACTCCTCCTATATCCACTTGATGGTGGACATGCATTTGCGCGCTATTCTTTTTTAAATATACATGTCTTTTGGTTCATAGCTGCAGCAGCTTTAGAAATGCATGGGTATGCTCCCCCAAATTTTTTGCCTGTTTATTATGTATTCGGTCTGACCAGACTATCGAGGTTGAGCAACCCTCCCCACCCCCCCCCCCCCCCCCACACACACACCTGTACTCAATCAGTGTCCACCATCAAGTGGATATAGGAGGAGTCCCCTGTAGTGCATTTGCACATCTTTCCCAGCAAGGAGTGTTATCTCCAAGGGTTAGAAAGGCTGGATTCATCTCTTTTTCATGGATAGTGTAGGACCCACTGATAATGGGGTACTTTGACGCAGTAGTGGGCTTGAGCACGATATGGCCATATGGTGGGACCAAATCCCCATTTTTATTTATGGATTGTCTTCAGATTTGGTAGTAATTTCTTTTGCATTTGCGCGCTATTCTTTTTTTAAATATACATGTCTTTTGGTTCATAGCTGCAGCAGCTTTAGAAATACATGGGTATGCTCCACCAAATTTTTTGCCTGTTTATTATGTATTCGGTCTGACCAGACTATCGAGGTTGAGCAACCCTCCCCACCCCCCCACACACACCTGTACTCAATCAGTGTCCACCATCAAGTGGATATAGGAGGAGTCCCCTGTAGTGCATTTGCACATCTTTCCCAGCAAGGAGCATTATCTCCAAGGGTTAGAAAGGCTGGATTCATCTCTTTTTCATGGATAGTGTAGGACCCACTGATAATGGGGTACTTTGATGCAGTAGTGGGCTTGAGCACGATATGGCCATATGGTGGGACCAAATCCCCATTTTTATTTATGGATTGTCTTCAGATTTGGTAGTAATTTCTTTTGCATTTGCGCGCTATTCTTTTTTAAAGAAGCATCAAAAACACATAGAAAAAACATGTTGAAGAGGTAGGCACCTTAATGTGTGTTGAAGTTGAAGCAAGTGTAAATAAGCCCCTAAAGTGATATTCAGGGCTCATTTACACTTGCTTCGGCTTCAACACACATTAAAGTGCCTACCACTCCAACTTGCTTTTTCGATGTGTTTTTGATGCTTTGGAAGTGCTTCGATAATGCTTTGGTGGTGCTTCGATGATGATTTTGTGGTGCTTTGATGATGCTTTGGTGGTGCTTTGATGATGCTTCGATGATGCTTCGATGATGCTTCGATGATGCTTCGATGATGCTTTGATGATGCTTTGATGATGCTTTGATGATGCTTTGATGATGCTTCGATGGTGCTTCAATGGTGCTTTGATGATGCTTTGGTGGTGCTTTGGATATGCTTTGGTGGTGCTTTGATGATGCTTTGGTGGTGCTTTTGGTGGTGCTTCGATGATGCTTTTGGTGGTGCTTCGATGATGCTTTTGGTGGTGGTTTGGTGGGGCTTCAAGACAGCTTTGGCATAGACTTGTGTGGAGGCTTTAAAGATACTTTGACTTATTTTATGTTCTTCAACTATTAGATGTGTAATTTCTATTTTCTCTCAATGTCATTCAATGTATTCCTCGGTGGAACTCGTTATATGCCTTTTATATTTTCTTCAATAAACGAATTTTAAAAAAAAGATACTTTGAAGCACCACTAAAGTGACATGGGGTATAATTTTTGAAGTAACAGCAAAGCAAAAGCAGAGTGTAAACGGGACTGTAAGCTAACTATTTTATTTAGTGACAGGCGATTTGACTGGCGTTGAGAGTTTTAACGAAGCGTGCCCAAAGCCATGTTTTGAAGAAAGTGTAATGAGCCCTTATGGGTTACTCCACTTTCATTGGGAAAAAAAAATAGCAAATTAAAAAAAAATAATAATATAGAATATACAATTACGAGACAAGTCCTATTGTAATTGAATATTATAAAAAATGACCTTTCCTTTTCAATCTGCAGCGCTGTAATTTTCTGTAAAATGCAATATGACAGCCTGGAGGAGTTCTGTATACAGATGGTGTACAGAGCACCCCCAGCTATGGCATTTCCTGCTTGTGTGATTGGCTGACTGATTTTCCCAGAAGTCTGCCCTAAGATACAAGTCCGATTTCTGGCATTCCCTGCAACAAAAATTTCATTTTTGGTGGGATACTCCCAATAGGAATTCACATCTAAAGGGATACAGACCCTGCCACTGAACTTATTAGAGCCCTGCAGGTGCAGCAACTGATTAATAATTATGAAACCGCTCCCATTAGATTCATTTTGCACATGGACACAGGCAAACAAATCGCTCTTTCTTTGGAATAACAAAAGGTAGGAATCTGCAACAAAGTTTGTTACAATCCCTGCAATGTACAGAGATCACCCAGAGGGGATTGTTTTTTTTGAACATAAAAAAGGAAAATGGGTGGAGGCTGTCCGGATCAGAACATGACTTGGACTGCAAACCACCAAAGATTGGGATTTTCAAGGGATGTTATATGTTTAAAAGTACATGGAACAACACCATAGATAAAAGGATATAACAAGTTTATTGAAAAACAAACAATCAAACATTTAAATAGTAGCAAAGATGCTGTTACAGGAATTGGACAATAACGGTAAAGAACAATGCTGTAGATCTCAGGTCCTACATGTTTCGCAGAGGTATAATTCCTCATAAAGTGGCTTCTTCAGAGACCAGTTCTTTGTAATCCATCAACAGTTCATTATGTTCAAAAATATAACATCTGCTGGAAGTAAATATAGTGGCATCCCAGGGAGATCACAACGCTTCCAATACTCGCCAGATGGGAAGATCCAGTGTTGCCGGGATACCCAACGGGAGTGGAGGGCACTGGACCAGATCACAATCCGCGGTCAGAGTGCTGTGGCTCAGGACGAGTATATCATGTCAGGGATATCTATTAATATAGAAGAAAATGGAAGAACAACCTATGAGAATCACAAGAAGTCTCCTCCCTGCGCCAATGATGTAAGAAGATAATCTATAAACAATGAGCTGCCACCTAACAAATAATGACAATAAAGTTAAAAAGGGTGAATTGGATCAATGGACCCAGACCACCAGGCGGCGCTGATAAATCATATATACATGGTAAATCTGAATGTAAACTATATATTTCAAGGACACCCATGATATTAAATCCAGAATTAAATAAAATAAAATACACAATAGAAGAGAAGATGACAGATAAACAGGTACAACTTATGATGGAGGATTTGTTTCATATCTGTGTATCACCTGAGGCCAGTCGCTTCACTTGGCACTGTATATGCAAGGGTTTACAACTACTTTAACGCAGAACAGAGGGACACAGGCGGCCAAGTGTGTGCCCACAAGGGGTGCTCCACAGTGAAAGGAAGGTCAGGGGAGCACCAATGGGACTTGCCAAACGGGGAAGTTATAAATAGGAAGAGACACCCTATTATGGGATACACTGACTGAGAGTGGCACAAACCCAACAGTACAGACCCCCTAGCACAAACCCCACAGTACAGACCCCCTAGCACAAACCCCACAGTACAGGCCCCCTAGCACAAACCCCACAGTACAGGCCCCCTAGCACTAATCCAAAAGTGCAGGCCCCCTAGCACTAATCCAAAAGTGCAGGCCCCCTAGCACTAATCCCACAGTACAGGCCCCCTAGCACAAACCCCACAGTACAGGCCCCCTTTCAATGCAGTGACAAACGTACATGCCCCCTTTCAATGCAGTGACCAGCGTACATGCCCCCTTTCAATGCAGTGACCACCGTACATGCCCCCTTTCAATGTAGTGACCAGCGTACATGCCCCCTTTCAATGTAGTGACCAGTATACATGCCCCTTTCAATGTAGTGACCAGCATAAATGCCCCCTTTCAATGTAGTGACCAGTATAAATGCCCCCTTTCAATGTAGTGACCAGTGTAAATGTCCCCTTTCAATGTAGTGACCAGCATACATGCCCCTTTCAATGTAGTGACCAGCATACATGCCCCCTTTCAATGTAGTGACCAGTATAAATGCCCCCTTTCAATGTAGTGACCAGTGTAAATGTCCCCTTTCAATGTAGTGACCAGTATACATGCCCCTTTTCAATGTAGTGACCAGCATACATGACCCCTTTCAATGTAGTTACCAGCGTACATGCCCCCAATGCAGTGACCAGCGTACATGCCCCCAATGCAGTGACCAGCGTACATGCCCCCAATGCAGTGACCAGTGTACATGCCCCCAATGCAGTGACCAGCATACCATGCTCCCAATGCAGTGACCAGCGTACATGTCCCCAATGCAGTAACCAGCATACCATGCCCCCAATGCAGTGACCAGCGTACATGCCCCCTATGCAGTGACCGGTGTACATGTCCCCAATGCAGTGACCAGCGTGCGTGCCCCCTTCAATGCATTGAACAGTGTACATGTCCCCAATGCAGAGTTTAGCGTGCGTGCCCCCTTCAATGCATTGACAGTGTACAATCATCCTGTCCCCAATGCAGAGTTTAGCGTGCATGCCCCCTTCAATGCATTGAACAGTGTACAATCATGTCCCCAATGCAGAGTTTAGCGTGCGTGCCCCCTTCAATGCATTGAACAGTGTACAATCATGTCCCCAATGCAGAGTTTAGCGTGCGTGCCCCCATCAATGCATTGAACAGTGTACAATCATGTCCCCAATGCAGAGTTTAGCGTGCGTGCCCGACAGAGAGCAGTGCACTTACCTGGAGGCTGGAGCCCTGTGAGTCACGGCGGCTTCTCCTCCGACTCCGTCCTCTTCGGTCTGCGGGAACCGGTGAGCGGCTTCTCCCTCTCCTCTTCTTCGTTCGGCGGCGGGCGCGGGAAGGTGAGCGGCGCTTCTCCCTCTTGGCCTCTCCTCTTCTGCGGCAAGC
This sequence comes from Pelophylax lessonae, assembly GCF_965119305.1. NCBI lineage: Eukaryota > Metazoa > Chordata > Amphibia > Anura > Ranidae > Pelophylax > Pelophylax lessonae. The sequence goes on along the minus strand of NC_138779.1, from coordinate 24,973,167 downwards.
GGCAGGAAGGTGAGCGGCGCTTCTCCCTCTCTGCCTCTCCTCTTCGGCGGCGGGCGGCGGGAAGGTGAGCCGCGCCGGCTTCTTCTCTGGAGACTCCTTTTCGGCGACGGGAAGGTGACCGGGCGGTGACGGTGAGTGACTGATGCACGCACCGGCACCGCCCCCAACGAGGTCAGCATAGATGTCCTGAATCATGATTGGTCCAGGCTGGAGTCTGGACCAATCATGATCCAAAACATCACAAAAGGGGTGTGTTGTAGCGCAGTGCTCTGCTCCACAGTTACGCCCCAGAAGGCCGCCAATCAGCGCCTCTGCCGGGTGGAAACCCCCCTCCCCCCATAGCCACCAATGAGGCGGGCGCCCCTAGTGGGCAAAAAAAATGATTTTTTTCTTTTTCTTTTTGGGGGGGCGGCGCCCCTGCGCCCCCTATCGGCTGGCCGCCACTGATCTAATGTAAGTGTGGACCTGCTTTGCGGACTTAAAAAAACAAATTAAAATTTAAAAAGAGTAACTCCACAATAAAAAAACATTCCATATGGCTCCCTTTGCACCCCGGACTACAGACAGGACGAGTCCTTTTACCCTGTAAGGAATATATTAATAGATATTAAAGATAAAAAGGGCGAATTGGATCAATGGACACAGACCACCAGGCGGCGCTGATAAATCAAATATACATGGTGAATCTGAATGTAAACTATATTCCAAGGACACCCATATATATTAAATCCAGAATTAAGTAAAATAAAATACACAATAAATAAAATATGCAGTATTGGGATAAATTATAATAAAACAATGAATGTGTCTATAAATGCTCTATAAACAAGTCCAATTAATAGAAGATGATCCTGAAGTGCACCATGTGAGGGAAATCATATAAATGGTATAATTTATAATGTCTATTTATACCATTTATATGATACAAATGCAGCCACACTTTTCACAGATTTATTTGTAAAAAAAAAATTGAAAACCATTTATCATTTTCCTTCCACTTCACAATTATGTGCCACTTCGTGTTGGTCTATCACATTGATGGCGAACCTTGGCACCCCAGATGTTTTGGAATGACATTTCCCATCATGCTCGTGCTCTCTGCAGTGTAGTTTAGCATCATGGGATGGTAGTTCCAAAACATCTGGAGTGCCAAGGTTCGCCATCACTGGCTCTATCACATAAAACCCCAATAAAATACATTTATGTTTTTGGTTGTAACATGACAAAATGTGGAAAATTTCAAGGGTTGTGAATACTTTATCAAGGCACCGTATGTATTATACAGCACTCTACTGTCACTGTTACCTTTGCAAGGTAATATCTGGATTTGAAAAGGCATTTGTGCCTTGATTTCTGTCCTTTGCGACTGTTGAGAAATAGATTTCAAAATACAGTTGTCATGCCAGACGTTCAGATTTAAAAAAAAAAAAAAAAAGGGTTAGGATTTCATACTGGTTTCACCAATAATTGTATTAAGCAAATAAATAAAAGAATTGATTTTGTTCCAAATCAACAGTTTATTTTGTCACCCGATTCACTCTCATGAGGATAATTACCGGTATAGGATCTGTTACAAAATGTTTGTCCTCTTCTTCTAGTAATATTTGTGAAATAAAGCCATTATGTACTTGTTATTCACATACTTTGTAAATGATATCCCGTCTTTGGAAATTAAAGCGTAACTCCACTTTTGTTGAGAATTAAACATTCCCCTCTGGGTGATCTCTGTACATTGCAAGGATTGTAACTCCTTTGTTGCAGATTCCTACCTTTTGTTATTCTGAAGAAATCATTGTTTGTTCCTCTGTGCTGAGTGGGTCAAATCAGGGTGGTTTCATAATTATCTATCAGCTGTGGCAGCTGCAAAGCACTAATGAGGAAATCTGCTGGGCCTGCATCCCTTTAGACGTGTTCCTATTGGGAATATCTCACCAAAAATGACATTTTTGTTGCAGGGGATGCCAGAAATCTGACTTGTATCTTAGTGCAGACTTCTGGGAAAATTGGTGAGCCAATCACACAAGCAGGAAATGATGTTTCTGGGGGTGTGGTCAGTATACATTCTGTGTACAGAACAGCTCCAGGCGGCCATATTGCATTGTATTTTCAGAAAATTACAACAGCTGCAGACTGAAAAGGAAAGGTCATTTTTAATAACATTCAATTACAATATGATTTGTATTGTTTTTTCTTTATTTGCTGATTTTTTTCCCAACGAAAGTGGAGTTACCTTTTCATTACAGAGAAATGGAAACACAGAGTTTGATCAGCAATTAACCACTTCAGCCCCGGAAGATTTAACCCCCTTCCTGACCAGGACCTATTTTGCGATTCGGCACTGCGTGATTTTAACGGACAATTGCGTGGTTGTGCGACGCTGTACCCAAACAAAATTTACGGCCGCTCCAGGAGACGTCGATGACGAAACGCGTAGGGCGGGTCCATTGCGTCACAGCGTCACTTCCGGTTTGAGACTCTACCGCCGTGGAACGCGGAAGCTTCCCGGCGATTGCAACTGATGCGAGGCAGCTACCACGGCTCCATACAGTGAGTGGATGCTACGTTCTTTTTACTGCAGTTTATGATTGTATACTTCACGAGGCTCCCCCTTTCTTCTTCTCCCCATATGGATATTCGCCAATTGGTGCTTGGCTGATTGTGGAGAGGGGACCTGTGAGGATCCATCTTGCCTGAACATTTGCTTAGGGCAGGTTGTATATACAGCGCGACACCTAGTGGTCACACAGGTGATTGCAGCTGGTTTTCTTTTTGTTAGTTTATTTTCACAAGGGATAAATCCCTGACTTCACCTTTTTTCACTTATATGGTTTCTACTGGCATGCTGCACCCTGGACAGTAACATTGCCAGAAATACTCACTAATATTTGTTTTTTTCTCACAGTTGATGATTTTATTATCTGTATATCACAATAAAAACACTGTCTATGCTATTTATTTATTGCACTTTAGCACTTTCTGGGTTTTATCCATCACATACCAGGTTATTTTATTTGTAATCACTTGATACACAGTGTATATAAATCTTTATTCTTTTGGTTTTATGGGACACACCCCCTCATTTTAATATGGATTATAAGAGATTGCACTTTATTTTTATCTAAATATTTATTTGCACCAGGTAGCGCCGTTTACAACCTTTCTTTGCACTCCACTAATTTCTTGACCCCTTTTGGGGTTTGGTTGTTGGCCGCTTACACCTGTTACTCCTTCACGCTTTACCGCACACTCCATAGCGCTGGTCAATTTTTGCTTTTATAGAGCTTTCTTTTGGTGGTATTTGATCAGCTGTGCGATTTTTTATTTTTTGCGCTATAAACAACAAAAGAGCGACAATTTTGAAAAAAAACAATATTTTTCACATTCTGCTATATAACATTCTCAAAAAAAAAAAATCAAAATTTTTTACCATTTTAGGCCAATCTGTTTTCTGCTACATATTTTTGGTAAAAAAAATTGCAATAAGCGTATTTTGATTGGTTTGCGCAAAAATTATCGCGTCTATTAACTACGGGAAAGATTTGTCATTTGTATTGCTTTTTTTTTTTTTTTTAACTAGTAATGGCGGCGATCTGCAATTTTTAGCGGGACTGCGACATTGCAGTGGACAGATCGGACCCCTGACTGACATTTTTGACGCTTTTAGGGGGACCAATGACATTACTACAGTAATCAGTGCTAAAAATATGCGCTGTTACTGTAATAACGACACTGGCAGGGAAGGGGTTAACCCTGTTGGTGATCAAGGGGTTAAATGTGAGCCTAGGGGAGTGATTCTAACTGTGGGGGGCGTGGCTTGTGAGATGACCATAGAGACATGCAATCCTATATAGCAGGATCACATGAGCTCTGTGATCATCTCAGGGAGAAGAACGGACGGCTGTGTTTATATCAGCCGACTGTCCTTCCCTCTCAGCGGGGAACGATCGTGGGTGTCAGGCGGCAATCGGAGCCGTCTGACACCCGCGCTGGCTTCCCCGCTGATGGGCAGGGGTGGGAGCGCGCCGCTGGTGGCTCGCGCTCGCCCCCTAGACTCTCCAGAGCGAGCGCCATACATGTACAGGGTCTCGCCCAGGAGCAGCTGCCTGCCACTGTATATCTGTGGCGGGCGGTCGTCTAGTGGTTAACATTGAACTAAAGCCAACCATACATGAATTGATATGTGGCCGATTCAGCGGGGCCCGGAAGAATTCCGATCTATGGGTGGCCATTGCGGTTGAGCAGAAGTCAATCTAGGAAAGTGTCTTTAGAAAGAGCAGTTGTAAGCCCGTAGCAAACAATCAGCCTCGTCCTTCCATTCTCTAAAAATTCACTGGAAATACGAAAGACAGAAAGTGGTTGGTCATTGGGGGCAAAAAGGAACTTTTTGTTATCGGTTCTGATGTGTCTGATGCATCCTAAAGCTGAACTCTGAGCAGAAAAACTTTCATGTGAATATATTCCTCAATGACCACAAACGATTTACAGTATCTCATAAAAGTGAGTACACCCCTCACATTTTTGTAAATATTTTATTACATCTTTTCCCCAGTCATCTTCCAGGGGGGCTTAAAGAGGTTGTAAACCTCAGAAAAAAAAGAAAAACCTAAAAGACAAAGGCATAATGAGCTAGTATGGGATAACAGCCAGGCAGAACAATTTGATGCAGTGTGCGGCGTATGGTCTGAGCACTGACAGGCTGACCCCTCCACCCCTTCAACCTCTGTAGCATTGCTGGCAGCACTCATACGTCTATTTCCCAAAGACAACCTCTGGATAGGACGCTGAGCACGTTCACTCAACTTTGGTCGACCGTGGCAAGGCCTGTTCTGAGAGGAACCCGTCCTGTTAAACCGCTGTATGGTCTTGGCAACCTTGCTGAAGCTCTGTTTCAGGGTCTTGGCAATAATATAGCCTAGGCCAGTGATGATGAACCTTGGCACCCCAGATGTTTTGGAACTACATTTCCCATGATGCTCATGCTCTCTGCAGTGTAGTTGAATATCATGGGAAATGTAGTTCCAAAACATCTGGGGTGCCAAGGTTCGCCATCACTGGCCTAGGCCATCTTTATATTGGACAACAATTCTTTTCTTTTTTTCAGATCCTCAGAGAGTTCTTTGCCATGAGGTGCCATGTTGAACTTCCAGTGACCAGTATGAGAGAGTGAGAGCGATAACACCAAATTTACCACACCTGCTTCCCATTCACACCTGAGACCTTGTAACACTAACGAGTCACATGACTCTGGGGAGGGAAAAAGGCTAATTGGGCCCAATTTGGACATTTTCACCTAGGGGTGTACTCACTTTTGTTGCCAGTGGTTTAGACATTAATGGCTGTGTCTTGAGTTATTTTGAGGGGACAGCAAATTTACACTGTTATACAAGCTGTACACTCGCTACTTTACATTGTAGCAAAGTGTCATTTCTTCAGTGTTGTCACATGAAAAGATATAATAAAATATTTACAAAAATGTGAGGGGTGTACTCACTTTTGTGAGCTACTGTAAATCCACTTTGTGTGCATCGAATGTCTTTGTAAACCCAGATATCACTTTTTAGAAAAAGGATCAAGGGGTTTCATGAGAATTTTAAGGTGCACCACAAAGACTGCAAAATAAATAAAAATACAATATTTATTAAAAAAGTTCAGTTTAAACAATATGTCCACATAAAATCAAGTACAATCATGACTTTCTCAAAATGTTTGTATCCTTAGCAGTATTGTAGTGGTGAATCCCAACATGTTTCGCCCGCTGGGCTTCTTCAGGGAATGTACTGTCCACTATAAAGTCATGGCACCACCAGTGACATGGGGCTCGTGCTATCCATGCACAGTTTAAAGTTTGGCCAATTCCTGCTGAACCTGCCAAAATTTGTGCCATGGGTGACTCTTTTAGCACCACCCTGCTTGACACGCTTCGACTGAAGAATGGAAAGTTCTTGGCTGAACGGTGACTGCAGCCAATCAGGAGCAGTCTCTGTTTGGGTATTCTGAAATTCACGGGAGCAGTGACTGTCGGAATACATTAGTCTGCCAGGGAGATTCATCCATCGATCCTGTCTAGCGTGGATGGGGGAATTCATTGACTTCTCTTGCTCATCCCACGTGCTGAACCAGAGAAAACCCTGTGTGGGTCCAACCTCTCACTTTTATGTTGGTTTTATTTCCATTTTATCCTGTGTTGATATAGTTTACATTTTTTTAATATTGTGTTTTTTATGTTTTTAATTATTTATTTTATTTCGTTTTTTTGTTTGTTTTTTTGGTTTTTTTTTGCTTTATTTTCAGACAGGTAATTTTGTTTTTGTGTTTTGTTATTTGCAGTTTTTTCCCTTTGATCGGAAGAATATCTTTCTGAATATGAGAGATGGAGAACTAGCCCTGCATGTTTAGCATGATCTGCCCCCTCTTTGTCCATACGCTAGGACTTTCCAGAGTAGCCCGGGCCCTGTGTCCCAGAGTCAGGACGTGCGGTCCCTGTTGTGACCTTAGTGTCTACTCTGGGTTGCCTATCAGACAGGGGGGCCATTGCACAAGGGGATTTGTCATGTCCAGTAACGATGACCACGTTTGGTCTGAGGCTGGGAGAGCTACCAGTGCTAGGGGTGAGTTTTTAATGCTTTATTCTTTGTTTATTGGGGCACAGTTTGCATACTTTTTTGTACGCCTGTTATCTAATTACAACAAAAATCACAACAGATCACAGTGCTCAAAAATGCAGAAGATACACACTCACTAGCCACTTAATTACAGTAGGTACACCTTGCTAATACCGGATTGGACCCTCTTTTCCCTTCAGAACTGCCTTCATTCTTCGTGGCCACCACTTCCCAAAGGTGCTCCATTGGATGAGATGTGGGGAGTGTGGAGGCCATTGGAGGACAGTGACCTCATTGTCATGTTCAAGAAATCAGTGGTGAGATGATTTGAGCTTTGTGACATGGTGCATTATCCTGCTGGAAGGAGCCATCAGAAGATGGGGACACTGTAGACATAAAGGGGTGGACATGGTCAGCAACAATACTCAGGTAGGCCGTGACGTTTAAACTAGTGATTGACCGATATCGTTTTTTTTATTGCCGATACCGATATTTTGGTCATTGGATATCGTTATCGGCCAATATTGGCCGATATTTTCAGACATTTAAAAAAAAATTTTCTTAAAAGTCATGCACGCAAAAATTATATCTGTTTTTTACCCACAGATAAGAGAGTAGAGTAGGAGTAGAAAATGTCCTGGCATCAGTGGGAGTAAACCGTGCACCAACTTTAGTATTTGGGGAATAGTGCCCGATCATTGGCATCAGTTGGAGGAATAGTGGCCCATCATTGGTATCAGTTGGAGGAATAGTGCCCCATCATTGGTGTCAGTGGGAGGAATAGTGCCCCATCATTGGTGTCAGTGGGAGGAATAGTGACCCATCATTGGTGTCAGTGGGAGGAATAGTGCCCCATCAATGGTGTCAGTGGGAGGAATAGTGTCCCATCATTGGTGTCAGTGGGAGGAATAGTGCCCCATCAATGGTATCAGTGGGAGGAATAGTGCCCCATCAATGGTATCAGTGGGAGGAATAGTGCCCCATCAATGGTGTCAGTGGGAGGAATAGTGCCCCATCATTGGTTTCAATGGAAGGAATAGTGCCCCATCATTGGTATCAGTGGAAGGAATAGTGTCCCATTGTTGGTGTCAGTGGCAGGAATAGTGCCACCATTAATGGTGTCAGTGGGAGGAATAGGGTCTTATCATTTATGTCCCATTTATGTACCCCACTGTTGGTGTCTGTAGAGTAACTATTGCCCGAGGGTTGGTGTCAGTGCAAGGAATAGTGCCCCATCATTGGTATCCGTGGGAGGAATATTGCCCCATCATTGGTGTCAGTGGGAGGAATAGTGACCCATCATTGATATCAGTGGGAGGAATAGTGCCCCATCAATGGTGTCAGTGGGAGGAATAGTGTCCCATCATTGGTGTCAGTGGGAGGAATAGTGCCCCATCATTGGTTTCAATGGAAGGAATAGTGCCCCATCATTGGTATCAGTGGAAGGAATAGTGTCCCATTGTTGGTGTCAGTGGCAGGAATAGTGCCACCATTAATGGTGTCAGTGGGAGGAATAGGGTCTTATCATTTATGTCCCATTTATGTACCCCACTGTTGGTGTCTGTAGAGTAACTATTGCCCGAGGGTTGGTGTCAGTGCAAGGAATAGTGCCCCATCATTGGTATCCGTGGGAGGAATATTGCCCCATCATTGGTGTCAGTGGGAGGAATAGTGACCCATCATTGATATCAGTGGGAGGAATAGTGACCCATCATTGGTGTCAGTGGGGGGGATAGTGCCCCATTGTTGGTGTCAGTGGGAGGGATAGTGCCCCATCGTTGGTTTCAGTGGGAGGAAAAGTGCCTCATCGTTGGTGTCAGTGGGAGGAATGGTGCCCCACTGTTGGTGTCAGTAGAGTATTTATTGCCCGATGGTTGGTTTCCATGCGAGGAATAGTGCCCCATCATTGGTGTTAGTGGGAGAAATAGTGCCCCATCTTTGGTGTCAGTGGGAGGAATAGTGCATCATTGTTGGTGTCTGTGGTGAGGGATGGAGCCCCATCCCTGGTGTCAGTGCAGGAATTATTGCCCCATTGTTGGTGTCAGTGAAAGGGATAGTGCCTTGTATCCATGGGAGACATAGTGCCCCAAGGGCCAGATAAAGGCATGCAAAGGGCCCCAGGGCTGTGGCTTGGAGAGCACTAATGTAGAGGATCAGACGAGGGATGGCGTAGAGGAATAACGTTTTGGAAAGTGAAGACCCGCTTTAAGCACCATGTCTGATAAAAGCCGGTCAATCAGTGGCTGCAGCACCAATCTGTTTATTCTGTCAGCGGGGGTGGGGGGGAGTCTCCTCTGTTGGAATACGATGTCTCAGCGGGGAGGATTCCTAATGTGTGTTTTTTTTTTTTTTCATTTAACGCATCGGCTGAATGAAGAAAACGGAACCCCGTATGGCTAGCGTAACTTTTTCTCACTAAATCTAAAACGATATAAAGCATTTTACTTGTTAATGGTTTTCAGAGAAACTCCACTTGTGGTTTTCCAGGAAATGGGAGGGGTTTACCCTAGAAACCAGTACTGGTAAAACTGGTCAGACCATATAGGGAGGAAAGGGCTCGGGGCTCAGAGCTGGCACAGACAGCAGAAGAAGGAGGCACCATCACTGGTAAAGCCAACAAGGCATCCAGAAGAAGTCTGGATCTCAGTCTCGCTCCTCCGGTAAGAACACTCATAGGGATTAGTTACATTTTCTCTGTAATTGACATATTCTTTCCTTTTCTCTGTGTTGGAGAGATCGCACCAAAGGGGATTTTATTATTTTTTTTCACTTTCACTTTTGAAGTCCTATTTAGAAGTTTTATGTATGAAGCATTGGCTGCACCCTTCACCGTGGAGTGCAGCAGAATCTGCACTGTTCCATTTTCTTTTATAAATGATAAGTGTTAGTGGATATAACCCCATGATGAAATGATTGCCTGTTATCGGATGTTTGTTACCTCTAGCCCCATTGCCTCATTTCCCAACACAATGGGGACGGGTCAGTGTGGCACAGTAACATTGTACAGTGTGTTGTGTAACTTCCCTCGGCAGACTGCATTACAACATCATTGTGTTGTGTCACCAATGTAACCGCGCTTATCTGTGTCATGTCACCGTCATCTATTATCTCTATCTGTCCATCAGTCACCACGGGGTGAATCTCTTATGGCACTGGAATATACAGTACAGTATTCAGCAGGACTTCATGAGATGTATTTTTTTAATAAAAGCTGTGAGTTTGACCTCTTGCACTATTACACTATATTGTCAAAAGTATTGGGACGCCTGCCTTTCCACACACATGAACTTTAATGGCATCCCAGTCTTAGTCCGTAGGGTTCAAAATTGAGTTGGCCCACCCTTTGCAGCTATAACAGCTTCGACTCTTCTGGGAAGGCTGTCCACACGGTTTAGGAGTGTGTCTATGGGAATGTTTGACCATTCTTCCAGAAGCGCATTTGTGAGGTCAGGCATTGATGTTGAGCGAGAAGGCCTGGCTCCCAGTCTCCACTCTAATTCAAAGGTGTTCGGTATTGGTTTGAGGTCAGGGCTCTGTGCAGGCCAGTCAAGTTCCTTCACCCCAAACTCGCTCATCCATGTCTTTATGGACCTTGCTTTGTGCACTGGTCCAAATCATTTGGTGGAGGGGGGATTATGGTGTGGGGTCATTTTTCAGGGTTTGAGCTTGACCCCTTAGTTCCAGTAAAGGTAACTCTTAAGGTGTCAGTATACCAAGTAATTTTGGACAATTTTGTACTCCCAACTTTGTGGGAACAGTTTGGGGATGGCCCCTTCCTGTTCCAAAATGACTGCACACCAGTGCACAAAGCAAGGTCCATAAGGACATGGATGAGTGAGTTTGGGGTGGAGGAACTTGACTGGCCTCCACAGAGTCCTGACCTCAACCTGATAGAACACCTTTAGGATGAATTAGAGCTGCGAATGCAAGCTAGGCCAACATCAGTGCCTGACCTCACAAATGCGCTTTTGGAAGAATGGTCAAACATTCCCATAGGCACACCTTGTGCACAGCCTTCCCAGAACAGTTGAAGCTGTTCTATCTGCAAAGGGTGGGCCAACTCAGTATTGAACCCTACCAGACTAGGATGCCATTAAAGTTCATCTGCTTCTAAATCTCCCCACTCTGTGTTATGCATTACCTAATTCTCCTCCTCCTGTTTCTATCCTGTCTCCTTAAACTCTCTCTCCTTCACCCCTATTCTCCGCCCCACAGCTTATATATATATCACCTTCACTCCTGTCCTCACCTTTTTACTGCATTCATCAACTCCTGCTAATTCTGAACCCACAAACCAAAAAAACCTCCAGGACACTGGGACGTGTCTCCCCCACATAAGTCACTCTCCCACCCTTCTGCTTCTCCTAACCTCTGGAGATATTTCCCCAAATCCAGGACCACCATCATTTACCTTTGGCCAACATACCTGGCACCCCCTATCCTCTGACAGCAGCTGAAATCCACACAATCTGGTTTATATTCCTCTTCTGCCTAGAACGAGCCTCCCCTTTTCCTGCACCCTTTGGAATGCCCACTCTGTTTGCAAGAAACTCACCTCTTTCCATGACCTATTTATCACAAACTCCTTCAACCTACTTGCAATTACTGGCACCTGGCTTCAAGAATCTGACTCTCCTTCTCCTGCTGCCCTCTCCCATGGTGGCCTCCTGTGGACTCACTCTCCCAGGCCTAGTGGTAGGAAAGGAGGTGGGGTTGGAATCCTCCTTTCCCCTCAAAGCACTTTTCAGTTTCTTCATCCACCCCCCTCTCTGTCCCTCTTCTCATTTGAAGCTCACTGTATTCGTCTATTTTCTCCAGTTTCGTTGAGAATTGCTGTGATCTTTTGGCCTCCTGGATCGGTATCAGGCTTCTCTGCCTGGCTACCCTAATTTCTCTCTTCTGAAATTCCCACAGCCATTCTTGGTAACTTTAGCATCCCTGGTAATCTTAACACTCCCGCTACTTCTAAACTTCTGAGCCTAACCTCTTCTTTTGACCTAAAGCAATGGACGCTTCTACTCACTCTGATGGCAACTGCCTCGACCTCATGTTCTCCTACCTATGCACTCCTCGCAACCTCTCCAACATTCCTTTCCCTCTCTCTAAACACTACCTTATTAGTTTCACTCTCTCCTTTTATTCCTCCTCCTTGCCTTCCAACTACCAAGCAATTACCGGTAGAAACCTTCGCCATCTTAACCCTTCACTTCTTTTTTCTGCTACAGATTTTCTCTACGACAAAATCTCATCCCTGTCCTGCCCCAACCTGGCCACCTCTGTCTACAACAGTTCACTGTCAACCACCCTTGATACCTTGGACCCCCTCACTACACACAGAATCAGGCCCGACCGCTACAACCCTGGCAGACAGACTATACCAAAAGCCTCAAAAAAACGTAGCTGTGCTCTTGAGCGTCTGTGGCGTAAGACTAAGTCACAGTAAGATTTCAGCCAATATAAATCTGCCCTCCGAAAATATAATTCCTGCCTCCACGTTGCCAAGCAATCCTATTTTATCACTCTCATTAACACCCTCTCACACAGTCTTTGTCAAGTCTTTTCGACCTTTAACACTCTACTTCGTACTCCATTACCTCCACCCACTAACTTACTCATTGCCCAGGAGATTATTAATCAGTTCAAAAACAGGATTGATACTATTTATGACGAGATCTGTACTCTACAGATATCTCCCTCACCTTACACACCTTGTCCTCCTGCACAATCAGTACTTCCCTTGTTTAACCCAGCTACTATAAAGGAAGTCACTAAACTTTTTTCTAACGCCCACCTAACTTCCTGCCCCCTGGACCCTGTTCCTTCTCAAATACTACGGTCACCCTCTGGCTCTATCCTACACTCTCTAACTCATGTCTTAAACCTCTCCCTCTCCACTGGCATCTTCCCCAATCCTCTAAAATATGCACTAGTCCCTCCCATACCAAAGAAGGCCTCACTAGACCCCACCAATCTTAACAACCTAAAACCCATCTCCTTACTCCCTTTTGCCTCCAAACTCCTTGAACGACTGAGCAAGCACTTCATTGAGAAAAACCTTCTTGATCCCCTTCAGTCTGTATTTCGCCAGTAACACTCCACAGAAACATATCTCCTAAAACTCACAAACAACTTATTAACAGCTAAAACAAACAGTCACTATTCTGTACTCTTACTCTTTGACCTCTTTGCTGCCTTTCATACAGTTGACCACCCCCTCCTCCTCAAAAAACTCAATTTGCTTGGTCTCTGTGGCTGCGCTCTCCGTTGGTTCGAATCTTCCCTATCTCACCGCCCCTTCAGTGTCGCTTACAACCCAACTTACTCCTCTCCAACTCCTCTTATTGTTGGGGTCCCCCAAGGTTCTGTCTTTGGACCTCTACCATTCTCGATCTACACCTCCTCCCCAGGTCAGCTGATAGCCTCCCGTGGCTTCCACTACCATTTCTATGCGGATGACACCCGGATCTATCTCTGTACCCCTTAGCTCACCCCATCAGTCTTCTCACGCATCACTGATTTATTAACCGACATGTCAACATGGATGTCGCACCACTCCCTCAAACTGAATCTATCTAAATCTGAGCTCATAATATTTCCTCCTTCACATGACCCTTCCCCTGAATTCTCTGTCAAGATCAATGGCACAACTAACAGTCCTTCCACACATGCCAGGGTGCTAGGGGTAACCCTGAACTCTGAACTGTTCTTGCAGGCCCACTTGAAATCCCTCTCCAAATCATGCCGCCTTAACCTCCGCAACATCTTTAGAATACGCCCCTTTTTAACCAACAACACCACCAAGCTTCTAATTCACTCCCTGGTTATCTCTCGTGTCGACTACTGCAACTCCTCCTCATTGGATTACCTTTACATAGACTAGTGATGGCAAACCTTGGCACCCCAGATGTTTTAGAACTACATTTCCCATGATGCTCATGCACTCTGAAGTGTAGATGAGCATCATGGAAAATGTAGTTCCAAAACATCTGGGGTGCCAAGGTTCACCACCACTGACATCCCCCCCCCTTCCGTACATAATGAATGCTGCTGCAAGACTCATCCACCCTACAGACTGTTCAGTGTCCTCCACCCCTCTCAGCAATTCCCTCCACTGGCTTCCTCTTTCCCAACGAATAAAATTCAAAGTACTAACAATAGTTAAACGCCATCCACAACTCTGCCCCCAGCTACACCACTAAATTGATTCTCAAAATACCAACCAAGCCGCTCTCTTTGGTCCACCCAAGACCTCCTGCTCTCTAGCTCCCTTGTCATCTCCTCCCATGCTCACCCCCAAGATTTCTCCAGATCTTCTCCCATCCTTTGGAACTCCCTACCTCAGTAGTCTATCCATCTTTAGACGATCCCTCAAAACCCTTCTCATTAAAGCGGCCTATCCAACTTCTAACTAATACACTGTTTCACTTGCTTCATCCCACTCATCCCCCACAGCTATTACCTTTTGTATCAATTGACCCTCCCTTTTAGATTGTAAGCTCTAATGAGCAGGGCCCTCTGATTCCTTTTGTTCCAAATTGTATTGTAACTGTAATGTCTGCCTTCATTTTGTTAAGCGCTGCGCAAACTGTTGGCACTATGTAAATCCTGTATAATAACAATGTGTGTGTAAGGGCAGGCGTCCCAATACTTTTGATAATATAGTGTATATGAAGTGACCCAATAAAAGGCCCAGATTCAGAAGGGAATATGGAATCAACTATATATAACATAAAGTGCAAAGGTGGACCTGGTCAGGACACCCAGCAATTACATAATATGCATTACTTGAAATAAAATAAAGGGACTATCTATAGACTGGAACAAGCGGTAAGCCATGAATGCAAAAGATACCACAGTTTTTCTCAGGGAATAGGGAGAAAGGGTAGGTATGAGGTAGGAGCGGGGCAGAGGAGCACATGATTTAAAGCAATCTTTTAAAGAATTTGCAAACCCAACATTTTATATTCCTGGCATGTGCCTGCTGTACTATTCCCTTTGTATTGCTTCCTTTGTGTGAAATATCTGGTGTTCCTGCCTGACCACGCTAAGCAGGAGAGCACAGCGCGGTTTGTTCTCTAGCTGTGCTGGGATCCTGGCCTGCTCTCCAGTGATCAGACTTGTTATGACCCCTTCCCCCCCCACCGCACAGCCATTCACTGGCAAGACCAGATTGCTGCTGTTTCTCCTCCCCTAGCTCTCTGAGCTCCTTATGCAGCTAAGAACAGAGGAAATGCGATCACGTAACAAAAAGTTTAGTTTTTGTTTTTTATATCGATATACAAATGTTTTGCTATCCTTTTTTTTATTTTAAACTGAATGGGTTGTTTTATAAGGTGAGGGTTCACAAATACTTTAACTAGTTTATATTTTTATTTATAGGTTGCATAAGTAACCCGGACGCAATACATTTGAATTCCCGGGAGTCATCTTCTACCATGGAGAAGTCAGACGAACGGACAGAAGTTGTCTTGTTGGCTACCGGCTCATTTAACCCAATCACTGTAATGCACCTGAGGCTGTTTGAACTGGCCCGGGACCATCTGCAGTCCACAGGTACCCCAAAACCTAACTATTACTATGCAGAGTATCTGTCACTTCTCTGTGCTGCATACAATGCTGCCATATGGCAAGAAAGTTTTGAAAAAGTTGTATGTAGGAACTTTGCTTTAGAAGTGTAATCCATCAGAGCTGGCCACAGATGGGCAGTTTAACAAATTCCTCCATCCAGGATCTCCCCGCCCGGACATTGTGTTGTGAGGTGTTGTCAGAATACACCTGTAATGGATCAACCGGCACCCCGACCTGGTACCTGCGTTTATGGATGCTCCTAGTGCTTCCCGAGGGCTCAGAGCACTCCACCAGACACCATAACCACCTCAGACCCCACAAACCGCCGCAGCTTGGTTGGGGTCTCACCGTCTCCTACCCACCCTGGACCTACAACAAGGATCCAGGTTCCCGTGGGTGACCCTCTCTATCCCCAGAAAGTGAAGCAGGAACAAGCTCTTACACAAGCTCTTACAAGAGCTTAGTGATTATCCAAGGGAGTATGAAGAGCATAGCAATCCCTTGTAGCAGCTTCCCCCAATAAGAGACAGCACTCTAGATTGAGGGTGAAGCAGAAGTCAAACTTTAATGGTACAGCTGCTCTTTTATACAGTTTTCCCCCACAAGGTTACCGCCCAAGGGGACCTTGTTGGGGACAGGACATGACATTCACAATCCAATAGAAACAGGGTTTTACACTCAGTCATTCCCATACAGTGTACACAATCCCTCCCCTCTGGCTGATTACAGTATCATATGCAGATGAAAGTGTAACATATTTTAACCTAAACTAATTATCTAGCCATCTGAACATTTAACAATGGGACAGGCACAATCCACATTCCATTTCAATACACAAACAATAGGGAAGTCTGCCAATGAGAGTCTGTGTGTCTCTCTCACAGACAAGTACACAGAATACATATTATCTAGGAGGCAGACTTCATGGCAATGGTCTATAACAGTCTAAGTCTCCCAGTGTAAAGTAGGAATAAATCTTCATATTTCTATATGAAGATATTGCTGACAAATATTACTGTCCCACCTGAAGCAATTCAAACCATTATGTATCTGTTTTTCACTTCCAGTGACGGTGATGAATACCGTCACAACACCGATCAGCACCAGTAGGTGACTGGCTGCAGCCACTGATCAACGAAAGTTTTCCAACTTGTCTGTTCAGTAGAAGTCAGTCTAATGATTGACTTCTGTCCAACATGAATGGCCACACACTGATCGAAATTTGGCCAGTCTCTGCTGAACCAGCCAAATTTCGATCTTTCTGTGGCCAACTTTAACAGCTGTTGATGATAGATTACATGACCCAGTCAATTTTCATTGCATATCTCTGTATTTTAACTGCTGAAGATTGGTAGCTGATAGTTGGGGGCAAACACAGATACCAGTGGAGTGAAACCTACATTTTTTTCTTAGTCTTACAGTACTGGCCACCAGTTCTTTAGTCTTTACCATGGGTTATATGCAGCTACCTTCAGGGGATTGGATATCATTGGCAAAATAAAAGCTGCTGGGGCATCCCCTTCATAATCCCTCCAACTCTTAGCTAGCCTCAATTTTGGGGAGATCTGCCCCTCTGTTTCTATTGGTGGCCATTGTTTCCAAGAAAGAAAGGGAGAATACTAAAACTTTAGCGTTGTCCCCAGAACAAGAGGTGATGGGAAATTTACCAAGGGGGGACCCTGTTTCGGGGACAGGAGCCTAACACTACTCTTACATGTTTACCACTTAATGACCGCCCACCTGCAATGTACTGCGAATTAGTGATCAACCGATATCGTTTTTTCATTGCCAATACCGATATTTTGGTCATCGTGTATCGGTATCAGCCGATATGGGCTGATATTTTTGTACATTTAGAAAATAAATTTTTTTTGTTTTTTTTTTTTTTACTTGACAGGTACTTTTGTGGAGGGATCTGGGGGTCTAAAAGACTCCAAACCCCTCCTCTGCATTTAAAAGCATTCAAAAAGCCAAGTTTGGCTGTTTTGAATGCTGTCATTTTTTTTAATCTGGTGCCAGTACCCGGGTTTTTGCATGGAGACCCGATCAGAGCTGAATGCGGCTTTGATCGGGTCGTCGGCAGCCATGCAGGCTGGTTGCCCAGGTCTCCGCGGGGGGGGGGGGAGGAATGTCCCCTCCCGCTCCTTGTAGTGACAGCCGAGTGGCTTCTCAGCCGCATCGGTTGTCATTACAAGACAGCCAACCATTGGCTATGGACGCCGGTACCGGGGTGATGCCTCTAGCTGCAGGCATCAATCCGGTACCCTACAGACTAAGACTATGATGCCATTAAAGTTCATGTGCATGTAAAGGCAGGCGTCCCAATACTGTTGACAATATAGTGTATATGTGTGTCGGGATGACTGCACTCCTGTACATTCACAGGAGTGACATCATCCCACGCTGGCCAATCAAGACGACCAGCGCTGGGTAGAAGATGCTGGTGAGGGACTTCACAGGCGTTGGACCATTGGAACAAAGGTAAGTATTTTTACATTTTACCTACAGACCATTTGTGATTGATACATTGAGCAGTATGGAGGTGGCTAATTGTCCTTATATGCATTTGTTGATTTTCCCAAACAGGAAACTATAAGGTAGTAAAAGGAATTATATCTCCTGTGAGCGATGGATACAAAAAGAAAGGCCTAGCCGAGGGACCACATCGGCTGTCAATGGTCCAGTTGGCGACTCGGACATCGGATTGGATAAAGGTGGACCCTTGGGAGTGTTTGAAAAAGGACTGGACTGAGACTGTAGCAGTTTTAAGGTAACACATGCAGGCAAACCAATACCCTCTGTGGTATTAAGGAACTAGAAATCACAGCACAGAAATCATTGTTTATTGTTTTTCGCTTTTTTTAAAATCACTTTTTATATCTTTTTTTCAGGCATCACCAGCAGCAGCTTGTGGGCATGACTAATGGAGAGAACCTGGATAAGAAATCTGTGGGCAGGAAGGGTAACAAGAGGAAGAGGGACAACTGCCAAGATGTCCCTGACCATAACTGTCCAGAGAGCAGAGGTATGATGTAACAGCCAAAAATTTTAAGCAATTCAAGATTCTATAGAACTTCTGTATTCATTTTCAGCTTAAGCTATAGAGCTCTGTAAACAGGCTTCTTTCTTTCAGGGGAAATTGAGAAACACATGAAAGGGAGCAGAGAGCTCAAACTGTTGTTTGAATGTGGAAATTAAAAATCTTTAACTGCTATATTTTTTTTATCTTATTTTAAAAACAACGTTTTTTTTAAGAAAAAAACTAGAGATCGACCGATTATCGGCAAGCCGGTATATCGGGAGCCGATATATGTACTTTCCCCGATATATCGAAATCGGCAACCAAGGTGACCGATATTGCCGACATTTCGGGAAAGTGCTTGTAACGGAGTGATGCCTGCAGCTAGAGGCATCATCCCGGTACCGGCATCCATAGCCGACGGTCAGCTGTCTTGTAATGACAACCGGTGCGGCTGAGAAGCCGCTCGACTGTCATTACAAGGAGCTGGAGGGGAGGTTGCCCCTCCCGCCGCTTTCCTCGGCTCGCCCGGGTCTCCCGTCCCACCGGGAGACCCGGGGCAACCAGCCTGCACGGCCTTCGAAGACCCGATCAAAGCCACATTCGGCTCTGATCGGGTCTCCATGCAAAAACCCAGGAGTGATGTCATGAGTGACATCACTTCCGGGTACTGTCTGGCGCCAGATTAAAAAAAATGACAGCATTCAAAACAGCCAAACTTGGCGTTTTGAATGCTTTCAAGTGCAGAGTAGGGGTTTGGGGTCTTTTAGACCCCCAGATCCCTCCACAAGTGTACCGTTCAAATAAGAAAAAAAATAAATACATTTTTGTATGAAAATATTGGTCGATACCGATATGCATTGGCCAAAATATCGGTATCGGCAACTAAAAACTGATATCGGTCGATCACTACTATAAACAAATATAAAAAAATGATATACTGAACCAATGCCCCTTTAAAATTGGAAAAAAGGACAGCTGCTAAAGTGGTTGTAAAGGCAGAAGGTTTTTCATCTTAATGCATTCTATGCATTAAGAGAAAAAACCTTCTGTGTGCAGCAGCCCCCCCCCCCCCCCAATACTTACCTGATCCCCATCTTGATCCAGCAATGTTGCACGAGAGACTCAGTTGTCCGGGACTTTCCCCGCTGATTGGCTGAGACACCGCAGCTGGCGCCATTGGCTCCCGCTGCTGTCATTTAAAGTCAGCCAGCCAATAAAGAGAGAGAGGGAGCAGGGCCGAGCCACAGATCCGTGTCGGCTGTCCCCCTATAAGCTGCTTGCTGTGGGGGTACTTCAACAGGAGGTAGGGGTCAGGAGCGCCAGTGAGGGACCCGAGAAGAGGAGAATCGGGGCTGCTCTGTGCAAAACCAACTACACAGAGGAGGTGAGTATAACATATTTGTTATTAAAAAAATGTTGGGCAAAGCAACAAATTTGCTTTAATACTTCCTTTGCACAGCAGCACATACTCTCCTTTCCTTCACTCCCTAACCACTCTGCAGCTTCCAGAAGGAAAGGAACCTGACACTTCTGGGTAGTGAGGAACATGTGACATATTCCCCTTCTTCTGATGTCATAGTACTGGTGCCCGCTGATTGGCCTAGCAATGTCATTTAGGAGCCTAATGAGTTTGCAATGAAATCAGAGGTTCAAATTGCACTGATCTGTGGGTTTGAAATCGCGCTGAAGTAGCATGATTTAAAAGCCTCACCAGTGTGAACCAGGGCTGGTGCGATGCATGGAACCCTGCGATTCAGTACCGGTTCCCTCATCGCACCAAAATCGCACAGTGGTTCACACTGAGAGCTGCGACTCGCTGGAGGGTTCAATGTAAGGTCAGTGACCCCCCCCCCCCCCAGATTGGTTCGCAGATCGCAGTGCTAAATGTGAAATGGTGCAGGAATCGGATCACATACCGCGTTTCCCCAAAAATAAGGCCGGATCTTATATAAATGTTGACCCCAAAAGACACAGTAGGGCTTATTTTCGGGGTAGGTCTTATCTGTAATGTGCTGTCTTCTCCCTCCCTGCCTGTACCTAATAAAAGTGTTTGTAAAATTCTAGCATCCACTCTATTACTGTTTTATATCATGTCCAATGTGTGTTTCTGTAATATAATTGTGTGAAATACCTTTGGTATAGTGCCGCTCGGCGCTCAGCTGATCTCCCACTACTCTCCTTCTCTTCTCCCACACTGGAGCACTTAGAATCTTGTGCAGCTGTGCTTAGTAACCAATCAGCTTCTAACTTCTGCGTGTTCAATTAAGCTTTGACAATAAAACCTGGAAGCTGGTTGGTTTCAATGCACAGCTGATCAGATTTTGCACCCTCCAGTTCTAGTAAATCCCCCCAAAAATGTACATCTCACCATTGTCTCAATAACGTCACTAGTTCCTGGTAAACTGGCCAGTTACTCCAGCCTTCTAATGGTCCCATATACCAAAATGGTACATTAGTTGTGTGTTGTGGTATCACTAGTTCCTAGCAGACATAATAAATAGCCATATTACTTTTTTTACCAGCATATTGGATTTTCTTGTTGTGTCTTCCAGCTGTCCCTCAGGTGAAGCTGCTGTGTGGGGCGGACATGTTGGAATCGCTTGGAACCCCCAATCTGTGGAAGCCTGAACACATAGTAGAGATTGTATCCTCTTTTGGTCTAGTCTGTATCACCAGGATGGGAAGCGACGCGCAGAAGTTCATCTACGAGTCCGACGTCCTCTGGAAGTACAGGCACAATATTCATTTGGTGGAAGAGTGGATCACCAATGACATCTCTTCCACAAAAGTCCGGCGGGCCTTACGGCGAGGGATGAGTGTCCGCTATCTTTTGCCTGACCCAGTATTGGACTATATCAAAAACCACGATTTGTATAGTGAGGAGAGTGAGGAGAAAAACTCAGGCCTTATTCTAGAGCCCCTGGCGAGGAACACCAAGAACCTTCAAGAATGATCCTTCTATCACTTCTCTTCTGAGACTGTTACAAAGTTGAAACTATCTGAGATACAGAATAGGCTCTCTGGACATTTCTGCAGTTGGGTAGATACACTAATCTTAGATTTTTTTAATTAGATAATTACCAATTGTTTGGCCAACAAACTTGCAGCCCTTTTATTTGGAGAAACAGCAGAAACAATGGGATTCCAGTCCAATTTCGCAGGCTAAGTCTGCACCAACGTGACTTTTGGACCCCATCTAATTATCTGTCAGTCTTTGTGCACTGTGTCTGCTGCATTGTGGCCCGTCTTATCCTTCACAGTTCATTTTCATCACGTTCCTGATTATCTGGGTGGTACCACTGCATATTTTAAGATGATTCCATGCTGTACATCTTCCATCCTCTGCGTCTCTGAGATAGGAGCCTACAATGGGCGGAGTCAGCGATACCCATTCTGCACATTCAAATGGTACAACATTTGGTGTTCCTAGGACATCAGATTACTAGTAACTAGGGATCGACCGATTATCGGCAATGCCAATATAACGCGGGCCGATATGCACTTTCCCTGATTTATCGGAATCAGCCCCTGAGGTTGCCGATATTTCGGGAAAGTGCTTGTACCGGAGTGATGCCTGCAGCTAGAGGCATCACCTCGGTACCGGCATCCATAGCCGACGGTCGGTTGTCTTGTAATGACAACCGATGCGGCTGAGAAGTCGCTCGGCTGTCATTACAAGGAGCGGGAGGGGACGTCTCCCGCCTTCCGTGGCTCGCGCGGGTCTTCCGTCCCACCGGGAGACCCGGGCATCCTACCTGCACGGCCGCCAAAGAGAAGACCCGATCAAAGCCGCATACGGCTCTGATCGGGTCTTCATGTAAAAAACCCGGAGGTGATGTCATGACATCACTTCCGGGTACTCGGCGGCAAATTTTAAAAAATGCGAGCATTCAAAACAGCCAAACTTGGCGTTTTGAATGTTTTTAAGTGCAGAGGAGGGGTTTGGGGTCTTTAAGACCCCCAGATCCCTCCACCAGAGTACCTGTGAAAAAAAAAAAATAAATAAAAGATATCCGATGACCAAAATATCAGTATCGGCAATAAACGATAGCGGTCTATCACTACTAGTAACCCTAGTAACTAGTAAGCCTTGTACACACTAGTAGGTTTTTTTTGTTTTTCATTCAACTCAGTGGTCTGAATGTAAAAAAAACTGAAGAGCTCAGGAGGAGCCGCTGTACTAACAATGGGATGTTAGTACAGCAATCTCCCATGCTGAGCTATTGTGTTCTGACAGGGGAACGGCTCCCCTGCCAGAACACACACCGGTCAGCTCTCTGAGAGTGCTGATCAGGTGCCGATCGGCAGACCTTTTTTCAGTCATGCCCCCTAGACAGAAGTCTGCCGAACCAGCTGCCATACACACGGGGCAAATGTCGGCTGGTTTCTATTGATAAATAACGAAAGATCCGGCGCCAAAGGTTTTTATGGCCACAAAAATGGAGGGTACACGATCGCTGCTGTCAAGCTGTAGGTCAAACCAAACAGTAAAATGATAATCGGATTGGTCAGCGCAGATCTAAACTCTCCAATAAAAAACAATCACTAATTATCTAAAAATCTGATAAATCCTATTACCTTCTAAAAGTGCAAATGCTAAGGTGCAAAAGAGGAACCGTGAGGTTAAAAACATCCAACAATGTGTGCAGAAGTATACAGATATATATCTGCTCATTCACAAACAACAAAATATAGAGGTACATAAAAACCAAAAATCTGTGCATCAAGTCCAAAAACAATGTGTGATTCTCCAACGGCAAAAAAATGTATGTTCTTTCGTTCATTGACAGACACAGCTCCTGATTCTTCTTAACCATTGGTTATACTGCCCCCTACAGGAGTAGGACACTAAGCAGGAAAAATCTTGACTACGCCTATGGGCAGTCCCAGGGGGTATACACTATACACCCACTCTCAGCTATAGGCTAGTCAGAATTAAGGGCCCAGTTCCTTGCTTGGATCCCCTGGTCCTGGCAACTTCTTCTTTTTAAATGGAATTTTTTTCCTCTTTTTATTATTTTGTTCCTGTGTGATCTACAATCAAGTGTTGGACTGGGTGACGAACTAAATAATCTAGATCCTTAGGGTCCCCCAAGTCCAACCAGCGAGCGCGTGCAGGCCGCAGCTCTGCAATAGGTTGGCCGCGTCATAGCCCCACTGGACGGGGGATGGCCTGCAAGTTAAACGTCTCGCGAGGGCGCATACAAACTGGCTTCGGCCTGAGTCACAGCGTTTCCTCCGAGCCCACAGCACCCACATTACAATGAAGCGGTGGTCTTTCCGGGGGGGGTGCCCACCCTGTTCCTGGTATTGTAAGTAGCTGTCCCCCCTCTACTCCTGGAGGGTTTTGGGTTGGACGTGGGCCCCTCCCTGGGACAACGGAACCCCCTAGGTTCCCTCCTCCCCCCAAGCCACTCTGAAAAGGTTATTAGCTGGCTGTTACCACATGCTCTAAGGCCCCATTCACACTAGTGCGACTTGTCCCGCGATTTTGGACCGCAAAATCGCATGACAAGTCGTTTTCCATTATTTTCAATGAGCCCCATTCATATCAGTGCGTTTTGAAGTCGCACCGACTTCAAAGTAGTTCCTGCACTACTTTGCCATGATTTTAATGCGTTTTGAGGCATATAGCCTTGCCATTGCTATCAAAATCGCGGTAAAATTGCGTCGCATAAGTGTGAATGGGGCCTTAAGGTGGGGCTGGTTGGAGTTTCTGCTGAACGTCTCCCCATGCTGCTGCTAACAATCTATTTCTTTTTCTCAGACTCCCTCTCAAAAGTGTATGAGCAGTGCATAAAGTTTAGAAAGGAGGAAGGAGATTCAACTTTGCATGAATCCATAAAAACACTCAAGTTTATTAAAACAATGCAGTAAACTCGCATTTTGTTAGTTTCACCCCGACACTAGGGAACAAACGCCTTAAAACGTATCTCTCTCTCGCCTCTGGCTGTAGCTCAAAGCCGCAAGCGCGATCTGGGCATTCGCAAAGGTGTCCGTGTCCTCGCCCCGCCCGACTAGTTTCGTCATTCGACGTCCTCACGCTCATCTTTTGTTCACTCCTTTTTGGTTCTGTGTGGGACTTTTATTAGAAGAAAATGCATTTTTTTACTGTTATTGTCATGCACTATATTTTGTTGTTTGTGAATGAGTAGATATAAATCTGTATACTTCTTCACACATTGTTGGGTGTTTTGAACCTCACGGTTCTTCTTTTGCACCTTAGCATTTGCACTTTTCGAATAGTGATTGTTTACAAATTGAAACGCACAAATTACTTTATTAAGCACTTTATTATGATACATGTGAGAAGGTAATAGGATTTATCAGATTTTTAGCACAATAAAAGTGATTTTTGTTTTTTGGAGAGTGTAGATCTGCGCTGACCAATCCCAATCCGATTATCATGGTTTCTATTGATGCTGCCCGATATTCGGCCCTTTAAGGGTTGATTTACTAAAACTGGACCGTGCAAAATCTGGTGCAGCTCTTCATAAAAACCAATCAGCTTCTGGGTTTTATTGTCAAAGTTTAACTGACCAAGCTGAAGTTAGAAGATTGGCTACCATGCACAGCTGTACCAGATTCTGACTGCTCCAGTTTTTGTAAATCTCCCCCTTTTGTGTAACCTAAATGACAATCAGAAAAATCAGCACAAGGGACATAAGTTACAGTCACAAAAAATGTGTCCCTTGTTCGTAGTCCTCTGCTGTTTAGTAGTAATCCTCCTCCGTTCCTGCACCACCCTACTGTAATCTTCCAGTGTGGCGGAGATTAATACTACATATGGGCTTTCACATGCTTTCAATAAGAGACCCCAGCTGTGCTGTACTACAGCTTCCATAAATGGAACAGAATCTCTGAATGGAAATTGGGTGGATAATTAATACTCCAATCCCTTCATTCATAGTTTGTGTTTAATTCATAGTAGCAGTAGTACGACCTCTATGAATGGGGCAGAAAGGGCGAGCAGAGTCGGGCTGTCTTAAGGAGAGCCTGTGACAGCCCGTTAGTTGAATTAAACCCCCACCCCACTGGAAGAGTACAACGAGGAAGTATGGAGTACGAATGGAAGAGTACTACTAACAGCAGACAAATCAGCACAGGGGACACATTCTATGGACTGTAACTTATGTCCCTTGTGCTGATTTTTCTGGTTTTAATTTTAGATACACTTAAGCTTTAAGGGGAACGCCAGGTAATAAAAAAAAAAAAACATGCATTTTGTAATATTAAAAAAAAAATCACTTTTTTTGCAGATTTCACTGCAATATTTTAAATCTACTACCATCTCCAGTAGAAGGTCCTCTCATCACTGTTTGGGTTGCAAGATGAACGGCATCATTCAACCCATTTTCTGGGGGGTGCGTCATCCTGCTTGCTACACTTGGAGGAATACACATCATTACATGGGAACCACCTACAGCTGCTGCCACCTGGACAGGCCTGAAGCCCCTTTGAAAAAAAAAAAAAAAAAACATATGTGTGTATTTATTTATGTGTGAGGAATGAGAAGGGGTTAAAGTCGAGATCTGCTTTGGGCAATAGGTTGGCCTTGGGTGGCGAAAACAAAAACCCCAGACAAGTAAACTGTGTGCTCTTTATGTATTTATTGTCTTCAGCTTTCGAATGGAGAGAAGCATGGGGGGGGGGGGGGGTTCAGATTCATGCCTCACAGGAGGTGAGGGGGTCACAGGAGTGCAGTGATCCACAGGAGAAGTACAGCCAAATGAGCTTTGGCTGTACATCTTTAGGACTCCCAAGTCATTTCATGCTCCGTTCAGTTAGTCGTTGAACAGAATTTCATGCATTATAAGGACAGAGCAACATGGAAGCTGCTGCTGAATCTATAAAGACTTTTCATGTTGTATGACTTCTGCTATCCATTACACAGATCCTACTTTTCTGTGGTGTCACCTGCACTGTCTCCTGCACTGTTACCCTAAGGCTGCATTCACACTTGAGCGTAGCGTTTTTTACCGCGATTTTTTTCAGGCGTTTTTCATTGACATCTATCAAAAACGCTGGTAATCAGCCCAAAAAGAAGCTCATGTACTTTTTTCAGCTACAGGCGTTTTGCAAAACGCTCAGATGTGAACAGGGGCCATTTAAATGAATGGGGTTTTACTTGTTGGGCGTTTTTGGAAGCGTTTCTTTTGAGCGTTTTTGGAGCTGAAAACGCCCAGGTGTGAATGGAGCCTAAAGGCCCGTACACACGTACCGATCGTCGGCATACAAACGTCGGTGGACGAAGGATCTGCCGATTGTACGCGTGTTAGTATGGTGCCTCCGACAGATGTCTGCGCACAATCCGCGGACAAAAGTCTTTCGTGCAAACATGAAAATATTTGTATGCCGACACCAGAACGGACGATTGTTCGCCTGTCAGTACACAATTCGGCCGACAGACCGCAGATTTGCAAGACTGGGCATGCTCAGAAAATAGAAAACACAGGGAAAGTTAACCATTACATGACATCACTTCTGCAGTCGGCGGACAAAATTCTTGTGCTGTCCTTGTGCTGTCTTTGCACTTTTCAGCAGACACCGACATCCCGGGGAGAAAAGAGGAACATTTGTAAGCCGACCATCGGTACGTGTGTACGGGGCTTTAATCTCAATGCTGTAAAGACATACAGGAACGTAGAGACATTGCTGCTCATTTTGTAAGCAATAAACTTTAATATAATTGTGTGGAATCGTTTACATTTTGTTTGTATTTCTTAGCCCAAAACTGGTTGACATGCTGTCTGATTAAAAATTCATGTCTGTTTTTTTGTTTTTTTTTTTTGGTTATTTTTAAGTCTACACTATAATACATGTGCAGAAGCAGTATACGTTTCTCTTAAAGTGTCACTAAACCCACATTATAAAAAGCCATCAATAAAGGGTGAATTACATGCTGTACATACTCCCTCAATCACTATGAGATTCATTTTCTGTATTTCGCAAAAAACCTGGTTGATCCTGCTGCTCTCTATCTCCCCCTCCTGTCCATGTCCCCAATTCAGTTGGGGATTTTGCAGCTGTGTGGTGGCAACTCTGCACATGCTCAGTTTTCAGTGAGTTTCTATGCTGAGCATTTTCTCCCTATCACATCTGAGCAGCCCATGTGACTATAGAGGCACACGTAGGTATATACACAGTGGTAAATGACAGCCCACTCCCTCTCTCCTCCTTCATGCCCACTAACCAGCTAAACGCCAATACCTTTAAAAAAAAAAACAGCTAAACGCCAATCGGGGTGGGATTACACGTAGATTATTGGAGGTTTCACCTCCCTCTTAGCACACATGCAGGATAATGGCATACCTCTGAAGTGTCCTGGATTCGCCAGGACTGTCCCGGAACTTGATTTATGTCCCTGCAAATGAAGACTTTGTCCCAGAGTGGAGCCAAGTGCTGGAACAAGTTCCAGCACTTGGCTCCGGTAGCTTGCCCGCATGCATGCACTAACCTGGGCACCAGGAACACCTGCCCTGTCTGGTGTCCCGCACGCCACAAGCATAGCTGTGTAAATGTGACAGGCAGCCGGCGGTGAGAGACGCTGGCTGCCTCTCACATACACAGTGGCTTGCGGCTGAACCTGCCTCCTCCTTGGTTGTGATGCTCTCTGGCACACAAACAGGAGGAGAGAGGCAGGGAGGAGTCACGGCAGGAGTAGACTGTGCCAGGGGGCAGGGTGGCAATTGGCCCCTGGGGGCTCTGATGCCCGAAAGAGGCCGCAGACACCTGTGCAGTTCCAGACAGGACCCGCTGGGCTCACGTGATCGGCCAGCTCCCTCCCTCTCTTCCCTCTAACCTCCTTGTCCATGAGCCCTGATCACTGGAGCTACCTGCTATCAGCCTAAAGTTACCTGGGTGGGGGGCAGTCATTGGGGAGTGTACAGAGTAAAGGTATAGACGGGGGGGATTTTAGCTATGAGGAGGAATGGGGTAGGGGCTTTTGGTTAAGAGGAGGAATGTGGGGGATTTGACCCCCTGTACCCTGCCCTACTGACCACCTGTCTTCCATCCTGCTGACCCCTGTATCCTGCCCTACTGACACAGACTTCCGTCCTGCTGATCCCTGTACCCTTTCATTCTGCTGACTCCTTTTCACTGCCCTACTTACCCCTATCCTCTGTTCTGCTGATCCCTGTCCTCTGCCCTTGTGACCCCTATTCTTGGACCCCCGTACACTGCCCTGTAGACTCTTCTCCTCTGCCATGCTGATTCCTGTAATCCACCTTGCTGACCCCTGTCTACTGCCCTGATAAACCCTGCTCTCCACCCAGTTGACCCCTGCCTTGGTTTTTTTTTAACCACACTCCTTAAGCCCCTCCCACTGTTTAAGAGTTTGGCCGCATCCACATTTTGCACCGCAAATCACTTCCTCCCTCAAGTGTCCCTCATTCTGAAGTTCAAAGTTTGGGAGGAGGTATGTAATGGCACTGCAACCCAATGTTTTTGTTGAACATGTGACCAGCAGCAGAGGACTAGAAGATGCTCATGATTCCCTGCAGACAGGCTGGGAGAGAGCTGGGTCATGTGACAGCTGTATTTTTTTTTTTATTAAAATAATTTGTCATCATCCACATACAGAAATAGAAAGGACAATGTAAATGAAACTGTGTGTGTTTAAAGGATACGTCCAGTCAAAAACGAACTAATGCTAAACCCAGTGCTGTATCTTGGCCTAGGCCAACAAGGCCCAGGCCTAGGGCAGCACTTTGCAGGGGGGCAGCAAAAAAGCTGATGGGACTGAACTGATATGCTGCCCTGATGGGCACTGATATGTTGCACTGATGGGCACTAATAGACTGCACTGATGGCCACTGATGAGGCAGGACTGATAAGCTGCACTGATATATGATGCACTGAGAGGCTGCACTGGTGGCCACTGATGGGGCTGTACTGATGGCCACTGATGAGGTTTCACTGATAGGCAGTAATGAGGCTGAACTGATGAGCACTACTGATAAGGCTGTACCGATGGGCACTGATGAAGCTGAACTTATGGGAACAGATGAGGCTGCACTGATGGGCACTGATAGACTGTGGTTGTTGTCTGTGGTTTACAGATGATAGGGCGGGTCATAAACAAGAAAGGGTGTGGCCTTTAAAGGAAGGGGTGGGTCATATTTAAATTAGGGGTGCCCAAGTTTAGTCAAGCCTAGGGCAGCACAAAACCTAAATACACCACTGGCTAAACCTGCTCTTTGCCATAATTCTAAGACTATTCTAGCTAACCCTCAAAGAAAAAATCACCGTGCTTACCTTTTCTACACCCGATCCGGTCTGGTCCCAGGCGGAGCTGTCAGCGGCGGCTTCAGCGTGGAGGCGGGTGCAGGAGAGGCACTCAGCAAAGGAAAACCCATAGTAAGTCAATGGGTGACGTTCCTTTCCATTCATTTCACAGCCGTTAAAAGTGTGTATAATGGGTATGGTGCTGCTTTGCAATATGAATTACCGTATGTTTAAGAAGAGGATGTACATATGTACCATAAAGTGCATGGTGCTCAAATAATATATGTGTGCGCTAGTGATAATGAATTCACTGAAACTACATAACAGGTGAATAGTGCTTCACAACTGTGCATATGCATAAAAAACTAATGATGAGTATAAAAAATATATTAAAAACTCAGTCCATTTGAAAAGTTTATCACAAACTCAAAGTGACAGGTGCTCTTTAAAGTGCCCCCAAATACTCTTTAAATTAGTGCTAGATATTTTAAGTATGAAAAAAGTCCAATGAATGTGCAAGCAAACAGTCACTTATAAGTGATAAGGTGCTGGTGATAATGCAACAAAGTGCTGAGGTACGAAAGTGCTCCAAAATCCAGTACAAGGTGTCTCAGAACCCATCCAAGAACCGCACTCGGCAGAATTGATGGACCCTCACTGGGGTCAAAAAGGCTTGAAAGTGAAGGCAAGGGACCACCTCCAAGCTATCTCTATCCTCCTATAACCACTTGTTCCTAGTTGCTGGAGTCTGCAGGGACCGCAATTCCTTCACTGGGAGCCTGATTCCTCCAGGGTACAATTCGATTATATGGCCCCTTTAAGCTATTAAACTTGAATGGAGAAAATTGACCACATAGTGAAGCCCGTAGGTTAAGAGGTTTTATTAAAGCGGAGTTCCGGCCTCAAAATCCAAAAAATCGATTTTGGGCCATCCGCTTGCTGAGGGCCACCTGAAAAAGAAATGGATGCTCCCGATTTTTTTTTTGGTCACTTACCTTGATATTGAAGAAAATATACTCACCTTCCTTCCACTTCCTCTCTATGCGGTTGCGGCCCGCGCCGTCTCTTCCGGTTTGCAATAACTCCTGGGAGCTGAACGTCATCGCTCCCAGGAGACAGGAGTCAATGCACCTGCACCGGCCCCGCTCGTCACTTCTGGTGCAGGCGTGTCATTCCCTGCTAAACAGCTTCTGGGCATGCCCAGAAGCTGTGCAGGGGTGCCGCGCCTGCACCGGAAGTGATGAGCGGGGCCGGTGCAGTGCATTGTGGGACTCCGTCGTCACCGAAGAGGCCGCAGAAGAGGACGCACTGGCTTCAGCTGCCCACACCTGAGATGGCAGCGCTGGAGAAGAACTTTTCAAGGTAAGTATTTCTTCTTACAGGTAAGTGCGACCCGGGACAGTTCAGAGGCTATCCATTGTGGAATGTACTAGCCCTGACTGTCCCGGGGGTATTTTTATCTAAATTTGATCCCCCGGGGCCGGAACTCCGCTTTAAAGATGATGAATCCTACTTGCAGAAAGTAATTGATGGTAATGCATTAAGGGAAAAGAACAAAGCTGGACGCCGTATCACAGCGGTAACTTCTGGAAACGCTCGCTCGTCTGTTTCACGGCTCCAGGAAGTGACGTCAGCCGGCTCTGCCGCACCAGAAATGCACTGACGCGTTTCGCCCTCCCACTAGTGCGTTTTCAAAGACATGGATTTTGGAGCACTTTAGCACCTCAGCACTTTGTTGCATTATCACCAGCACCTTATCACTTATAATTGACTGTTTGCTTGCACATTCATTGGACATTTTTTTCATACTTAAAATATCTTTTTGATTTTACATTGTATCACCACTGGAGCACTGTCATACACAGATGAATTGTTTACCACATATTTAATGGTATTTATTAACACTGTGCACTTTATTTATGGTTGATTGTATATTTTACATTTGTTTATTAGTTTTTTATGAGGCATCAATATTTTTTGCAAGCGCTGTTTTTTCTTGATTATATTATATATCCGAGGCCTTTACTTGGTGAGCAGCTACGGCAATATTTAATTTCACATTTAATATTTTTCACTTAGCGTGGGTTTAATTACACTTTTCAGTGCTTCCCCTCTTGTACCTCACTCACCAGAGAGCTCTCCCCTCTTGTCGGTAACCATCATCCACAGCACCCAGTAGCTGAGACAGCAGACCTAAAATCCACATCCGATGGTAATCCTTTTCCCTCCTTTTACATGTGGAAACATTAAAAACAATATCCCATTGTGCAATATTGTATTGTTCCTTTATTTCAAACACATCCCAATAGACTTACAACAAGCCGGTGTTTGAACAGCATGAAAGAACAGGAAGTCCGGGTTGTGATGCGTTTGACGGACTCCAACCGGAAGTGATGCTGGCAGGTCCACCCTACACATTTCGTCACAACGACGTCATCAGGGACCGTTGTCGGTCCTCTCCTGCACACAGCTTCTGTCGCTGGAGATTGGATCGGGTGTAGAGAAAGTAAGTACAGCGATTTTTACTTTGCAGGGTTAGATAGACTAGTCTTAGAATGTGGCAAAGAGCAGGTTTGGTGTTAGTTTTTGACTGGACTTATCCTTTAATATCACTGTAAAGGAAACAATCAAAATAAAGCGGATTTTGAATGATCTAGCTGTAAATAGAACACAAACATGTATTAAATCTTATCCAGATACAGCTTGAAGATGGTTAATTTTCCAGAATCTGGAGCTGCAGTAACACATGAGCTGTAATAAAATGACTACATTTATTAAAGGTCAATATATACCACCAAACTACTGTTCCAGATGGAACATCCTTGCAGGTTCTGCTGATAGAGGTGGAACTTGTAGGGTAGTTCTGTAAAATGAATGTGTTAATATTTATCTCTCCACCTGTCTGAACCGGTGACTGTGCCCAGACAGCTGTGTACAGAGGATATCTCTGTCTGTGCTCAGAGGGTCATCCATGTACAATTTCTGATGACATACTCATCCACCCAACTTCTCACCTCTACCCTACTTATGTGAAAATCACTGAATGATGGGGGCCCATCCATTCCTGTCCTCGTGTTAACTCCATGTGTGTCAATTCTGTACTTTTTCGACTGCAAGTCCAGGCATTACAGGGGATGGGTACAATTTCTCTTAAAGTGTTGTAATCCTCAGACATTAAATTTGAACAAAGCATATCCTTCTATAGTGTGTACTTGTCTCAATCCAGAGCAGTAAGTGTCATTTCTGTCTGCTGCCTCCTTCCTCTGCTGTCAGTATGAATCACTTCTGACACGTTTTCCTGACACCAAGAGAAAAATGGTGACAGGGGAGGTCTGTGATTGACAGCCTCATCTCTGTTCCTGTGTGCTGGGTGAAGGGGAAATGAGAAGACAACCACCGCTCAGGTGAGCGATCCTGGTGCTGTGGGTGCTGGTCCCGGCTCACCACCGCTGCAACAGTAGAAATGAAGGAGAAATCGGCCATGTGAAGGGGATGTATTTCCCTGTGACGGAACCATCCAGCACCCAGCTTTGGTGCTCCTGTCTAGACACAGTTTCCTCCAGTCTGGACCCAGGAACTGGGTATTATAGCTGAACATCCAAGACTTAGACATAGCTAAGAAACTGCCAACATAAACAATGATCTAATTAAACCATAACCTAATTAACATAAACACATAACATCCCACAATAGTCTGATAACCGGTTAAAGTGGTCACAATATTAATCACATCTCCAAGAGATGATCAGACAGACAGAAACAATAGGTGACTCAATTAACAATGGGAATGCCAATCTAGGCGGCACACAACAGGACAAAGACCCTTAGCACACAACACCTTGAACAGATTATATCAGGAGACCCCAGAATCAGATTGCTTTGAGCTGATGATATTACCATCTGCTCTGAGCAGTCATTGCTGGTTTTGGGCATAGAGGACCTAAATTTAAATCTGGGCTGTTGTGTGTTTTGGGGAGTCATGGACTTGAGTCAGAAACAAGACCAATCCAAGGGTTCCAAAGGCATACCTCCCAAAGAGTAGCGCTCCCTTAAAAGCCAGGGCCCATAGTCAGAAGGCCACCCTGCAGTCCCCTCCAAAAGCACCTGTCCTGGTTGGGTCTGTAAACAATGAAAGCAGGCCAGCCACGGTGATCAGCATACATGACAGCACGTGATGTCACATTCCAACTCCGCCGATGCGTGTCCCCACATATGGCGTCCTCTGGAATTGAGGATTTCTTTATCTGCAATCTTCTCTTCTCTACATCTGTTCAAAGCTTGCCTGAGAGTTCAGACAAAAGGGGGGAGCTGAAGTTACACTCTTCAGAGCTCAGTGAGGAGAGCTCTGAGGGTTGAATGGAGGGAAGGGACACACACCCCCCCCCCCTTTCACACAGCTCACAAGGAGAGAGATGAGGCTGTCAATCAGCTGGAGGTCCCTCCCCTGACACCTTTTTTCTCTTGGTGTCAGGAAAACGTGTCAGAAGTGACTCATGCTGAGAGCAGAGGAAGGAAGCAGCAGACAAAAATGACACTTAGTGCTTTTAATTGAGATAAGTATACACTATAGAGCAGGGATTCCCAAACTACCGTCCTCCAGTTGTTCAGGAACTACAATTCCCTAGTCATTTATGTGAATGTCAGAGTTTTACAATGCCTCAAGGGATGTGTAGTTCTGCAACAGCTGGAGGGCCGTAGTTTAGGAATCCCTGCTATAGAGGGATATGTTTTGTTCATATTTCATGTCTGAGGTTTACAACTACTGGAGAGTGGAGGTAGCTGTACACATCAGAGGGGATGAAGTGACTTGGGTTAGGATTACACTGTTTCACTGTGGTGGCATATGCGCACTAACATATGTTACATTAAAGTTACAATCAGTGATTTTTTTTAAATAACAAACATGTTATACGTACCTGCTCTGTGTAGTCGTTTTGCACAGAGCAGCCCGGATCCTCCTCTTCTCGCTTCCCTCCTGGCTCCTTCATTGCTTGCTCTGGCGTCACCATAGCAGGCATGCTCCAGACTTGTAGCCCTGTGTGTCCATTCCCACACAGAGCCGTGGTTCGGCCCCGCCCCCTCCATCTCCTGATTGGCTCATTGGCTGTGATTGACAAAAGCCAATCAGGAGCGCAAGTCCACAGTGAGGCAAGGCACTCGTGGACATCGCTGTCTCTCCTCATTGGCTCACTAACTTTAAATGACAGCAGCGGGAGCCAATGACGCAATTGCGGTGTCTCAGCTATTCAGGAGGGAGAGTCCCAGACAGTCGAGTCTCTCGTAGACATCGCTGGATTGAGAGAGGGCTCAGGTAAGTAATAGGGGGAGTCTGGGGGACTCAGAAGGTTTTTTTTGTGTGTTAGGAAGCCAATAACAGTGAACCGTAGTGCACCAAGGTGCAAAACACATCCTAATGACTGAGAGTTAGAAAAAAGGATCCTAATGCCCCACTGGGCAGTAAATTAACATATTTAAACACTGGTAAATGTTAGGTTTTTCAAACACGAGCTTCAGGTGCATAACTGACCCGACCCTCCAGCCCATTGATGGCGTACCTCCACTTACCTCCACACCTTTGTTGGTCTTCCTATAGGTTATAATCCTCCCAATGGGCAAACCATTCCCAGTACTGTCTATGGTCCCTGTATGTGCGGGATGCTATAGTGGAGCTTCATATGGTTCGGCTTACTGGGCGTGCAATTATATCTGGTTGGAATACGCTACTACCTTGCTTATGTTTTTTGGTATTTTTGACTGTTCTTTATCTTTGCGCCCTTCTCTTTCCCTGGCGAAGGCGTAAATACTTATCTTTGAAACGCATTGGGCTGCTCGGCATACACCTTCTTGTACCTGGCAGTCTACACTACATTGGCCAGCCTGGTGTTCCAACAGATCTGAGTTCTAGGGTGCCTTTCGTCAATTTTATTATATGTTATTAACAATATATGGTTTTATGATGAGATTGCTCTACTGACCTGTTTGGTCGTGCTTTTAGACTGTATTACAAAAAATCTTTAATCATTTTTACAACTTTTTGCTACATTCTATTACTCTCCTATCTACCTTTAAAGTCCCAACTGGGGTAACAATGTTTTCGATTACGTTTTCGGGATGCTGGTAGAATTATTTACTTTTAAGAGAGACCAGTACGGATTTGGCCTTTTCCCTTTAAATTTGTGTAAATTTGCTGTCCCCTCAAAATAACTCAACACAGCCATTAATGTCTAAACCACTGGCAACAAAAGTGAGTACACCTCTAAATAAGAAAAGAAGAGAGGCAGACACAACCATGACAGTGTCAGAAGACCTAGTTGTGATGTTGTCCAATTCACTAGAGCACTATGAGTATACATAGATAAAAAGTTGAATAATTTTATTAGAAATACAAAAATATTAACCCCCCTAAATAAAAAGGCCAAATTGGGCCCAAAGTGTCAATATTTTGTGTGGCCACCATTATTTTCCAGCACTGCCTTAACCCTCTTGGGCATGGAGTTCACCAGAGCTTCACAGGTTGCCACTGGAGTTCTCTTCCACTCCTCCATGACGACATCACAGAGCTGGTGGATGTTAGAGATCTTGCGCTCCTCCACCTTCTATTTGAGGATGCCCCACAGATGCTCGATAGGGTTTAGGTCTGGAAACGTGCTTGGCCAGTCCATCACCTTTACCCTCAGCTTCTTTAGCAAGGCAGTGGTTGTCTTGGAGGTGTGTTTGGGGGTTGTTATCATGTTGGAATAGTAAACGAATGGCGTTAAGCGCCAAAAGTACCTGCGCTTATTGGATAAAGGTGCAAACGTGCTGTGCAAAATTTAATTATTTGTGCAATATAATTAAAGGTGAAAATGTGAACTGGAAAAAATTTTTATAATTAGGATATAAAATTATATAGTTTTAAATAAATGTGCACAGTGTAATGGTGTGAACCAATAATGTAGGGAGCTGCAACTCAATCGTAAAAACGTGAGGAATGGTATATGATACACACAAGGTGTACTAAGCTGCGCTCACCTTAGTACCCCGGGGAGGGAAAATGGCTAAATGGGCCCAATTTGGACATTTTCAGCCAGGGGTGTACTCACTTTTGTTGTCAGTGGTTTAGACATTAATGGTTGTGTGTTGAGTTATTTTGAGGGGACAGCAAATTTACACTGTTAGGCCCCTTTCACACTAGCGGACCGTTCAGATCCGCCTGTCAGTTTATCAGGCGGATCTGAACAGATGCCCCATGCATCTCTATGGGGCATCGGATGTCAGCGGAGACATGTCCTCTGACATCCGATCCGATCCAGTCTGTCAAATCTGGACGGACGGAAACCCTATTTTCCATCCGTCCAGTGGATCGGATGGGATCGGATAAGAACGGACCGGCGGTCCGTTCTCATCCGATTCCCCCATAGAGAACTGCGAGGACCTGACAGCTATGTCTCCGCACACAGCACGGAGACAGAGCTGCCATCTGCCTGCTCAGCGGGGGATCTGCGGATCGATCCCCCACTGAGAAAAAGAGTCCACCGACGGACTCCTATGTGCGAAAGGGGCCTTATACAAGCTGTACACTCACGACTTTACATTGTAGCAAAGTGTCATTTCTTCAGTGTTGTCACATGAAAAGATATAATAAAATATTTACAAAAATGTGAGGGGTGTACTTACTTATATATATATATATATATATATATATATATATATATATATATATATATATACACAAAAAATAAAAATAAATAAAAAAACCTTCCCTTTACTGGCTGTTGTCACCTTCAAAGTAGTCCCCGTGTGACGTGATGCACTTTTCTAGATGACTGTGCCACTGCCAGAAACATTCCCGAAATTTGTTTTCCATAAAAACTGCGCAGTATTTTTGTTTTGGTGCGCTGGATGTCCAGAATGTCACCAAATCTATGTCCTTTTAATGCATTTTTTAATTTTGGAAACAGTCATAATGTTCAGGGGGGCAAAGTGAGGGGAATTGGGTGGTTGGTCAAGGTTCGGAATTGATTTCTGGGGTCAAGAACTCGTGAATACTTAACGCATCATGTGCAGGAGCATCGTCATGGTGGAGAATCCATTTGTCAGGCCAGAGTTCCGGTCTTTTTCTCCGAACAGCTTCATTTTCAGCATTTGAATCTGTCCTTTGCGTTTTTAGCTGCCCATTTCTTAAGTCATCATGGACATCTTCCTGCCCCTCCCTATGCCATTCAAAAACACTTGGTTTTTTCATGGAATGCCCCCCACAAGCCTGTTGCAATTGAGCTAAATCTTCACTTGCACTTTTTCCAGTTTTTTCGCAGAGAATGTGATGTTAATCCGCTGCTCCATATTACTGTCATTCATTTTTCGCTAATCCTGGGATTTAAAGAGTAATTCCACTCTTGTTGAGGAAAAAAAAATATTCTGGGTGATCTCTGTACATTGCAGGGATTATAACAAGCGTTGTTGCAGATTCCAACCTTTTGTTATTTTGGAGTTTGTGTCCATGTGCAGAGTGAATCTGTATGGGAGTGATGTTATAATTATCAATCAGGTGCTGCACCTGCAGGGCTCTAATGAGGAAAATTGCAGGGTCTGCGTCCATTTAGACGTGATTTCCTTTTGGAATATCTCACCGAAAATGACATTTTTGTTGGAGGGGATGCTCAAAATTGAAAATGTATCTTAGTACAGACTTCTGGGAAAAATCAGTGAGCCAATCACACCAGCAGGAAATTACATTTCTTGGGGCCATTCTGTACACCATCTGTGTACAGAACACCTCCAGGTGGCCATATTGCATTTTCAAAGAGTTACAGCTCTGTAGATTGCAAAGGAAAGGTCATCTTTAACCACTTAAACCCCAGCCCTATTTGGGACACTTTTTGTTCACAAATTAAAACCAGTATTTTTTCCTAGAAAACTACTTAGAACCCCCAAACATTATATATATATATATATATATATATTTTAAAAAAGACTCTGGAGAATCAAATGGCGGTCATTGCAATATTTTTTTGTTACGCTGTATTTGCGCAGCGGTCTTTAAAACGCCATTTTTTTGGAAAAATTACGAAAAATCACATTTCACTGCATTTAAAAAATACTAAACAGTAAAGTTAGCCCATTTTTTTGTATATTGTGAAAGATGATGTCACGCCGAGTAAATAGATACCCAACATGTTATGGTTTAAAATTGCGCACACCCGTGGAATGGCGACAAACTACGGTCAAGAGAAATCTCAATGGGCGACACTTTAAATTTTTTTAAAGGTTACCAGTTTAGAGTTGGAGTGTAGCTCTTTTTTTTTTAATTATTGCCCACGCTCTGGCAATCGCGGCGATACCTCACATGTGTGGTTTGAACAGCGATTTAATTCGCGGCTCGACTTCCGTATACATTTTCTTTCGTGCACGAGCTAACGGGGGCGGCTAAAATTTATTTATTTTTTTCCCTATTTATTTTATTTTATTTTTTTTAACTTTATTACAGTTTTTTTTTAAAAATAAAAATCTGATCCCTTTTATTGCTGTCACAAGCAATGTAAACATCCCTTGTGACAGCAATATGCAGTGACAGGTACTCTTTATGGAGGGATCGAGGGTCTAAAAGACCCCAAACCCCTCCACTACACTTTCATGTATGCAAAACGCCAAAAACTGCATTTTTGTATACAGCCGTTTTTAAAATCTGCCGCCTTTTGCAGCACAGTTAGGCTCCATGTACACGGGACGCTGGAAATGGCCATTTAAGAGCAGTTGGGGCGTTTTTTTCAGAAGCCACTGAACCCATCTACATTTTATCTTATCTGTCCATGTACACCAGGTCGTTTACAGTCATTTGCAGGCAGTTGAGTTCAGGGACATTTTTTGGAACGCAATTATTTGCGTTCGAACGTGTGTTTCCCGGCATTTCAAACGCAGAAACGCGGCCGAACGTGACCAAACTTGACCGAACGTGATGAACTTACGTTCAGCCACGTTATAAGTTTTTTTTCTTCCATTCAAAATCAATGGTTCCCTATGGGAGCCTATTGATTTGAATGGAAGTCGCACCGCAAGTCGGATCAGGATGATCCGACTTGCGGCGCGACTTGCACTGTGAGAATCTTGAGGGGGAACTCCACGCCAAAAATGGGAAAAAAACTGCGTGGGGGTCCCCCCCAGGTTCCAAACCAGGCCCTTCAGGTCTGGTATGGAATTTGAGGGTAGCCCCACGCCGAAAAAATGGCGTGGGGTACCCCCCAAAATCCATACCAGACCCATATCCGAGCATGCAGCCCGGTAGGGCAGGAAGGGGGAGAGGACGAGCGAGCGGCCCCACCCCCCCTGGACCAGGCCACATGCCCTCAACATGGGGGGGGGGGGTGTTGGTGTTTTGGGGCAGGGGAAGCTCTGCACCCCCCACCCCAAAGCACCTTGCCCCATGTTGATGAGGACCTCATCCCCACAACCCTGGCCGGTGGTTGTGGGGGTCTGCGGGCAGGGGGGCTCATCGGAATCTGGAAGCCCCCTTTAACAAGGGGGCCCCCCCAGATCCCGGACCCCCTCCCTATGTGAATGGGTATGGGGTACACTGTACCCCTACCCATTCATCCCATAAAAGGCAGTGTATGTGAATAACGACAGGAGACGTTTTGGAAAGTTTATTAAAAATCTTCATCTGTTCTTCTCTGCTCTGGTCTTCTCCCTCTCCTGGTCTTCTGGTCTTTTGCTGTCCGCTCTTCTGCTCTTTTGCTGTCCGCTCTTCTGCTCTTTTGCTGTCTGCTCTTCTGCTCTTTTGCCCTAGGCTCTTCTCTTCTTCTTCTTCCTCCGGTCCTCCTCCGACGATGTCTCCGGTGATTATGCCGGTCTCCGGTCTCTGCAGCTTGTTATATAGCCATTGTGGGCGTGGCCCCGAAGACGTCATCGGGCAGCCCCGCCCCCTCATGTCACAGATGATCATCGAAGGAGGACCGGAGGAAGAAGAAGAAGAGAAGAGCCTAGGGCAAAAGAGCAGAAGAGCGGACAGCAAAAGAGCAGAAGACCAGGAGAGGGAGAAGACCAGAGCAGAGAAGAACAAATGAAGATTTTTAATAAACTTTCCAAAACATCTCCTGTCGTTATTCACATACACTGCCTTTTATGGGATGAATGGGTATGGGGTACAGTGTACCCCATACCCATTCACATAGGGAGGGGGTCCGGGATCTGGCGGGGCCCCCTTGTTAAAGGAGGCTTCCAGATTCTGATGAGCCCCCTGCCCGCAGACCCCCACAACCACCGGCTAGGGTTGTGGGGATGAGGCCCTTGTCCTCATCAACATGGGGGCAAGGTGCTTTGGGGAGGGGGGTG
The DNA here is from genome assembly GCF_965119305.1 of Pelophylax lessonae. Taxonomy (NCBI): domain Eukaryota; kingdom Metazoa; phylum Chordata; class Amphibia; order Anura; family Ranidae; genus Pelophylax; species Pelophylax lessonae. The sequence continues at coordinate 24,932,439 of NC_138779.1, read as the reverse complement.
CAGAGCTCCCCCCCCATTTTGAGGGCATGTGGCCAGGTATGGTCCAGGGGGGGTGGGGCCGCTCGCTCGTCCGCTCCCCCTTCCTGCCCTGGCTGCATGCTCGGATAAGGGTCTGGTATGGATTTTGGGGGGACCCCATGCCGTTTTTTCGGCGTGGGGCTACCCTCAAATTCCATACCAGACCCGAAGGGCCTGGTTTGGAACCTGGGGGGGACCACCACGCAGTTTTTTTACCACTTTTGGCGTGGAGTTCCCCCTCAAGATTCTCACAGTGCAAGTCGCGCCGCAAGTCGGATCATCCTGATCATGCGACTTCCATTCAAATCAATAGGCTCCCATAGGGAACCATTGATTTTGAATGGAGGCAGAAAAAACGCTGCTAAAAGCAACGTGGCCAAACGTGCAATAACGCAAATGTAAAAAGCTACTGAAAGCACGTTTAACAGCTGCTTTTTCCCGGCGTCAGAACTAGCTTTGCAGCACGTTTTTTCTAATGTCCCGTGTACATGGAGCCTAACCCGGAAGGGACGTCATGGACGCCGCCTCCGGGTTACGTCAACGGAGACCCGATCGAAGCCGCTTCCGGCTTTGATTGGGACTCCATTCAGCCGGCGGACGGGTGCTCGGGTCTCCCGGTGTCGGAGCAATACCACGCCAGCGCCATGCTGGCGTCAGTATAAATAGGCGGCTAGAGACCTCCCATATCCGGTCCCATAGACCGGATATCAGTGGGAGCAGCCCACCACTGACAAGCAGATGGAGTTTGTCTTGGTAACAGGACGCCAAATTGCATCACGCACCAGGCATAGTAAACATGACGCCGATGGAGGGCGTGATGCCCCGCCCCCAGCTCGGATGCTTGCGCAGAGACAGGCACAGGGGGTTTCACTTCGGTCTCCTTTTTCCAGACTGGATGGCTCGTGAATCCATGACACTGCCTAAGGTAGCTGTCCACTTCAATATACCTTCTATTTTTATTTATAATTTACTTTAGTATATTAACACAACCCATACTCTCATTAGCTTTTAGATACATATTTAAGCTCCTGATGAATGGACGGAGGTCCATGAAACGCGTAGAGCCGACAAATTACTCAAAATTGATGGTTTAGCATAATCATAATATATGTAAAGAATGTGAGCACACAGTGAATTCATGTCATGACATATCTATTGTATTCTTGAGTGATCCATTTTTGGTCCTAGAAATATTGTATTTATTTTGGATGTATTATGTATTTATTGTATCTACTGTGTGCTTTTCCTCTGTATACATATATGATACAGTGTTTTTAAATTATGTATATTTATTTAATAAAATACAGTATTTATTTTTATGTCCAGTTGTTCCTCAATTAAAGTCCCATTTTTTTCTGTTTTTTCATATGTCAATCACAAAATTATTTGTGTCGCAATTGTATACGCTATATTATCTTTTTTTGTTTGCTAATTTCTTTTTTTTCCCCATGAAAGTGGAGTTACCCTTTAACCACTTGCCGACCAGATGCCGCAGTTATACGGCAGCAGGTCTGCAGATTCCCGCGAATCGCTGTACCTGTACAGCTGTCCGCGGGAGCGATCCTGGGGGTGCGCACATGTGCCCACTCACCAGCGGGGAGGCCGATCCATGGGGCCGGTGGCCGCGGGTGCCCGTTGAGAGAAAACGATGGTCTGCTGTTGTAAACACAGCTGACCATTGTTCTCTCTGGTATCAACACAGAGCCCCTGTGTTCCTCCTATTTAGGATCACAGGTCTCTGTATTGATTCCATAAGCCCCCCCCCCACCGTTAGAAAACACCCCCTAGGTTCACACTTAACCCTATGATCGCTTCTGCTTTAACCCCTTCCCTGCCAGTGTCCTTATTACAGTAACAGTGCATATTTTTAGTACCGATTACTGCAGTAATGTCACTGGTCCCCCCACAAGTGTCAAAAATGTCAGTTAGGGGTCCGATCTGTCCGCCGCAATGTTGAAGTCCCGCTAAAAATCGCTGACCGCCACCATTACTAGTAAAATAAAAAAATAAAAATGACATAAATCTTTCCCCTAGCTTGTAGACACAATAACTTTTGTGCAAACCAATCAAAATACACTTACTGTGATTTTTTTTTGGGGGGGGGGGGGGATGTTATATAGCAGAAAGTGAGAAATATTGTTTTTCAGAAATGTCGCAGTCCCTCTAAAAATCGCTGATCGCCGCCATTACTAGTATAAAAAATAAATAAAAATGACATAAATCTTTCCCCTAGTTTGTAGATGCGATAACTTTTGCGCAAAGAAATCAAAATACGCTTATTGAGATTTTTTTTAACAATAATATGTAGCAGAATACAAATTGCCCTAAAATTATGAAAAAATTTGATTTTTACAATTTTTTTGGGAATGTTATATAGCAGAATGTAAAAAATATTGTTTTTTTTTTTTTCAGAATTGTCGCTCTTTTTTTTGTTTATAGCGCAAAAAATAAAAACTGCAGAGGTGATCAAATACCACCAAAAGAAAGCTCTATTTTGTGGGAAAAAAAGGACATACAAATTTAATTTAGGTACAGCGTCGCGCGACCGCGCTATTGTCAGTTAAAAATGGCCTGGTCATTAAGGGGGAAAACCAATCAAAATACGCTTTTAGTGATTTTTTTACCAAAAATATGTAGCAGAATACAAATTGGCCTAAAATGATGAAAACATTAGATTTTTACATTTTTTTTTTGGAATGTTATATAGCAGAATGTAAAAAATATTGTTTTTTTTTTTTTCAGAATTGTCGCTCTTTTTTTGTTTATAGCGCAAAAAATAAAAACCGCACAGGTGATCAAATACCACCAAAAGAAAGCTATATTTGTGGGGAAAAAGGACATTAATTTTATTTGGGTACAGCATTGCACGACCGCGCTATTGTCAGTTAAAGTATTGTAGTGCCGAAACGCAAAAAATGGGCTGGTCATTAATGGGGAAAACCAATCAAAATACACTTTTTGGGATTTTTTTTTTTACCAAAAATATGTAGCACAATACAAATTGGCCTAAAATGATGAAAACATTTGATTTTAAACTTTTTTTTTTTTGGGAATGTTATATAGCAGAAAGTGAAAAATATTGCTTTTTTTTTTTTCAGAATTGTTGCTTTTTTTTGTTTATAGCGCAAAAAATAAAAAATGCAGAGGTGATCAAATACCACCAAAAGAAAGCTCTATTTGTGGGGAAAAGAGGACATCAATTTTATTTGGGTACAGCGTCGCACGACTGGGCAATTGTCAGTTAAAGTAACGCAGTGCCGAATCGCAAAAAATGTCCTGGTCATTGAGGGGGAAAACCTTCCGGTCCAGAATTGGTTACATTGTCACACCTCGTGTATTCGGCATGGACAGTTCTCTTCTATCCGCAATAATGGAGTGTTTGGCAGGTGGGAGAAATTCACATGAGTGCCTCATTTTGTGTGTAGAATCCATTATGGAAAAACAGTTTTTGCCTTCGGTGAACCACTTTAGGGACCGGTAAGGACAATATATATATATTTATATACAGTACAGGATGTTTGGTGCTGTAGTCTTATCACAGACATTGTAGCGGTGGATGATTTCATGCCGGGTATGTTGCTATTATCTATAGAAATGCGCACGCTGGGATGTGTACTAGATCTCTATTTGCTTACTGCAGAAGTTTCCTGTCCTGGCGGGGGCGGACCACTGGCGGTTCAATAACAATGGCGACTTGGCATCACTTCATTCATTAAATGACAAAACAATCGGCAGGAAACAATTTGAACCCAGAAAAGTGTTTTTTTTTTTTCAAATATAAAACCACCCATACAGGATGAGATGATTGAACAGTGGGACAAGGATATGGAACAGTTTATGTGTTTTAAATTAAGAACAGACTTAATGTGGACCTGAGCGCAAAAATGTAAGATTTGTCTGTTATAGGGAACGCTGATGTAGCTCCTAGGTAGGTGCTAGGTAAAAGCATCTATTGCTCCTTCTGCTTATCAGGGGAGCCTGATATGTTAGGTTACCTGTTGCTTGTCTCCAGGTGTGATTCACTGGGTCCCCACTGCATCCAATAGGGGAGCCTGTTGGACAGTGGAGGAAACCTAGCCAGTGACACATTGGCTTTTGTGGGAGGGCACACTTGCAATGCATCCTTGGATTGCCCATAAAAGCTGGAGGGACATGTGAGAGGGCGTCTTTGGCGGGAAGCAGAGTCCCAGGAGGAGGCAGGCGGCTGGTCTCTCCTCCTGCTGTATGAGGAAAGTGGTCTTAGGCAGTTGGCCTAGTGAACCAGGTGTGGAGCTGAGCTGCAGAATATCCAGAGTGCTGACGGTGGAGCTGCTGGCAGAGTCTCTTGGGAAAAACAGTGTCCGTGGGTATTGAGGGATTTGCCAAAGGGTCCACTCCAGTGAAGTCAGGGGACCAAGGAGCTTGCTCACACAGAGAGAATTACAGTAAAGGGGGTGCCACGTAGAACCCTGAAGAATAGGGATAAATGGGGTGCCTAGTTGGGCCCTGAAGAGCGATTCACAGAGCAATATAAGTTCTTTAATTCTTCTTCACTGCTAGTGACAAGGTGAAGCAGCGGCCTTGCCGCACTTGTTATTTCTAGACGTCCCAGCAAACTGTGCAGAGTTCATTCATGTTGGAGTATCCCACTCATCCCTTCTCCTATCCAAGTTCTCAAATAAAACTACGAAAAACCAAACCCCCTAGACCAGGGGTCCTCAAACTTTTTAAACAGGGGGCCAGTTCACAGTCCCTCAGACACTGTTGGGGGCCGGACTATAGTTTGAAAAAAAATATGAACGAATTCAATGCAGAGAGACCAGCGTGCCCCCTTTCAATGCAGAGAGACCAGCGTTCCCCCATTCAATGCAGAGAGACCAGCGTGCCCCCATTCAATGCAGAGAGACCAGCACGCCCCCATTCAATGCAGAGAGACCAGCGCGCCCCCATTCAATGCAGAGAGACCAGCGCGCCGTGCCCCCATTCAATGCAGAGAGATCAGCGTGCCCCCATTCAATGCAGACAGACCAGCTTGCCGTGCCCCTATTCAATGCAGACAGACCAGCATGCCGTGCCCCCTTGAATGCAGAGACCAGTCAGTGCACTTACCGGCAGCGGCTGCGTCTCCTCGAGTCCTCCCGCCTCCACCTTGCCCAATGGCATGAGTTCGCCTTTCGTCCAATCAGGAAGCGGGTATCGGACCCGCTTCCTGATTGGCCAGGAGGAGGATCCATGTGACAATAGCGAATTTTCATTCGCTATTGTCACACAAATGGGTGGGATAGGGCGCAGTGCTCTGCGCCCCGGATACACCCTTTTCTGAAGCCTATTAGACCCTTTGGCTCTAATTAGGTGATTCAGGAAAAAAAAACAATGTGAATGATACATCCCGGTCGGCGGGCCGTAGTTTGAGGAACCCTGCCCTAGACTGTTTCTTGACTGAGCCAAGCACTTTAAAGTCACTAAACTATTGGGTTGTTGCTATGGGTAACCCAGGGGAACCTGTAACCAGCAGCTCCCAAGGAAGTAGTGCTACACTTAGAAGATGTTTGAGGGTTCTAAGTAGTTTTCTAGCAAAAAATACTGATTTTAACTTCTGACCAACATGTGTCAAAAATAGGCTCGGTCCTTAAGTGGTTAAAGTAATGCAGTGCCGTATCGCAAAAAATGGTCAGTAAGGGAGGGGGGGGGGTAAACCTTCCGGGGCTGAAGTGGTTAACCATAAACCTAAAAATCTACCTTATAGTTAATTCCTCCAAAAAATAGCAGTACACTTCCTGGTATGTGAGTGTGCCTAGGCACTTCTGCACCTGTAGACTTATTATTGTATATCTGCAGTGTGAGATCGAAGACAAAGCTAAAGCCCACAAATAAACGTACCTCTGCTCCAGCAATACGATGTCCGTGAGCACCCTTGCAATTGCCAACATCTTCTTCTTGGCTTTTTCCAGGTGCAGGGTCAGCGGCTGTCTTCATTGGCTGGCAGAGAAATTACATAACTCTTGTGCATGACCAAGCCATTTTTTGCGATTCGGCACTGCGCTATTTTAACTAACTATTGCGATGTTGTGTGACGCTGTACCAAAATAAAATTGATGCCTTTTTTCCCCCAGAAATAGAGCTTTCTTTTGGTGGTATTTGATCACCTCTGCATTTTTTTTTTTTTTTGTGCTATAAACAAAAAATGAGCAACAATCCAGCCAATCCCTGGGGGGGGGGGGGGTGTGCCCAGAAGGTGGTGGAAAAGCTCATAAATAGACTGGGACTTGAGTCCAATGTTTCCAGTCTTGCTGGAGGAGACCCCTGTTCTGGGGCAGGACTTCTGAAGGTGCCCCCTAGAAGACATTGAGGTCCCAGCTGAGTGACCTATTCACAATAGCTTAGTCCTGGAGATCATTCATGTCTGGAGAAGTTCACTGAAGAAAGTTGGAGGAGAAGTGTCCAGCAGTGCTATGGTGGTGTGAGGTTGTATCTCCCTCACTAGACAGAGCCTGGTGGATATCAGAAGGAAGCAGCTGATGATCCTATGGATGAGTAATTGACCCCAGTGCTTCAAGTTACTGTCCGTGTGCAACTCTATGCTGGTCCAATAGAAAAAGGCCCTAATCTCCTGCTAGCAAAAGATTCTATGGGACCTTTTTGTCTACCTCTACAAGCTACAGAAGGGTCTTCAAAGCCTTAATTTCTTTAGTTCTGTGGTATTCCATGCCCCCTCACCCCATCCAAGTTGCCCCCCTCACCCCATCCTATGTTCCAATAATGGAGGAGAAGTGTCCAGCTGTGCTATGGTGGTGTGAGGTCGTATCTCCCTCACTAGACAGAGCCTGGTGGATATCAGAAGGAAGCAACTGATGATCCTATGGCCGTTTGAGTAATTGACCCCAGTGCTGGAAGTTACTGCCCGTGTGCAACTCTATGCTGGTCCAATAGAAAAAGGCCCTAATCTCCTGCTAGCAAAAGATTCTATGGGACCTTTTTGTCTACCTCTACAAGCTACAGAAGAGTATTCAAAGCCTTCATTTCTTTAGTTCTGTGGTATTCCATGCCCCCTCACCCCATCCAAGTTCTATGTTCCAATTAAAAAAAAAAAAAAAAGACACCTCTATACTATTTCTTTGAGCCAGTGAAATAATGGAAAAAATGCTACACCCATGGCTGTGTGTGTCCTAACTGGGGGAATAAGGCCAAGTTCACCAGTGACTCTTTCGGGGGTGAGCTACATGTGTTTTATAAGTGCAAAAAAAAAAAAAAGATGGATATTCTTTTTTTGTAGGGCTGTTGGATAGTTCTCTCACGCCCAAATGGCCCAGTTGTTGGGCAACCCAATGTTTCCTCTGGGTCTCAACCCCCAAGCTTTTGAGTGTGGGATGAACAAAAGCTTCTTTCGACTTGCAGATTTCTGTGACCATAGAGGTTTATTATCGAAAAGGCGCGTTACTGGAGAAGCAACAACTCCCAACAAGGGAGCAATTTGGATATTTCTAAATACAGTGTTGGGGGTAACGAGTTACAATGTAATGCGTTACGTTAACTACATTACTTTTTTGGGTAACTCAGTAACGTAACAAGTTACATTCGTAACATATGTAACTATGTTACTTTACTCGGCTTGAGTAACGCGCTTTCCTGCGTTACCCAAGCCGGGAGGCGGGAGGACTGAGGAGAGCGGGGGATCGTGTGGCGGCGGAGGCGGGAGGACTGAGGAGAGCGGGGGATCGTGTGGCGGCGGAGGCAGGAGGACTGAGGAGAGCGGGGGATTGTGTGGCCGAGGACTCGGAGGAGGCGGGAGGACTGAGGAGAAGACGCACGCCACTGCAGGTAAGTGCACTGGTCACTCTGGCATTGAAAGGGGGCACACTGTGGTCACTCAGGCATTGAAAGGGAGGCACGCTGTGGTCACTCTGGCATTGAAAGGGACTGGTCACTCCGGCATTGAAAGGGAGGCACGCTGTGGTCACTCTGGCATTGAAAGGGGGCACACTGTGGTCACTCTGGCATTGAAAGGGAGGCCCGCTGTGGTCACTCTGGCATTGAAAGGGGGCACACTGTGGTCACTCTGGTATTGAAAGAGGGGCACACTGTGGTCACTCTGGCATTGAAAGGGGGCACGCTGTGGTCACTCTGGCATTAAAAGGGGGCACGCTGTTGTCACTCTGGCATTGAAAGGGGGCACACTGTGGTCACTCTGGCATTGAAAGGGGGCACACTGTGGTCACTCTGGCATTGAAAGGGAGGCACGCTGTGGTCACTCTGGCATTGAAAGGGACTGGTCACTCCGGCATTGAAAGGGAGGCACGCTGTGGTCACTCTGGCATTGAAAGGGGGCACACTGTGGTCACTCTGGCATTGAAAGGGAGGCCCGCTGTGGTCACTCTGGCATTGAAAGGGAGGCACGCTGTGGTCACTCTGGCATTGAAAGGGGGCACACTGTGGTCACTCTGGCATTGAAAGGGAGGCCCGCTGTGGTCACTCTGGCATTAAAAGGGGGCACGCTGTGGTCACTCTGGCATTGAAAGGGTGCACGCTGTGGTCATATATATAAATATAACAATAAATATTGTATTGTTTTTTTGTGCACTACAAATAAATATGCGCATTGGAATTTGTTTATATTTTTTTTCAGAAGTAAAGTAATAAGTAGTGAAGTTACTTTTCAAATGCAGTAACTAGTAAAGTAATCTCATTACAATTTTCAGAAGTAACTAGTAACTAGTTACATTTTTTGAGTAACTACCCCAACACTGTCTAAATATCACATCTCTTGAACACCCTTAAGCACACTAGTGACCTGACATCTTCGACCCCTACGGAATATCTATGTAGAACTATAGATAAACATACTGGTTATATCTAAGATATATACAATATTACACGAAGGGTCTGCTAAACTGCCCTAAATGGTTATATGGGAACAAGACCTGGGGGAGGAGTTGGAAGCAGTGGAATGGGGGAAGTTAAACCAATTCAACTAAAAATCTTACATCAATATGTCTTTGATAATGGCTAAATATGAGGTTTTGCTGAGGTTTTTTCTAGTACCAGTTTGTTTGGAGTCCTCTGTCCCGGGGACCTCCTCCATTTGCTTTCATGGTAGTGGTCAGGAGAGAACAGTCCTTCTTACTTGGTGGACTTACATATCTTTTAACCACTTTCCGACGTCCATGGACGTCCTCCGGTTTCTCCCCTCCGCTGATTCTACCTACGGCGTGGTGAGATCCTTTTGATTTTTTTCTTTACATGTGTTCCTGCTCTTCCTATTTTTCTTCATTTAACTTACCCTCTCTTTTTTGAAAAGTTACCGTAACTGTTATTCAATGGCCCCTTCCTGTTCCAACATGACTGCTCACTGCAGGTTGAGGCAGGCCAGTCAAGTTCCTCCCCCCCAAACTCGCTCATCCATGTATTTATGAATCTTGCTTTGTGCACTGGTGTGCAGTCATGTTGGAACAGGAAGAGGCCATCCCCAAACTCTTCCGACAAAGTTGGGAGCATGAAATTGTCCAAAATGTCTTGGTATGCTGACACCTTAAGCGTTCCCTTCACTGGAACTAAGGGGGCCAAGCCCAACCCCTGAAAAACAACCCCACACCATAATCCCCCCTCCACCAAATGATCTGGACCAGTTCACAAAGCAAGATCCATAAAGACATGGATGAGCGAGTTTGGGGTGGAAGAACTTGACTGGCCTGCACAGAGTCTTGACCTCAACCCGATAGAACACCTTTGGGATGAATTAGAGTGCAGACTGCAAGCCAGACCTTCTCATCCACATCAGTGCCTGACCTCACAAATGCGCTTCTAGAAGAATGGTCAAACATTCCTATGGACACACTCCTAAACCTTGTGGACAGCCTTCCCAGAAGAGTTGAAGCTGTTATAGCTGTAAAGAGTGGGTCAACTCAATATTGAACCCTACAGACTAAGACTGGGATGCTATTAAATTTCATGTGCGTGTATAGGCAGGCGTCCCCATACTTCTGGTAATATAGTGTATATATGTATATGAGTATTCTTTCTTTCTAATTGGCAACCAGTAAAATCCTAAACCACTTTTACTTTTTTGAATTTCTCCCTCAATTTCTCTCCATCTTACAGCTAATGTGACCCCAATGCCGCTGTAGAGGGGCACAGGACGGTCAAAAAAGTATGCTGTAGAGGCGACAGACATCCTTCTTATCAACTGATGATGACATTTTTTGTTAGGATGCCAGTGTCTAGAACAGGCATGTCCAACCTGTGGCCCGAAGCCGCAGGCAATGCGCCCCTTGGCCACTGAACTCCGGGGGGGGGGGGGCAAAGGGGCAATTGCTCCCCCTGAGAAGATTTTGGTGACTCTCTCTCCTGCTCTGGGTTGGCGGGTCGGTAAGCCCAGATTGCGGGTTTCTGACCCGCCATCCCCGAGCATCACACCACTGTAAATAAAGGAGCCAGCACTAGAGAAAGCAGAGCCGATGCTTCCTGTATAGCGCCGGCTCCTGTCACAGGCGGAGTGATACCAAATGCACTTCGCCTCCCCCTGTGACAGGAGCTGGCGCTATACAGGAAGCATCGGCTCTGCTTACTACAGCGCGGCTCCTGTGACTGTCACGCTGATCCTCAGGAATGGTGGGTTGGGACCCCACCAACAGTACCCGCAAGCACCAGCCAGCAATACCCACCAACAGTACCTGCCAGCACCAACCAGCAATACCCGCCAACAGTACCCCCCAGCACCAGCCAGCAATACCTGCCAACAGTACTCCCCAGCACCAGCCAGCAATACCGACCAACAGTACCTGCCAGCACCAGCCAGCAATACCCGCCAACACTACCCCCCAGCACCAGCCAGCAATACCTGCCAGCACCAGCCAGAAATACCCACCAACAGTACCAGCCAGCAATACCCACCAGTACCAGCCAGCAGTACCCGCCAGTACCAGCCAGCATTACCACCAGCAGTAACTGCCAGCAGTACCCGGCAGCAGTAACTGCCAGCAGTAACCGCACCAGCAGTACCCACCAACTTTAACTGCCAGCAGTCTGCAAAATAAGCAGAAAAGATATGTGCATTAGCGTATGTAAATTGTTGCAATATGTTTTTTTAATAACTAGTTGTGTTTTGTCATAATATGTCATGTCCTTGTTCATACATGTATAAATAAGGACATGACATTTTCTGGCTGCCTAAGTCCTATGTGCTAGGGGTGCAACTATTCCCCAGCACATAGCTGCAGGAGGAAAATGGAGGAGATTGGTTCCTCTGTATGCTGCCCCCGCCACTCCTCCTATCCAGTTCACTTGTGTTCTGCTGTCTCCGGGCCCCTGTGTGCTCCCCTGGTCCCCCTCCCTACTGTACTGCTCCCCCCCCCCCCCACCGGCTGCTGCAGGGGATGTGTCACAATAGAGAACCAGGAAGGGGTCAGTAAATATGTAATTTACAAGCTCCTTCCTTTTCTGAATGGACAGAGTCATAGTCAGTGACATTGTAAAAAAAAAAAAAAAAAAAATTATAAGAAATAATACAATTAAAATAAATAAAAAAAAACTACTGACACCAGTGGGTGAACTTCCAGGATCACAAAGGTCACACTTACGACAGGCCCTAGCATTCCACCACCGTGGGAGGCTCCAATATGGCAGGAAGGGGGCCCACTGCAGAACTTGTCAAAGGGTCCCGCCGTGGGAGCATAATGAAGGGCCCCGCAACGAGAGTAAAGGGCCCCAGGATCAGTGGGAAGAGCCCCAGGCTTGAAGGGAAGGGCCCCGGCCAGGGGTCCGGGGGGCCCTTAATGGTTTCTTGCACCAGGGCCCTGAAGGTTCTAGTTACGCCTCTGCCTACCACCATGATCAATTCAAATCACTGAAGTGGTCATGGTGGTTAGAGTGTTCCTTTAATATCTCTCAGAAGAAGTCAACCTCTGTATACTGATTCCATTTCATTTCATCATCCTCTGGTTGTGTTAAATAAGTGTGGTGGCGTGGGAAGGGCACGGTGGCGTTTTTTTACTTACATACCTAGTATATATTTTATATGCGGCCCAAGAAAATTTCTCTACACTCAATGTGGCCCAGTGAAGCCAAAAGGTTGGACACCCATGGTCTAGAAGGTTGTAATGGTGCATAATGAAAACCTGCGGCTTTGTGTAACTAATAGGCAGGCTTCATCCACCTGCTGGCAGTGGAGGATCCAGGGGGGGGGCATCGGATCAATTGCCCCCCCCCCCCCGAGAAAAATATTACACACGGCACAATGTAACTCTCCAGTCCTCAGGAGCGAGCAGGCCAGCAGTGCGGCGGAGCTGAAAGCTTCTCTTGTAGTGATGTAGTCCCGCCGCCGCGCCGCTGGCCTATACAGCAGCCGCGCCCGCAACCCCCCCCCCCCCGCAGTGAGTGCACTGGTTGCTGCTATGCCAATCGCCGATTGGCGTCTTGTAACTAAGCAACCAGTGACGTCATCACCTCCTAAGGAGTGGAGGAGAGCGATGTCCCAGCATCCACAGCGGAGCCTCTGAGTCCTTCCTCGCGCGCTTAGTGCTGGCTCCACCCACCTCCTCCCTCCAGGCTCCAGCAGCTTCACTACAAGTAGCCAGACAGCCAGCAGCACCGAAGGAGAAGAATCTGAGCAGTGAGCAGTCAGTGACAGTGATCTGTGACAGTGACTAGTAGTTCAAAAGTAAGTTCAATTTAATGGATGTATTTAAAAAAAAAAAAAAGTGCCCTGCCCAGGCTGCCCTTTGCCATTAATGTTAAAGCGGAGTTCCACCCATATGAGATGAACTGACTGACTGAATCCCCTTTAAAAATGTTTTTACCAATGCAAACTATTTTTTTTTTGTAAGGAAATACTGTTTTTCTTGTTTATTCATCCGCACTTCCAGCCAGGTCCTGCTGCCTATAGGTGATTACATCACTCGGCGATTCGCAAGGGCTCCTGGGATAGCGGCGTCATGTATCCCAGCAGCCCTTGCGAATCGCCTAGTGATGAAATCTCGTGTTATTTCCAGACCAGTGTTCCATGAGACTTACCTACCCCGTGAGAAAAACCTACCCTTGTCACTTCCGGTGCACGGCAGTGTCACGGCAGTCTGTGTAACGCGAGCGGTTACATTAAAACAGCTGTGCTACAATATGACTCATCTCCACTCCTGTCCCTGTCACTTCCCTGATTGCGGCGGGTGTATGAAAAAGAAATCACGGAGCCTAGAGCCGCTTTTATATTTACTAGCCGAGATCAGGGAAGTGACAGGGACAGGAGCGGAGATGACTCGTATTGCAGCACAGCTGTTTTAATGTAACCGCCGCGTGGGTAGGTTTTTTTCACGGCACACTGTGATTATTTCATACTAGTGCGCATGCGCACTAGTCAGCTCCTCAGCTGTTCCATTAGGTATCCGGGGCTGTGAGCATGCGCACTGCTGCGCTGCTCAGCTGTTCCTGGCCGGAAGTGACGAGGGTAGGTTTTTCTCACGGGGTAGGTAATTCTCACGGAACACCGGCACCAGCTGTTCTCATTGAATGTATTGCATTCAGTCCGCGATCTGCCCCGCCTCCTCTCAGTGAGCACGGACTGAAAGCATTACATGCCGTAGAGCTCACTGAGAGGAGGCGGGGCGGAGCGTGGACTGAATGCAATACATCCCTGAGAACAGCTGGTGCCGGTCTGGAAATAACACGAGATTTTGTCACTAGGCGATTCGCAAGGGCTGCTGGGATACATGAAGCTGCTATCCCAGGAGCCCTTGCGAATCGCTGAGTGACGTAATCACCTATAGGCAGCAGGACCTGGCCGGAAGTGCGGATTAATAAACAAGAAAAACAGTATTTCCTTACAAAAAAAAATAAATAGTTTGCATTTGTAAAAGCATTTTTAAAGAGGATTCAGTCAGTCAGTTCATCTCATATGGGTGGAACTCCGCTTTAACATTAAAGAGGTTGTAAACCCATGAACGTTTTTTATTTCTGTAACCTGAAAGAGAAACACATAATGAGCTAGTATGCATCACATACTAGCTCATTATGAAATACTTACCTAAGAATGAGCCCCCCGCTGTGCCGCCACAAGTTTAGGACCGTATAATACGTTAAAAACAGTTCTGTAAGCAACACCTTTTTTTCTGGCAGTGCCCCTCCCGAGACTAGACTCTGGATCCGCCCCTGCCTGCTGGCCTGTATTAAATTTTTGATAAATTTTAAGGCAATTTGCCAAAGCACCCCTGAAGAATCCTCAAGCCATCCTGGTTGAAACAGGCTGATCTAAGTAATCAAAAAAAAAAATGTGCTGTATTACATTAACCTCTGGCTACCCCGCAGATGTTTGGTAGAATTGCAGTAACGGCTGGCGTGACTGTGCTACTTCTGCTATTGGATGTAATGAATCTGCCCTGTCACACCACGCGGTCATTGGTCACCATGCCAGGTAATGTGAACTCCAGTGCCCTGTCTGTGTTTTGCAGGTCAAGCAAATAAGTGTCCCCTGGGCAGCCTTGTGCTGACATTGCTTATACAGTGCAGTGTGTGAAACATTAACTGGCCGGGTCACTGGGAAATCATAATAATGTGTAGGCTGAGCGTTGGACTGGTTACACAGTCAGGAGAGGTCATGTAGGACGATATATAATGTATATGTACCCATTTATGCTTAGAAGACAAAAAGTAGAGTTTTCAGGGCTCTGCCCAATTACATTTCTAAATGTCCCCTATAACAGAGCAAATTTACACTTTTTATTTTAGATCACTTCCACTTTAAGGGCCCATTCACTATGTGAATCGCAGAGGAACATGCTGCATGTTCCTGTGTGATTCACATGCAGTTCTTGTCAGTGTGATTTTCAAAATCAAAAATGAATGGGATGAAATCGCACTGCACCAAAAGTACACAGGCTACTTTTGGAAATGCACTGCAACTGGATCGCATGGTACTTTTGTAGCATGCAATCTGGCATGGGCAAGCGTACTGCAGGGCAGGCCTTGGGTGGTGTGGCGCTGGTGCTGCAGAGTGCAGAGACACTGTTCCTTCCCGCTTCCCGACATCAAGCAGAACTCAGAAGGGGTCCCCTCTAGCTCCACCCCCTTCAGACACGAGTCACTTGACCCCTCGTTTCCAATTCCACGGTCCACCCCTCCTGAGCTGCCTAGAGAAGGCTGGATGGCTGCGGATCCGGCTGCAGTAAGCGGCGCTGGGCTCAGCATCAGCCCGGCTGCTCAGTGGGGAGTGGGGACTGGGACATACCCGGCCGGCCAGAAGAATATGCGGCCCTCGCCGCGGAGAGGCCAGCGGCAAGCGAGCAGCTGCCTCGGGACTCGGAGGGACGGTCACGGAAGTGACATAAGCTTCGGCCCACCAGGCATATGCCCGGTCTGCCCTATGGCCAGTCCGGGCCTGGTTTGGGGTGTAGTTAACTTTGCACTGACACTAACTGCAGATCACAAGGGCAGTGCGGGAAACTGTGTGAAATCAAGAGGTACATGCTGGGTAAAACAGCTGCACTAAATTACTGGCGCCGGCTTCAGATGCCCTTAGCCAAGATGGCTGCCAGTTACATTTCACCAGGACAAGGAAACCGCAGATTTGGCAAGTAAGCACTTGATGGACTATATTAATAATATCCAAATTTTAACAAGCGTTTTTTAAGCTGCACGAGGATGTTTTTGTTTAATTTTTCATTAGGAGACTGTAGCTCCTCTTTAAAGCGGAGTTCCACCCAAAAGTGGAACTTCCCCGGATCCGCTGTGTACAAGGAGCAGCAGTGATAGTGGTGATTTGATTCATCTCCTGTGGCGCTGCCCGAAGCTCCACAGGTATTGGACGTCGGTGGTCCAAACCATAAATAGGGCCTACCTACTGTCGATACCAATTGACCCGAAGCCCTGTCTACTTGGCATGGTGGAGGAATACACTCAAGATGTTAATATCAAGGGGAAAGTTTCCAGGCTCGGAAACTTATTCTACAACATTGGACTTCTCAGCTTCCTCCAATACTGGACATGTGGGTACATAATATGGGAGCCACTCTGAGATGTGAGCACCTGATTTACCAGCACAGGGGAGTCCCGCATAGATATGATAGGATTTGGGGAGAGTGGCTGGCAGTTCCGGGTCTGGCTCCTGCAGATCTGGTCCTAGACAGGTTGTTGCAATAATTTTCCTGGTACTCTTCCATTGACCCTTCTAGTGTGGCAGGTGGGCATGCTTAGAATGTGTTTAATATGCTTACTCTAATGTTTATTTAATGTGGGACCGTGTGGGTGTTTATCTGTCTGACGTGATGCTGCATTGTAGTTGCCTTGGAATGGAACTTTTCGGGAAATGCATAAACTGTACGATGTATGTTCCTTTTTTCTTTTAAATAAACTTTGTTTCTGATTTTAAAAAAAAAGTGGAACTTCCGCTTATATGCTTTCTCCCCCCCTCCAGTGCCACATTTGGCACCTTTCAGGGGGGAAGGGGGGGAATGGGTACCTGTTTTTGACAGGTACCCTTCCACGCTTCCGGGAGACAGCGCCACAGCGCTGTCCCTCTGAAGTTCGGCCCCCTCCTTCTTCCTCTGCCCCTGGGCAAATTACAAACCGCATCGTGCTTCGCGCATGCGCAGTAAGGAACCAGCTGTGAAGCTGAAAAGGCTTCACGGCCGGGTTCCCTTACCCTGAATAGCGGCAGCAGCACCCAAGAGCCGATACGAAAATCGGCTTTGGGTGCCGACATCGCGGGAACCCTGGACAGGTAAGTTCTAATATTTAAAAGTCAGCAGCTACAGTATTTTTTCATGGAGGGCAGAACTCCTCTTTAAGAAAGGGTCAATTTTGGAAATGTTGCAGAGATGAAGGAGGCAAGATTTGGATGGTGATTGGATGTGGGCTCAAAAGGAGAGGTCAGAGTTCAGGATTACACCTGGGGGCACATGATGCGTGAGGAAGCGGAAGTGGTGAACCGAAGAGTGAAGCCGGGTTCATATACATTATGTGTGGCCTTGGGTCTGATGCGTTTCTGTTCAACGGTTCAGGTGCAATTCAGGTTTGAATGTTTGCCTGAATTTGCACCTAAACCGAACCCAAAAACGCACAGGACCCTTTTAGAATCCGCACTGTGGCCACCCGGGCATGTGTGAACGGCTCGATTGAGAGCCGGTCACACTCGCATGTCATGCGAACTGGATGTGGTGAAAACGACATCTTATGTGAACCCAGCTTTAGGAGATAGATTTGGGTGTCATCAGGTTAGAGGTGGTATTGGAAACCATGGGAGATATAGATAGAGAGTAGAAGAGGTCCATTCCAAGCACAGTGCCTTGGGGGACTCCTACAGAAAGAGAAGAGGAGCAGAAAGTAGGTGATAATGAAGGTGCACTGAAATAGGTAGGAGAAGAACCAAGAAAAAGCAGAGTCTCGAAGGCCGAGCCAGTGGAGTCTGTGGATGGTCAACCGTAATAATGGCAACATAAAGGTCTGAGTATGGAGTAGTGGCCATTGTTTTTGGTAAGTTTAAGGAGGGCAGTTTCTGTGGAGTGTTGTGGGCAGATGCCAGATTGAAAGGGGTTGAGAAGGCTTTTAACAATGAGGTGGTGGCTCAAGCGGTTGTAGATTAGGCATTCTAGAAGTTTGAAGGCCCAGTGGCGTAACTACAGGGGTTGCAGGGGTTGCAATTGCAACCAGGCCCCATGCTAAAGGGGGCCTGTGCTGCTCCCCTGTACACCTGGATAGGAGGGGCGGGCCACTTTTTGCGATTCGGCACTGTGCGACTTTAACTGACAATTGCGTGGTCATGCAACGCCGTACCCAAACAAAATTTACGTCCTTTTTTTCACACAAACAGAGCTTTCTTTTGGTGGTATTTGATCACCTCTGCGCTTTTCATTTTTTGCGATATTAATAAAAAAATGCGACAATTTTGAAAAAATAACAATATTTTTCTACTTTAACAGTTAAAAAATATCCAATATATTAAATTTTTGTCTTATATTTAGGCCAAAATGTATTTAGCTACATGTCTTTGACAAAAAAATTCTCAATGAGCGTATTTTTAACTGCTTTAAGACCGGAAGATTTTACCCCATTCCTGACCAGGCCATATTTTGCGATTCGGCACTGCGTTACTTTAACGGACAATTGCGCGGTCGTGTGATGCTGTACCCAAATTAAATTTATGTCCTTTTTTCTCCACAAATAGAGCTTTCTTTTGGTGGTATTTGATCACCTGTGCGATTTTTACTTTTTGCGCTATATACAAAAAAAGAGCGACAATTTTGAAAAAATAACAATATTTTTCACATTTTTTTATATGAAATTCCCCCCCAAAAAAAATGTAAAAATCAAAATTTTTTAACATTTTAGGCCAATTTGTTTTCTGCTACATATTATTGGTAAAAAAAATCACAATAAGTGTATTTTGATTGGTTTGCGCAAAAGTTATTGCAGCTACTAACTACGGGAAATTTATGTCATTTTTATTGTTTTTTTTTAACTAGTAATATCGGCGATCTGCGATTTTTTTTTTTTTTGCGGGACTGCAACATTGCGGCGGACAGATCGGACCCTTGACTGACATTTTTGACACTTTTGGGGGTACCCTGCTATAAATATGCACTGTTACTGTAAAAATGACACTGGCAGGGAAGGGGTTAACTTTTAATGGTGATCAAGGGGTTAATGTATTCCTGGTGCTGACGTGTGTGGGGGGACTGTGTGACACAGGCACAGATCGCAGGTTCAGCTATGCTGAATCCTGCAATCTGTCACTGTTTGTCACTTAGGAGATCCGCCCGCTTTATTTACACAAGTGGGCGGATCTCCACACTCGATCCCCGACGATCGGGGAAGAGCGGCGGTGATCACCGCCGCTCCTCCCCTGGCCCGACTCCTGCTGTGACTGAATACAGTGGGAGCGAGCCTCCGGCGGCGCGCGCGCGCCGCCCACAAGGGGAGGCAAGTGGTTAAGGTGGTAATTAAACTCACTTGGTTACCTATGTGCGTTATATCAGCCCCAGAACCTGTGTAATTAAAGAGGAAGTAAACCCTCCTCAGGAACTTGTACCTATAGGTAAGCCTATATTAAGGCTTACCTATAGGTACTGTAAATATCTCCTAAACATGCACCGTTTAGGAGATATTTACCTTTAATGCAGCCAGTGACGTCACTGGCGCATGCGCTCTGAAGGAACGGCAGATCGTGCCGTTCCTTCAGAGCCCCGTGCCGTGACCGTCGGCTCCCGCGCGCGTGCGCAGGAGTGACGTCACCGCGGCTCCGGCCAATCAGATGGCCGGATGCCGCGATCCCGGAAGACGGGCGACTATACATGTCGCCCGTCATAAAGGTAAGCGGACGGCACGGCGGGGGCTCGTTCTAAGGTAAGTATTTCATAATGAGCTACTATGCGATGCATACTAGCTCATTATGGGTTTCTCTTTCAGGATGTAAAGAAGAGAAAAAAAATTTTTCTCGGTGTACAACCTCTTTAATATGTGTCCTGGATTAAAGGCATGTTACATAGTTACATAGTTACATAGTAGGTGAGGTTGAATAAAGACAATAGTCCATCCAGTTCAACCTGTGTAGGTGTGTGTGGCCGTAATCATCTCACATAGCCCTGAATGTTCTGATCCCTGAGATGTACGTCTAAGAGTCTTTTGAAAGCCACCATACTTCCCGCAGAAACCACCTCTTGTGGTAGAGAATTCCACAATCTTGTAGCGGCAACCCAACCTGGAACTGGTGGTGCCCTTTCCTCCTCCCTAGGAATAAACATGCACTATGCTCGTGCAATCCATGCGTGTGTCTGGAAAGATCTTAATGCAAATAGGATAACACTTAGACATGTAAACACCATCTGATGTCTTTGGGTAATTAAAGAAACATAATTTTTTTAATTCATATAAATAACATTTGGTATTTTTGTGGTTTTTCCTGGCTGTCCTATGACTACTGAGTAACTGCAGAGCTCATTCACTCTATTAGGTTGGTGGAATGATGTAGCCTTGGGCTTTCTTAACTCTGCTCAAAGGTCTCTCCAGCAGCAGAGGAGAAAGGGTTACAGAGAATAGATTGTAGGTGGACCTCTCTGTGTTGGGAATATGCGACACTCCTCCAGAATCAGTATAAAGATAGTCAGCCTGGGACTTGCTGCATTATTCTTCATCTCCAGCTCTGATAGGCTTAGTGACCGGTGTGCGCTGCGCTACCAATGGCTCCTCCAAACTTTTCTGGCACATGGACCATGGTCAGCAATGAGAACTTTGACCGCTTCTTGCAGACTCTGGGTAAGCTATTGTCTCTATGGGTCTGATTGTTCTGTGTCTGGTGTTAGAAGAGGCTACAGGGAAAGGATGTTTGGATTTGTTATCTTCTATCAGAGTAACCTTCATCCATTTGGAGGTTACTCATGGTCAGCATTCAGTACACTCATGGAAATAAAATACCAGGCTATTTCAGAGTAGCAGATTTTCTGCAGAATTTCCAGGCAGAAGGCCATCCATCTGCCAGACTATGGTAAATTAAAGATAAAATTTAATTTATTAAAATTCTCAAGAATTGCACAATTATTAATGTGGATCAGAGCGAGTCTGACTGATGGAGGGGTAAGTAGGGGAAAGGGGAGTTGGAGCTCAACTGAAAAGGTTTCATTCTACTAGGGCCATTGGGATTGTCTCCATTGCTGTTTAAAATTCAGTGATTGCTTGATAATCTCTCAGCTATATTTAATGATAAAATCAATGCTTTTCGGAGGGTTTGAGATCCTTGGCTTAAATATATCCGCTCAAGCATTACATGTTTGAATTTTTGTGATAAATACCCCACAATCTGTTGCCGTGTGTGGGTGCTTTTTTTTTTTTTTTTTTTTTTTTTTTTTTTTTTTTTTTTTTCCATTTCATTAAATAAGACCATATAGAATTTCGACACATTTGTTTTCCTATATATTTTTACTTGAAATCTAAATGATTGGGGAAAAAAAATGTATATATTTAACTTTAAAAACACTTTTTGCTGCCACTTTAAAAATCAACATGTTGCAGCTTCCTAATTCTTTCATGCAGTGGCTGCACACCATACAATTTATTCAATTTCCTTTTTAGATTTACCTATTTAACTATATAGTGCAAGGGCCTGCTTAATTGTATGCAATTTGAACGTGTTTAGGTTTGACCTCCCATATTATTATAGTTTTTGGTCAATCTAAAGGAAATTTGTAGAGTGAGTTTGTGTGTGTGTGTGTGTGTGTGTGTGTGTATGGCCTCTTTCACACGGGCGTTTCGTATGTCACCCCATCTGTTTGCGGGTGATATACGGACATAATGCATGTCAATGGGATTGCGGATGTCAGAGGATGACCATCCGCTGACATCCGATTTGCGTCCTTTCAGTTCTGTTCTGTTTTTTGGAACGGAACAGAACCCTTTATTTGTTCTGTTCAAAAAACGGAAAGGACGCATAATCGGATGTCAGCGGTGACATCTGCAATCCCATAGACCAGGGATCCTCAAACTACGGCCCTCCAGCTGTTGCAGAACTACACATCCCATGAGGCATTGTAAAACTCTCACATTCACAGACATGACTAGGCATGATGGGAATTGTAGTTCCCGAACAACTGGAGGGCCATAGTTTGAAGATCCCTGCCATAGACCTACATTATGTCCGTATATCATCCGCAAACACGGACCGCATGACACAAGTGTCATCCGTGTCCGTTTAAAAAAAAAAAAACACTGACGAACTACAAAAACGGAGCGCCCGTGTGAACGAGACCTATGTGTTGTGTTATTTCCTTCCACCCGGTGATCTGGCCAGTAACACACCTGTATTACAGTGCCCCGCACTCTGGAAGAAGGGACACCTTGGACAGCAGCATTGTCAGTCTGGGGGGGAGGGGAGCGTTTGGGCTCTTTCACACGGGCGATCCGCCTGTCAGGGTTTTTTTTTTTTTTTAGGCGGATCTGATCGGATGCCCCATTCAGCCCTATGGAGCAGCGGAGACATGTCTGCTGCCATCCGCATCTGATCCTGTCCGTGAAACCCTATTTTTCATCTGTCCTGGGTATCGGATGAGAGCGGACAGGCGGTCCGCTCTCATCCGATTCCCCATAGAGAGCAGCGGGGCTCTGACACCTCCCTCTCCGCACACAGTGCGGAGACGGAGCTGTCATCCACCGGCTCAGCGGAGAACGGCGGATCGATTCCCCGCTGAGCAGAGCATGGTCTGCAACGGAATGCAGACCGTGTGAAAGAGCCCTTACAGGCGCTTGAAAATTTGGATGCTAATCTTTTAATCAGTTATAATCGTTTTTATAAAAAAAAAAAAAAAAAAAAAAACTGATCCTTGCAAGCACCCCTGTAAATGGTTTGTCTCAAACCTCTAACTGCTACATCTGAAGGACAGCTTGTTCTGTGTGTGTGGGGGGGGGGGGGGAATCACAAAGTGAGGCTTAAAAAGAAGAAAAACCCTGCTGCTCCTAGAGAAGCTTGGTGTCTTGCCTGCAGAAGCATCTCATGTTATCCTATGTGTCCGTGCACATTAGGTAGTCTAAAGCCCCGTACACACGTAAATATTCGGCCGATTGTAGGCTTTTTAGTATGATGCTTCCGACAGCCGACAGCGCATTTTCGGCCGAACAGAATCTGTTGTGCAGGCATTAAAATTTTTGTTGGCCAACACCAGAACGGCCGATTGTTCCTCAGTCAGTACAGATTTCGGCCGACAGACAGCAGATTAGCAAGACTGAGCATGCTCAGAAAAGAAAAAACACAAGGAAAGTTAACCATCACATGACATCACTTCTGCAGTCGGCTATTGTTGGCCGACAAAATTCGTGTCCAGTCTTTTGCAGTTTTCAACAGACAAGACAGCCCTCGGACAAAAGACGGCCGATCGTTCGGCCGACGATCAGTACGTGTGTACGGGGCTTAAAGGTGTTTTTTTAAGCTCAGTGTTCAGAGGCAGAAAAAATTAAAAAAATTCTGTTTTGCGTCCTTTATTTTATTTTTATTTTTTTTTTTTGCAGAGAAAAAACGCTACACGCTCCTAACAGCTAGTTTAAAAAAAAAAAAATGCTTATTTTCCTCTTAAACCAGCCTTTTCTGGTACTAACTACTATGCCAAACATATACATTATAGTTGGACATTTCAGGGGTGGAAAAAGCACAAGCCCATAATGTATTAAAGTGGAACCAAAGGCAAAAGAGCGGGTTATAACCCTCTGTTTGGCCACCTGTGTCTCATTGGGGCACTTCTCTTCACTTCCTGTCCCGTAGCAACAGAAATAGAGTGGGGGGGGGGGGGGGTTAAATCCCTGGTGGTCACCAGAACTAGTTTCCCCTTTATTCCTGTTCTGGTGACTAGGATTTTCTTTCACTCTCGGTGATATGACCTCTGTCTGGTTTTTGTCCCATTTGAGTTGAGACCAGCCTTTGTAGAACTACAGACAAAATGGTGTTTTTTTTTTTTTTGTTTTTGCAACAAAAGTAGAGTTAAGCCCCGTACACACGTACTGATCGTCGGCCAACGATCGGCCGTCTTTTTTCCTGGGCTGTCGTGTCTGTTGAAAACTGCAAAAGACTGCACACGAATTTTGTCAGCCAACAACAGCCGACTGCAGAAGTGATGTCATGTGATGGTTAACTTTCCTTGTCTTTTTTCTTCTCTGAGCATGCCCAGTCTTGCTAATCTGCTGTCTGTCGGCTGAAATCTGTACTGACTGGCGAACAATCGGCCGTTCTGGTGTTGGCCAACAAAAATTTTAATGCCTGCACGACAGACTCTGTTCGGCCGAAAATGGGCTGTCGGAAGCATCATACTAACAAGCCTACAATCGGTTGGCGGCCGAATATTTACGGCCGACGATCAGTACGTGTGTACGGGGCTTTACTCTTTAATGGTACTGCAAGTGCAATGCATTTTTTTCCCGCATGTGGGTGTGTGTTTTTTTTTTTTTTTTTTTTTTTTTTTTTTTTTGCGTGCTCTGAAGACATCCAGGTGTAAATGGAGCCTTATGAGAAGCTCTACCAGCAGCAACTTGTCTTGTAGTTAGCTCTCCAGGACATTCTTCAGGAGCTAGGCCTTCCCCCCCCCCTCCCCTCCCTTCCCCTCCTTTTACTGCTTCACTCTTCCTAGATGTAGCCTCTGAGATAGGGGCACCCTCCTTGGACAGCAAGCCCGAGAGGCACAGCTTTGTGTCCTGGCAGCAGCCCAGCAGATAAAGACCTTCCTGGAAAGTAACCCAATTTTATAAAGCCATTCCCAGCATTCACCACTAGCTGTAAACCACCTAGTGGTTGGCCAGGGAAATGCACATATTCATAACTCCATACTATTGCAGCCTGTTGCTCTATATCAGTGATGGTGAGCCTTGGCCCCCCAGATGTTTTGGAACTACATTTCCCATAATGCTCATGTTCTCTGCAGTGTAGTTGAGCATCATGGGAAATGATGACGAACCTTGGCACCCCAGATGTCTTGGAACTACATTTCCCATAATGCTCATGTTCTCTGCAGTGTAGTTGAGCATCATGGGAAATGATGGCGAACCTTGGCACCCCAGATGTCTTGGAACTACATTTCCCATAATGCTCATGCTCTCTGCAGTGTAATTGAGCATCATGTGAAATGGAGTTCCAAAACATCTAGGGTGCCAAGGTTCACCATCACTGCTCTATAATGCTGGTGAACACTCCCCATAAACTAGACGTAAGTAAATGGTCTAGGCCAGTGGTCAATGGTGAGGGGGTGGGGTGGTTGTTGCACCATTCCTCCCACTGACACCAGCAATGGGGCACTGTTTACTGACACTGGGAATTTTTCTACTCCCAACTGGCCACAGCCAACCTCCCCCCCCCCCCCCCCCCCCAAAAAAAAAAGCCTAAAGGACAATTACTAGCCCTTTAAAAAAAAAAAAGTTTGGTCTAAGAGGAAACCAAACAAATGCAGAATGATCCAACTATGAGCTGACTACAGCCTAGCTACAACACTAAATTTAAGTTGGGGACAAATATGCCAAACTGTGCCCCCCCCTTCCCTTGGGGTCAAGGCGTCCCCCAATCCCTGCAATAAACCATTGCACCCAGGGCAATCGTCCCTCCTGCCCACCCCTTGTAATGGCCCTGCTTCTATTGGAGGGTCCTACACAACCTTCTGACCACTTCTAGATGTGGTATGTAACAAACCTTAAATTGGAGTAGCAAAACAATGGTAATGCATAAAATCAATTGCTCCTGATTGCAGAGCGTGGCTTTTTTTTCTGGGGTAATAATGAGCGCCTATCGGTGCCTGAGGTGCCCATTACCACAAATACGTTCCAGCTTGTTGGACAATCTGTGCAGGCAGGCTTGATCTTCTCTAGGCTGGATAGAAAGGCATAGTTGCCAACATTTGAAAAAAATTGCCAGGGACACTTTGCAGCACAGCTATCAATTACCACACCCACTTCCCTGAAGCTCCGCCCACACTGCATAATTAATCCCCGCCTACTTATCAGATTATAGAGTCTACTCAATATAGAGAGAATTACAGGAAATTAAAAAGGGAATTTCAAACTTTTAAGGCCACAATAGCAGAGTTGGCATAAGTCTCCCATTCAGCTGCACTACTTCTGGGTAACATTTATGGGCAGCCCAATAACAGGCGCTTCCAGGGACAATATAAATTACCTGGGACAGGCTTCTATTTGCAGGGACTGTCCCAGGAAAAAAGGGACAGTTGGCAAGTATGGAAAGGCTGTACATTGTGGAGAATTCTAGAGCTCTATAAGGGAAAGATGTGTGCCAGCCATCCTTCTCAGACTGGTCTACTTATCTCTGTGGCCAGGCTTACCTGTACTATAAAGCTTACCTGTAATATAAAGCTATCACTGTAAGCTACAGCTTGAGGTTTGTGTTCAGATTTCAGACCTTCTAGCTATAAACTTGTATGACTCACTGTGTAGCTGGGAACAAATCTGCCTAATTACAATATTGGCTTTCAGCCAACCGCATCCTCCAACTGCGCCGAGGACTGGGTGATTATGGCTCTAGGAATTTGAGTTTTGTAGATTTAAAGTGATATTAAACCCACAACAGTTAAATCTGTGTGCATGCAGTAAAGCATGCTTGTTATATTTACTGTGGAACCTAAAGGGGTAATCATCTGCATTGCATAAAAAGGTGGTTTGATCCTGTCTTCTGATCCTCCCCTTCTTCCTCTGTCCCCAATCAATCTGGGTATAGAACAGAGCCTTGGGGGCACTCTGCACATGCTCAGTTTGTGTGGTGTTTTTTGTTTTTTATTTCTTATGTAGGGCCAATCAGCACTGTCCAGACAGGTCAGGGGTCCTGCAGCCTCATAGGACATTCAAAGGAGAATGAAAACTCCTCCAAGCTTTAATCGGACATGGATAGAAGTCCCAAGCTCTAACTGCTGATGAGAAAGGGTATTTGGCAATTTTATAGTTTGATAAAAATTGCATTTCCGTGTACTGTGGGAGACCAGATATAGTGAATGCAGGCTCCTGGGTTTAGTAACACTTTTTTTTTTTAAGCACTTTCATCAGCTGATTTAAATGCTTACTTAGTGTGACGGGACCGACCCACAGTGTGCTTAAGTGCTTCTGTCAGTATACCCCTTCCTCCAGTCTTCAACATAGATATCAGATATTATAGCCGCATAACATACAAGACTAGCCTACAACTTAGCTTGTATGAGATCTGGAACTATTTATTGCGCAAACTCACACAGAATAAATACCACACAGGAGGACATTCACCTCCTGTTCATATTACCCTAACAATACAAACTGCACACAGAAACATAACTCGCCATCTGGGCAAACCATAAGTGAAATGGAATCCACACCTAGACAATGTATTGTATAACCAGGATCTCATTCCAGGGCAGACTACCAGCATCAAACTCATAATAATGTGTATTGCACTTTATAAGTATAAAACACATCCCCCACAGTAGACAATAGGTGCGTTAATTATCACAATTAACAATGTGTGGAAGACAGGTGGTTGAGCTGATATTCACATCTGCTAGGAGTCTGACTGTGTGGAGCAGTTCTTAATGGTTATAGGGCAGGTATGTCCTAACAGGGACCCCGGGCCTAGAGTCCCAGAGTCTGTATGTCTTGGGGAGATGTGGAACGTTACTTCCAAGGGTCCCCCCAGAATACACCTCCACAAAGAATAGTGTTTCTGTAAATGCTAGGGCCATAGTCAGTAGGCAAGAGGCTAGCCTGTAGTCCCCTCCAAAAGCCCCTGTCCTGAATGAGTTTGTCATACTCAGGATGCAGCTTCTTTATCTTTTTTCCCTTTCCTCTGTTCCAGTTTAGGCTGGTGCCATGACCGCTGCCCC
Source organism: Pelophylax lessonae (assembly GCF_965119305.1). Classification (NCBI taxonomy): domain Eukaryota; kingdom Metazoa; phylum Chordata; class Amphibia; order Anura; family Ranidae; genus Pelophylax; species Pelophylax lessonae. The sequence continues at coordinate 24,905,149 of NC_138779.1, read as the reverse complement.
CAGGATTCCTGTTTCAAGGTGGCTATTTTCTTTTGCAGCATCCTTTTGGAGCCACCCTTGCATGCAAAAGCTAGAGCTTTGTCTCCCTACACTGTATGCATCAATGGATACACACAGCCTTGTAACCCAGAAAGGCAAGACTCCCCCCCCCCCCCCCCCGCTCCCCCCCCGCTCCTTCCTCCTAACCCTCCCTTCTCCAAGACTGGAGACTGTGCTGCCCTCTGTTAACTCTTTCCTGTGAAGATTAGACGTTCAGGGAAGCAGCACAGAGAAAGCGGGAGCCATCAACATTGGAGTAGTACTCATTTGGCTGTACTTCCCCTGTGAAATACAGGAGTGCAGTTTGTTTTGCACTCCTGTGACCCATTTTCAGCTGACATCTTGCTGTCAGTGGGGAAAGATCATGACCATATTGCCGGCATCCACTCAGAAGCTTTGACTGGCACCCAGCTCAGCCTCTTAGCAATGCGCTGAGACCCCGGGCCAACCACTCCTTCCCCCTACACAGCCCAGCGCTCCAGTGAGCATGGGGAAGGGGCAGGCAGAGCAGAGAGCCGCTGACTGACAGTCGCCAGCTCCCTACTCTCGGAGCGCTCAGTGGTGTTTGATCACTCAGTTCTCACCCTGAAGCCTGGTACACACAATGAGATTATCGGATGAATGACTGTGGGGTGTGTGTTTGGGGGGGGGGGTGGATAGAGTGGGGAGAGATGGGATCGCTTGTCAGTGTTTTTTTTTTTTTTTTTTTGCTGTCTGTTAGGGAGATTCGCCCTCTCTATTTGTCCTGTTTACCATTATCCTATGTTTTGGGTTGTCCACAGCAAAGTAACAGACGGATAATCTTCCAATGGGGACACTAGTTCTGGTGACCTGGAGGTCCCCCAAGGAACTCCCTTAATTTGCAGGGATTTCCTCTCACTTCCTGTTTGGCTATGGGACAGGAAGTGAAAGGAAATCTCCACAATGAGACACAGATGGCCAAAAAAAAAAAATCTTGACGGGGGTTACCACCTTCCCATAATCTATCCAAAATTAAGAAACGTTTTTGCCTAGAATTCTACTTTTAACCTTCACTTCCTGTCCACTGGCCACAACAGGGAGGGAGAGGAAATCTTGCCTCTCCTGCATCTGTGGCACCCCTTAATCTCTGCCCCCACTTTGTCTTTTGAGAGGACAAAACTACTCCTACAGATCCTGCGCTGCTCTGTGCAGCCATAGCACCTCCCTCGTCTCCGCCTCCTCTGGTGTTGGCATTCATCTGACTCCAGCCCTCCTCCAGACCCGGCACTTCTTCTTTGCTGCAGCAGCACATGTAAGAAAGGGTGGAGGACACTTGATGTTTGTGTGGGGGCTTTTAACATCTGATGGGGGGGGGGGGAGGGGAGGGTGGATGCTTTGAAAAATCTAGTCTTAAAGATGCAACCTTTTGAGGGCATTCAACCTACTGATGTGGCACAGGATGAAACTAGTTTTGACACCCTAGAAATAGAGGGTGAATCTTCCTAACGGGGGGGGGGGGGGGGGGCACAGACTGCAATGAAAACTGACAGGGTTTCTAATCCCTCTCCACTCAATTTATGGGCAATAAGCAAAACCTTTCTTAACCACTTAAGCCCCGGAAGATTTTACCCCCTTCCTGACCAGGGGGAATTTTGCGATTTTAGGTGGACAATTGCACGGTCGTGCGACGCTGTACCTAAATGAATCTAACGTCGTTTTTTTTTTTTTTTTTTCCCCACAAATAGAGCTTTCTTTTGGTGGTATTTGATCACCTGTGCTTTTTTACACAAAAAAAAAAAGACACTGGGAGGGAAGGGGTTAACTTTATTGGGGAAGGAGGCGTTAAGGGTGTCCCTAGGGGCGTTTTTCTAACTGTGATTGGATGTGGCTTTACATGTAACAGCACAGATCAACGGTCCTACATAGCAGGACCGTTAGATCAGTGCTGTTACACAGGGAAGAATGACAGGCGGCTTTGTTTACACTAGTTGTTTACACTAGTCTCCCTTCACTGCGGACGATCGTAAGTGACCAGCGGACATCAGGTCCGCCGGTCACACGCACAGAGGTGTCCATGAACGAGCCAAGGTGGGAGCGCGCCTCCAGCGGCGCGCGCCCGCCCGCTATTGGCTCCCAGGCTAGTGACGTACTGGTACATCACTTTGCCTGGCCGGGGCTGACCTCCGCAGTATATTTACTTGCGGCGGTCGGCAACCGGTTAAAAGTCTTGGCTCTTCGTAAATGTTTCTGGTGCAGACTAGGGAGAAAAGGCTCATTTCTGTAATGTGCAACGGCCAGACTTTTCCAAACCTTTCTGATAACAAGATCTCCTGTTACAAGACGGTAACAAGACCTACTTGTCCATATGATGCATCACTGGTATTAAGCTATGAATGTTCTACCCTCGTTTCAGGTATAGACATTGTCACCAGGAACTTGGCCAAATTTGTTAAACCTCAGAAGGTCATAGAACAAGATGGAGACTCATTCGTCATCCGGACACTCAGCACTCTGCGCAATTACCGGGTCCAGTTTACCCTAGGACAGGAGTTCGATGAAGACACCAAGGGCCTAGATAACCGAAAGTGCAAGGTATGACAAGTGGCGTGATGACGTCCTGAGCTACAGGCAGACTAGAGAAGCCTGTCTCCTGCAAATATGCTGCAGAGAATGTAGGGGGGGGGGGGAACCCCAAAACTCATGGGTTTCAGTAACATTTTGACTGTGGAAGCCAGATTGAAAAATTTATTTATTTTACAAACCTGTCGGTAGAAAGACGTGTTTGGAGAGCAATACAGTAACATGGTGTTGGTTTTCAAAACAATTGCTCTAACTGGCTAAGGACTTGTAATACAATTTTTTTTTTTTTTTATATATGTTTTACAAAGGGTGGGACCTATCCAGGGCAGCCTTCAGAAATTTTTGGGCCCCTTACCCCCCCCCCCCCCTTTCTCTGCTCACCAGCATTCCTCAGGGCACACCTACCATGTCCTCCATTGCAGGAGAATAGTTCTAGTAAATGCCGCCCCTCCTGTCCAGGCGTGAACAGATGGAGATCATATGATGTCCTTGGGCTGGAAGTGGTTAAACATCATTAAAATCACTGCTCCTGTAACTATCTTGTTTTTAAAATAAATACATTTTTACATTGGTACATGCCACCCACATTTTTGCATTGGTAACATGCAACCCAGGGCAGTGCCTGGACCCCCATACCCTTTTATGGCCAAAAACTTGCATATAAGCCTTCAAAATGGGGACTTTTGCTTTTTAATTTTTCAGGTTCAGGTTCAGGTCCCATAGGGGCATTCGACCCAACTCTATACATGATTATTGCACATTGTATGGATGTGAAAAATAAAAGATACAGGAAGGAATGTTCACAATGCCTTTTTAAGTTACCAGCAGATGGCAGTCTAACACTAGTAAAATGGCAGTTAAACCAAGTAGTGTATACAGTGATCAAATCCACCCCCCCTGCTGATTTTGTACGTTTGCCCACTGACAAAGAAATGATCAGTCTATAATTTTAATTTTTTTTTTTTTAACAGTGAGACCCAGAATAACAAATATCCAGAAAAACACATTTAAAAAAAGTTCTAAATTGATTTGCATTTTAATGAGTGAAATAAGTATTTGAACCTTCGCAAATCATGACTTGGTATTGCAAGGTGGCAAAACTCTTGCTGGCAATCACAGGTCAGACGTTTCTTGTAGTTGGTTACCAGGTTTGCACACATCTCAGGAGGGATTTTGTTCCACTCCTCTTTGCAGATCCTCTCCAATTCATTAAGGTTTCGGGGCTGACGTTTGGTAACTCGACCCTTCATCTCCCTACACATAATTTTCTATAGTATTAAGGTCTGTAGACTGGCTAAGCCACTCCAGGACCTTAATGCGCTCCTGCTTGAGCCACTGCTTTGTTGCCTTGGTTGTGTTTTGGGTCATTGTCATGCTGGAATACCCATCCACGACCCATTTTCAATGCCCTGGCTGAGGGAAGGAGGTTCTCACCCATGATTTAATGTTACATGGCCCTGTCCGTTATTCTGTCCTCTTAGCAGAAAAAAACAACCCCAAAGCATAAGGATTCCATCTCTCATAGGCAGCATTCCTCCCCCGCCAAACATGTTGAGTTGATGCCAAAGAGCTTGATTTTTGGTCTCATCTGACCACAATACCTTCAACCAGTTCTCCTCTGAAGATTGCTAATGAACATCTGAATGATTCAGACAGGCCTGTACATGTGATTTCTTGAGCAGGGAGACCTTGCGGGCGCTGCAGGATTTCAGTCCTTCTCGGCGTAGTGTGTTACCAATTGTGTTCTTGGTGACTATGGTCCCAGCTGCCTTGAGATCATTGACCAGATTCTCCCGTATAGTTCTGGGCTGATTCCTCATGATCTTTGAAACTCCGCAAAGTGAGATCTTGCATGGGACCCCAGACGTAGGGAGATTGACAGTTATTTTGTGTTTCTTCCATTTGCGAATAATCGCACCAACTGTTGTCACCCTCTCACCAAGCTGCTTGGCGATGGTCCTGTAGCCCATTCCAGCCTTTTGTAGGTCTTCAATCTTGTCCCTGACATCCTTGGACAGCTCTTTGGTCTTGGCCATGGTGGAGAGATTGGAATCTGTGGACAGGTGTGTGGGTTTTTTTTTTTTTTTTTAACAGGTAACAAGCTGAGATTAGGAGCACTCCCTTATAATAGAAGTGCTCCTGATCTCAGTTACTTACCTGTATAGAGGACACCTGAGAGCAAGAAATCTTGCTTATAGGGAATCTAATACTTATTTCACTCATTAACATGCTAATCAATTTAACTTTTTCTGAAATGCTTTTTTCTGGATTTTTTTTTTTTTTTTTTGTGTTCTTTCTCACTGTTAAAATAAACCTACTATTAAAATTATAGCCCATCTTTGTCCACAAAATCAGCAGGGGATCAAATTATTTTTACCCTCACTGTAAAATAAGATCTTCACACAAGACCCCTCCATTACTGCAAGGTATTATACCACCTCTTTTGGAGTCTGCTTTAGTCGGGGCTTTTTTTCTCAGAGAATAGGTGCAGGAACTCCCACTTTCGGAGTGACCCCTTGTCTCCACCTCCTTCCTACCTCCGAGCACCGTTCCTAGGTTCACCCCCCCTACCCACCTCACAGTACTGCCCCTTTTTAGAGCATACAGAATCAAGTATCATTTGTGGTACTAAGTAGTTTGTATGGGATTTGTTAACGATAACAAGAAAAGCAGTAAAACAAAGGACCCCCCAGAAACAGTAGATCCCACCAGCAACAATGGACCAGCCAGAACAAAATACCCACAGACAACAATAGACCCTCAGCAGCAACAGCAGATCTCCCCACAGACAGCATCAATAGACCCTCCAGAAGCCATTTACAATAGACGGTTCCCTCAACAGTAGATCCCGCTCAGCAACAACTGACCCCCCCCCCCAAGCAATGTATCACCAACCCCAGCAACAATAGACCCCCTCTGTAAAAAAATAGATCCCCTTCCGGAGACAATGGGTCCCCCAGGAGCAACAGTAGACCTCCCCAGCAACAATAAACCCCCCGCAAAAATATATCACCTCCAGCAACAATAGATCCCCCACCAGCCAGCACCAAAAGATGCCCATAGCAAAGCCCAGCACCCTTTGCCATTACATACATTCAGTGCTGGAACTGCGTTCCCACTGAAAAAAAGCCCTGGCTTTAGTACATTCAGCCATCTGGTTTGCTTAAACTGGCCCCCATACATTATACAATTTTCTTGTTCAATTTACTTTTAGTTTTATCTTCAACTAATGTAGTGCAAGGGCCCTACCTCATTGCAATTGAAAGTGTTTAGGTATGAGCTCCTGTTATGTGGCTTTGGTAAACCTAAAGGAAAATTGTATAATGTATGGCCAGCCAGCCTTAGATTCCGAAGGTGTGTGTTTTTTTTTTTTTTTTTTTTAGTTGTCATTTTTCCTATTTTGGCGTTTTTGGACCTTTTTTTTTTTTTTAATATTTCAAAAAAAAAAGTAAAACGTGCATGGCTCCATATATTATATTTATTTTTCTGAGCAGAGTCTGGTCACTTGGGACAATGGACGACTAGTCTGCGTTCAGAAAGGAGAGAAGAAGAACCGGGGTTGGGTCCACTGGCTGGATGGCGATGATCTACATCTGGTATGTCCATGCTGTCTTCTATCCTAAACTCCTCATTGATGGACATTAATTTGTTATCCCACATAATGCTGGGGAATTGGTGAGCGGACTAACAAGGTGCCATTTTAGGGGCAATGGATATAGTTGGGCGACCTCCATTCTTTAGTTTTTGGCTACCCTTTAAAACAATGTCTTCTGAGGGTGTAGTAGGACTTTGCTGTCCTTATCCTGAAACACTATTTGGCTTGCCGCAATTGCCTTGAGTCACTGCTCTGGAACAAGCAAGTGAAGTCAGAGCTGATCTGGATATTTGCTTTCAGTTGGTGACTGGGGAAAGCGCTAAAAGAAATGCAAATCTACAACGGCCAGGCGAGCAGCAATTTTGGGAGAGGACAACTACTTTACAGCCTACGTGGTCCCTCAAGACAGGTTTTTCTGGGAAGCGGGAACATGGATCAATGCCCCCCCCCCCCCCCCCAGTACACAAGCACTGGCTAGGTACACTGTTACCCTTTGATCACCCCTGATAATGCCTTCCCTGCCAGTGTCATTATTACAGTGACAGTGCACTGGTCCCCAAAAAGTGTCCAAGTGTCTGATTTTTTTTTTTTTTTTTTTTGTCTGCCACAATATCAGTCCCGATATGTCACTGGTCACCACTATAACTGTTGACCAAACCATTCAATATATGCTTATTGGGATTTTGTTTTACCAAAAAATATGTAGTTGAATACATATTGGCCTAAATTGCAGAATACATATTGGCCTAAATTTATGAAATTATTTATTGTGCAAAAAATAATAGGTTATCAAATGCCACCAAACGAGAGCTCTATTTGTAAGAGGGCGGGGGGGGCGACACCAATTTAGTTTGGGTATAGCGTTGCACGACCGCGCAATTGTCAGTTAAAATAACATAGCCATATCACAAGAAAATGACCTGGTCAGGAAGGGGGGTAAATCCTCCGGTGGTTAAAGTTCAGTTGTCCTTTCAAGTATGAGCATTCAAATGGTCTATAACTGGGGGGGGGGGGGGGGGACTTGGGACTATGCTGATTCTTTGTAATCGGTCATTAAGATGCCAAGCTTGGCATTCCATTCTGATGTGTGGGTGCAGTTAGATATGAGTAGGTCGCTGCTGGAATGCCAGGAAAAACGCCATGCTGGAATATGGAGAGGAGTGGCTGCAGCTGTTGGATTTCTTGTTCAGCCTGTTACCGCCCATCACATACTAAGCATGGCATAGAATCTGCCCCGACTGACCTAGGCAACTGTCACTCCACATGTGACTATTAAATACCTTACTGTCCTCTTTACACTCCAGATGCAAAACAAATAATGGTAATTGTCTATTAGTAGGGCATTTTAGTAGTAGAGCCACAGGGCATCATTGCAAATTAAGAGTGACTAGGAAGTCAGTGATGTTGTTATCTCTGCTACCTGCGCTTATTTTTCCTATTTACATTGATGCCCTCTAACTCCTGAAATACCTACAGTCGAATTTTTTTTTTTTTTTTTTTTTTTTTTTTTTTTTTTATTAAAGGCATCATTGATAAACAAACCTACATTGTCTACAATACAATAATAATGAGAACATTGTAGTCACATCTTATTATCCCAAAAAGAAACCTGTTGATGCCTTCACCTATTTTATCCCTCATTTACCATAAAAACAAAACAAAAAAAAAAAATTATATTCGTTTTTGCTGTAAAACCGAGAGACCAACCCATTTTGGGGGGGCACATTTTTACTCTGCTATAAAGACTAGCCAATGAGAATCTAAAGGTCTTCATCAGTTAAGACCGATATGTATTCTGCTACATATTTTTGTTTTAAATAAAAAATCCCAATAAGCATTTGATTTGGTTTTGCCCAAAAAGTAAGGGACTTACTTTATGCTTTTTTTTTTTTTTTTTTTGTAACGGAGGGGATCAGCGACTTGTAGCGGGACTGCGACTGAATTTTGGGACACTAACTGACACTCTGTGGGAACCAGTGACACGAATACAGTAATCCAGTGCTAAAAATATGCACTGTCACTGTACTAATGACACTGGCTGGGAAGGAGTTAAACATCAAGGGGTTTAACTGTGTGCCTAGCCAGTGTTTATGTACTGTGTGAGAGGTGCTTTTAGTAGGGAAAGGCATGGATCCTAGTCTCTGCTTTGCAGGAACACAGGATCCATGCCTTCCCTACTGACAAAACGGAAATCTACCTTGTTCACATAGGCAGAGTACGGCAATCTACCTTGTTCACGTAGGTAGATGACCACTCTGGCTCACTGCCTAATGATCGGCGGGAGTCGGTGGACATTGAGTCTGCGGTACCCGCAGGATTAGCTCCACCCCCCACCCCCCCGTGTCTAATCACAGCGGAAACGGGGCGCAGGCAGTGCGTATGCGCGTCCCCGACCCGGTAGTGTTGCTGGTGCAGAGCTGCCGCCCTAAAAGATGTATTAATTATTACAGAGATGCATTTATTTGGGCCTTCCATATCTGCCTGGCGTTCAGCTTTAAGGCCCAACCTTTGGGAAACTTGCAAATTCTTTTTAAATCAAAACATTTCGCACCCAATTCAACAGAAAACCACTTTACAATTGTCAGATGGTGAAGCTGCAGTACCAGAAGTGTAAAACTTCCACACAATATTCAATCCTTTTGCTTTGTAAAGGGGAGATAAAAAAGGGTGACTCCTATTGCAGATGGAGATTACAAAATACTTTCTCCCACAGCTAAAGAAACCCATTAAAGTGGAGTTCCGGCCTATTTTGCAACTTTAGTGATTTCTGGAGTGCTCGCTATGCTGATCAACAATTGGGCATTTTCAATTTTTTTTGGGCATCCCTTACCTTATTTTCAGGGCATTTTTATTGTACTTCCTCCTTCTCCCCCCTCTGTGGCCACGGCCACCGACATCACTTCCGCCTTTGCATTGCATCCTGGGAGCTGTTTGTCATCACTCCCAGGAGGCTGGAATCAGGAAGAACTCCCAGAACACTCCCTGGAAACAGGAAGAAGGACACAGCGGATTACACTGCAGCTTCAGATGCCCACATCTAAGATGGCCACGCCCAGACAGTATTTTTAAAAGTAAGATTTTGACTAAAATCCAATACTGTACACCTTGTAAGTATGAGAATAGCGGTTCTGTAAAGGGCGATGGATTAGTATTATAGGGGTATTTTTATTTTAAAAAAGGTATTTGAGGCTGGAACTCCACTTTAAGTTCTAAAAGGTACTTCTATTTGGGGGGTCTATTCCACTCCTTGCTATTTGTCACGTAAAGCTGGAGCCTTTTTGTATATAAATGCTGGTTGATTGGGAAAAACTTGGGCTAAATGTTGTTGTTGTTGTCGTTCCAGTGCGTGCATATAATTTTAGTTTTTCTCCAGATATTGTACTCCCAATATTACTGCGCTTTTGCACATAAAAAAATAAATAAAATTAGTCACTGTTTTTTTGCGAGTGCGGCATTAAACTTCTCTCTTGCATTGGGGTTGCGCCCGCACTGCAAAGTTGACTGCTTGTTTAGGTCAATGGGGAAAAGACTTGTCTACCTCATCCTCTGCTCCTCAAATGCTGCTAGACCGATTTCCCCACAGCATCTTCTCACCCATGGTCCAGCAGTCCACGGTCCTGAACCGCAGACCAAGGAAGGGTCTGTAGCCCTGAACTGGAAGTGTTGGTGCAGATGGACAGTAGACTGCCAGAGCATGGGAAGTGCCACCTGCTGATGGAGTGGAGGATCAGGTAAGCAATGGTGCTTTAACAATCCTGAAACTGTGAACCCCCCCCCCCCCCTCCCCATGTTGGTATCAGTGTGGCATAGATCCTGACCCCCCCCCCCCCAAACAATGGGGCACTAGTCCTGTCTGGTGGCAATGATGGGAGACTAATCCTCCCATTAATACCAATGGTCAGGGCCATCTTACCGAATAGGCACACTGGGCAGTTGCCCGGGGGCCCCACCTGCCCAGCGCCCTAGCCAAGCATTAGTCCAGAATCCTGTGTGCATCCAGCCGCTGAACTTTGCAGGTAAGCAAGCGCCTATTGGCCCTGCACTGCTGTCATGCCACTTGGGCCGTGGAGGGGGAGCCCAAAACTGCAGGAATGCCTCCACGGAAACAGGCGCGCACACACAGGACAGTCAAGTCTGACTCCCGTCAGTGTGTTCACCGGACCCAGCCGCGGAACTTGGAAGCTGTCATTAGCCTGGCACTGCTGTAACAATAAATATCGCCTTATTGATGATTTTCATTTTTATTCTCATGAGTGATTGTGTAGGCAGGGCCCCAGTGCACTGCATTGCCCGGGGCCCTTTAATGCTCTTAAGATGGCACTGCCAATGGTGGGGCACTATTCCTCCCGCTGACCCCAGTATGGTGGGGCACTATTCCTCTGCCTAATACAAATAATGTGGCATTGTTTATTCCCACTGGCCACAATTTGACCCCCTAAAGTTTGGAGAACAGTAAGTGGCCCTTTGTTTAAGTTTGGAAACCCCAGCTCTGACTAAAGGGGCAGTTAACCTTTGCAGTGTGTCTTTGGATCTGTCAAGTTTCGATGCATTCTTTCTTCCAGCTGTCAATCTAAATGCCCTAGCATGAGTAGCTCACTATGGCAGGTGACTATTGTTTCCAATATATAAAAGCTTAACGTGGCTTAACCCCTGTAATTCTGACCTTCTCTCTCCGCAGGAGCTGAGCTGTGAGGACCAGGTGTGCAGACAAGTGTACCGGCGAGTGCAGGAGGCTTGCTGACGTGACGTGTCCTCAATCTGTCTGGGTGCTGCCTGAAGACAAAAGCAAATGTTGGAAGAATGATCTATGCAATTTACTGTTATTTCCACTAGATATTTATTTTTTATAAGACTCGTAAACTGCTGTGTAACTTGGTATTGCAGTCATTGGGGTAAAGAATTGTGAATACTCTCCTGTTAAAGAAAATATATCTTGTCTTGTATAATTTCTGCATAGTAAGGACACTGCAGACAATTGGCCTCATCCACATAGTAAATATATGGCTAAAGAGAATTTCCATTGTTGGCAAGGTAAATGTGTAACAAGTGCTCTGCATTAGCAATTATGCAGATTGAGAATGTTGAAACTTTGCGTGCCAGGTAATTGTAGTGTGTGGAGAATACTTCAGCTTGTGGCCTTGGAAGGAAAGGGAACATTCTCTGTTGCACATTCTTGGGGTGCATTGTCCTCCATCAGTGGCTAACTGACTGGCGCCTTAGCCAAGGTCTTTTCATGGCAAAGTCTGATGTGGCTGGAAAAGAGGGGACCATTCTATAAATGTGACCACACTAGAACGGACTTGAGATTACTATATTACGATTGTGTATATAAACCCCCCCCATCAAAAATAAACCTTGACTCTTCTTCTTAGAAGGCATTCATTGTCTTTATTTGGGAATTTTCTTGGGGTTTTCTTGATAGATTTTTTTTTGTTTTCTGGGGGGGGGGGGGGGTTATATTCCCGGGGTAAAGGGTATGGGCAAAGGGTATATCCTTTTTCCTAGGTGTTTGGTCACGAAAAATCCTTTTTAGATTCTTGGCTATACAAATCCACCGCATATATATATATATATATATATATATATATATATATATATATATATATATATATATATATATATATATATATTAAAAAAAAATTCTCCCCCCCCCCCCCCCCCCCCTTTCAGTCCCTCTCTTAATGCAGGCTTGCTCTGACCCCCATGTGCTGCCTGTGTCCATCTATCACAGCCTTGCTCTTTGTTACCCAATGATAACCCAGTACATCAAGGGCTTGTTCACACCAGCATGCAGTGCAGCGCATGTGTTTTGGGCATTGCATTAGGTAGCACATTCAAAATGCATGGGCTTTTAACCACTTTAAAATGTGCACCATTTTGTTTAAAATGCTACATAGAGGGCATATGTATATATTTTAATGCAGCTGTGTTGCAATGCATTGTAAGGATGCAATTAACTTTGCACTGCACTATACATCTACAGTGTATTAAAGCAGCACATGTTAGAACATGGTCATGTTGTAAGAATAATGCCTCGTACACACGCAATGATTGTTGGCCGTGAATTTTCGGCCAAGGTCTGATCGGCCGATTTTCGGCTTGTTAGTATGATGCTTCCGACAATCGGCTGCAACTTTTCGGCCGAACAAAATCTGGTGTGCAGGCTTTAAAATTTTTGTTGGCCGTTAACAGAACGGCCGATTTTTCCGTCAGTCAGTACAGATTTCGGCAGACAAAAATCAGATGAGCAAGACTGGGCATGCTCAGAGAAGAAAAAACACATGGAAAGTAAACCAGCACATGACATCACTTCTGAAGTTGGTTGTTGTTGGCTGAGAAAATTAATGTGCAGTCTAGAGCACATTTCAACCAACACAACAACACTGGACAAAAGACGGCCGATCGGTCGGCCGATAATTGTTGCGTGTGTACGAGGCTTAAGTCCAAAACCAGTTGACTCTTCTGTTTGCAGACAATGTCTCCTAAGATGCCGTAATTGGGCAAACCTGAAGACCCCATTCACACACAGAAATCCATACTGACACAAAATATCATACCAGTTGATCTGTCTCGTCTGGGCTGCTGAATAAATTAGGTCCGTCTTTGCCAAATACAAAAAAAGCTTAACATTTTTCCCTTCCTCAAGAAACTTTATTGTAATATAGATTAGTTACAATATCAAGTCCAAGCCTTTTACCGGTCCCTGCTCCTTCATTCTATGTGTATTTATCTCATATACGAACTCTCAGTACAAAAAAATAGAACCTTCATCTAGAAGTTGCTACATTTTTGAGCCCTCAGGTTCGGACCGAGTCACCTGGAGAGACCAAATCTGGGCAAAGTCACTTAGCCTGAATTCATGGCTGCTTTAATTGGGAAAAAACACATTAATGTTGATTTACTAAACCAGGATATTGCAAAATCTGGTGCAGCTGAGCATGGTAGCCAATTATTGGTTTCTATACAGAGCTACACTAGATTTTGCACTCTCCGGTGTTAGCAAATCCACCCTATTATGTAGCACTGCAAAGCAGGGTCCAGAGCTTGCATATGTAACAAGGGAATAACCAGGGCTGCTGTTGGAAATCGCGGGGCCCCGTACAGACTACCTGGCAGGCCCCCCCCCCCCAAAGAAAATATTAAAGATATATTTAGCTAAAATTACAACAAAATCACTATTATCAGACACAAATATAACATAACTCACATAATACCTGCTAAATCTAAAAAAAAAATGTTAGATAAAAAAGAAGATGAGATGAGAAAAATATATAGGCTGGGCAGTTGGAGCTCAGTGATCAGAGAGAGAGAAACAAAGTTACAAATAAACTCCTGAGCAGAGATTAGTGCTGGGAGGGGGGGGGCCCACACAAGGGAGGGGGATTAGTGAGGGACGACTGTCTCTTTCTCAGCAGATAAAAGCTGATAGCAGGGAGAGGGACAGATCAGATTCAGGTGCTGGAGGAAGATTTCTGTATTTGTTGTCCATCACTAATCCCCCTCTCTCTGTGTGGGCCCCCCTATGTGCTCGGGCCCCCTACAAGAGGGCTGGTGGTCCCCCCCCTATCAGCGGCCCTGGGAATAACCATCCCCCATGTACATATTTAAAATCATATACCAAAACATTACTTTTTTCAACCATTAAAACACAAATGATTTGTAAAATGAATTGCTTCTGCATAATTTGAAAAGTTTATACAAATTCCTTATTAGTCTATATTGTAAATAACGAGTTAAAAACAAAAGCTCCTTTCAAATGAGATGAAGCAATGCTGCCAACTGTAGTGGGTTATTTGTCTATACCAGGCATGTCCAACCTGCGGCCCGGAACCCCAGGAAATGTGGCCCACTGCCCCCCTGACAATTTTTTTTTTTTTCTTTTGCTGGGGAGGAAGGAAGTCGGGTCGGGGGAATGGCCACAGCGGCTTCCGACTAATGGTAGGCAGAGGCTGCCTCGGGGGGGGCGGCATGTGAGCATGTGCAGTGTTTCTGACTCCTACCACCATGACCACTTCAAATCACTGATGTGGTATGAGTGTTCCTTTAATATCTCTCAGAAGAAGTAAACCTCCGTATACTGATTCCATTTGATCATCCGCTAGTTGTGTTAAATTAGTGCGGGGGGCGGCATTTTATTACTTATATACCTTAACTATAGTATATATTTTATATGCGGCCCAAGAAAAATTTCTCTACACTCAATGTGGCCCAGAGAAGCCAAAAGGTTGGACACCCATGGTCTATACGCTTTCATGATCCTAGAAAGGAAAGGGAATGTAGTTTGATGAGTGTCACAATTTGAGAGTATGCTATAAGACATGGCTCCAAAGATGAAACACAGGTGGTCTATTTTCCATGTCCCAACCTTCCAAGAGATTGGCTGTTATGCGTGGCGCAGTTTGAGGGTATGCTTCTATAAGATCTGGCACCTATTATGAAACGACATTGCTCTATTGCAATATCCCAGCCTTTCAAGAGCTTTTAGTTTGGTTGTTATGAATGCCATTATTTGAGGGTATTCTTCTGCAAGACATGGTGCCACAGGTAGCATATTTCCATTTCCTAACCTTCCAAGAATTTGGCTCTTATGACGCAATTTGAGGGTATATCTTTTCTAAGATCTGGCACCTATGATGAAACCCCATGTTCTCTATTGCCATTTCCCAACCTTTCAAGAGCTTGGTTGTTCTGAATGGCGTTATTTGAGGGTATCCTTCTGTAAGACCGCACCAAAGGTACAACACAAGTGATCTATTGTCATTGCCTAACCTTCCAAGAGTTTGTTGTTCTGAATGACACAATTCAAGGGTGTGCTTCTATAACACATGACAACACACGTAGTCTACTGCCATTACCCGACCTTCCCAGATCTTACTACTGTTAACATACACAGCTGTGTGTTCCTTGTATGTGGGTTTTTTTTCTTTTTCTAGTAGGTTAGTAGACCTGCCTAAATAGTCTGCCTGCTAACCAGTGAAATCAGTCGTTAACAGTGGGAACAAAAGGCTCCCTATGGTGTAAACTACACAATAGCATTAATATCACAGGGCAGTGGAAGGCTGCAATAATCGCGATTGTATGCTACTTATGCAATTTCCATCTGCTAGTGATTGACAGCCTAGTGATAAATTGATGGCAATTATAGTAACATGATAGAACAGCCAGCTGTCTATGTAGTCAAGGCCTATGATTTACTCCCTGTGCTGGGGCCTCTCACAGATGTTCTTTCAATAGAAGTATTTTGAGTATCTATTGCTATTTTAAAATCTGATCTTAAGGAAATTAACTAAATCCATGTGTAAATATATAAATAAAAAATATACCAATACATAGGGAGAATCTGTAGCCATGAGTATGCAATCGCATGAAAAGAGTCTGTAGGCCTGCATATGCAATCACATGGGGAGAGTCTATAGCCCAGTGTATGCCATCATTTGGAGAGAGTCCTTAGACCTGTGTATGCTATCACATTAGGACAGTCCATAGCATTGTATAGGCCATCACCTGGGGAAAGTACTTCGCCTTGTGTACACCATCACGTGGGGAAAGTCCGTAGCCCTGTGTACGCCATCACTAATGCAGACTCTGCAGTTCTGTGTATGTCATCACATGGGGAGAGTCAATAGTCTTGGGTACGCTATCACATGTGTAGAAACCCTAGCCCTGTGTATGCCATCACACAGAGGGAGTCTGTAGACCTGTGTGTGTCATCACATGTGGAGAGACATAGCCCTTTTTACACTATCACATGTAGAGAAACTGTAGCCCTATGTAATGCCATCACATCGGGGAAGTCCATAACCCTGTGTAATCCATCAAATGGTGAGAGTCCATAACCCTATGTAGGCTATCAAATGGAAAGAGTCTGTAGCCCTGTGTTTTCTATCACATAGGAATAGTCCAAAGGCCCATGTATGCTGTCACATGTGGGGTGGGGTAAAACTGCAACTCAACTGCCTGTTTTTAACACCCTGCACTCGCCGGTGTAAATGATGCCTTAGGCCAGTGATGGCGAACCTTGTAACCCCAGATGTTTTGGAACTACATTTTCCATGATGCTCATGCACTCTGCAGTGTAGTTGAGCATCACGGAAAATGTAATTTTAAAACCTCTGGGGTGCCAAGGTTCGCCATTACTGCCTTAGGCCCATGTCACACTAGCGGTGGATCCCGTTTTAGAGATATTTGACACACGGTTGCAGAGCGGTTGCCCCATAGCCCCATTCACTGGAATGAGTCACACTTGGCGGCAGTACTGTACCACGTGTCGAGCACTTGTTTTTGTCACTCCACCCATGCAGACAATGCTTTATGCCCATGTCAGCAGTCCTCAACAGGGGCAGAACCGCTAAGAGACCACTCATCTTCTCCTATGGCAATGCTCCTTGAATGGCCAAAGGGAGAGGTAGCTCTGCTGCAGCTAGGCACTGGTGATGGAGATTCTGCAGCAATTCAGGCACAGAGGGAGCTTCTTAGGAAAAATATTAGCGGAACTAAATGGCCCTATCCTTTTCAGCCAAGGAGGCTGTCATCTTAACCTCTCTTTAATCCAGAACTTCCATGGTGCTTCACATGTGATTAGTTATGACACAGGCCATTTGATGGTTTGACAGTTTGGTTGAGAGCACAACCAATGTGACAGTTACATTCCCAGTATGGCAGGAATGTAATTTTTTTTTTTTTTAAACCATTAAATTGATGGGTTTAGTTCCACTTTGGTTGCACCTTGGTGATTTGATTCTCAGCAAAGCATCGTCAACAGCAAAATTGCTAGTATTGCCTGTATGGTGCCCACATGCCTCTAAGGGCCCTGTCAAACTACACATGGCTAATTCCAGTGATTATTAGTGATTGGAAATAGCCAGTTAGGTGTCATCCCAGACGAGAGGGTAGGAGTTAATACTTTCCTGGTTCTTTGGGTTTTCATCTGGGTCTGAGTCACTGCTCCTGTGTTATAAAGAGGGACAGTGGTCCGGAGCCATGTGGTTGAGTGTGTGGGGAGGAAGAGAGTCCCAAGAGAGAAATCCAGGGCCTGTAAGGGAAAGAGACAGAACAGCACCCATAAGGAACAGAAGAATGTTACTTACTACTACTGAAATGTAAAGACTGTCAGAGCTTGAGGTTCACCCCAAAGACACCAGCTGCTATAGAATGCCCCTGATAAACTCTGTATTTTACATGGACACTTTCAAGGTATGCCAGGGCAGCACACAGCCTGAGTTAGGGTTAGGGATGTAAAGAAGAATGTCTCCACCTGTTTGACTTTGTAATGCCTTTTGCACTTTTTCAAGTAAAGTTTTGAAACCTTGTTCCAGCCTGGTCTGAAGTTAATAAAGGGGTGTAATGCAAGTAACAGGCACCATTCTACAGTTCAGGTCAATAAGGTATTTTGGGGTACAAAGACATCAGTACAAGAGGTAATATGGTGAGAAGACACAAAGGTTTCATAGAGTAACAGAAGCCATAAGCACGCTGTCATTAAGCAAGTACCTGGCACTCTTTACATGAGCGGTCTGTCTCCCATAGTAATGGGAGCAGATCAGCACCGCAGAGGTCCTCAACCTGTACACAGGTAGGGAAGAGTTAAAGCAAAACTATACACACCTTGGCTTGTCCTAGAGCTCCTTGCCAGCTGCTCGCATCTTCCGGGTATCGAAAGCCATCCACTTTAATTGGCTGGGGCAGGGATGGCGTCACATGCATAGGAGTGCTCTCAGCTTTGGCATTGCCATATTTCTACAGGGAGCTGCTCGTGCCCAGCTCACTGTATAGGGGCCAACAGGCAGGTAGGTAATTTTAAAGCAGAAGAGACAAAGCATGTCTCTTCTGCATTAAATATCCTGCATTTTCTTCCTTTTTGATTACCCACATGAAGTCAACACTAGGTGCACAGCGGGACCCCATACCGTTACTGGGAGTGAGGTAGCGGTGATACACTGGACAGGTGGATGTGGACAAGGCTCAGCCTGTCCCTTCTAAATACAGATTACAGATAAGGTGTACATTGACCCAGGGACCAGAGAATTAACTGGAGAACAGTTATAGTGCAAGTGTACATGGCCTACGTTCATCTCTAATTGTGAAGGCTCCCCTTAAAGTTGAGTATTCCCCCATGACGGCCTCAGTCTTGTCCCAGGGCAGTGATGAAAACAGCACAAAGTAAAAGATGGCCCCTGTTTAGTTAAGTTATCCTGTTAAAAATACCTAGTGTAGTCGGAAGAACCCACCCCAGGGTAGGCTTCTCATGAGACCCTTGCTTGGAACCCAACAAGGAGGGAATCATGGAGGACCTGATGACCAGTGTTCATGTTGGCATCAAATTTCAATTTAGTTTTAGTCATAGTATTTTGACTAAAATGTCATTTTAGTTTTAGTCCCAGTTTAGTCACCTGCAGTAGTTTTAGTTTTTTTGTATAATAAAGTTTTATTGAAATTTTTACCAGATATATTTAACCAGTGCAAGAATGTTAAATAATAAAATAAGTAACAAAAAATAATATATCGCCATAGATGTGTATCAAGAAAAACCAGGAAGAATACATGTAATATTTAAAGAATGCGTTAGTGACATGAGCATCAAGTGGAGAATACCAAACGGGAAGGTCCAAACAGTGGGAATAAACAGGGGGCACCCAGTCCCGGAGCGCCCTGATGTTCCACCCATCCCCGCACCTTCGTCAGGACAAGGGAGGACTCATCACGGCACCCCACCAAGAAAGCTCCCCGGGGTATCCCATACCGGTTCAGGATCTATAGCATATAAACATAGCACTAACTTGCATATTTCCTTTGAATCCAATGAGCAAATGTATAAGGGAAAGAAGAACAAGAAAAAAAAAAAGAAAAATGTAAATCAGAGGGAGAGGAGGAGAAAACAACCTAAGAGAGGGAGATTGTTTTAGTTTTAGTTGTATTTAGTCATCTAAAATCTCCAGTAAATTTTAGTCTACTAAAATAAAATGGGTTTAAGTACATTGTAATGCATTATTAAGGCATTTCTCTACAATTTTCAAACTTATTATATACTCCTGGAGTAAAAAAATTGAATATAATATTATTCATGGTATTATGGTTTGAACAAATTCACAGACACAGATTTAGCCGCTCTGGATGGTCTGAGAAGCCCTGTAATCCACAATGCTCTGAACGGTGGTCTGAGGAGGCCTGCAACGCTGCACAGTGCTCTGGGCGGTGGTCTGAGGATAAGATGACCAGATTTTTAAAATTAAATCCAGGGACATATTTTTTTTTTTTTATTGGCAAATGGCACAGGACTGCATAATACATAGAGCAGTAAAATGCCAATAAAATGCATTTACGTTTTTGGTTGTAACATGACAAAATGTGGACATTTTCAAGGGGTACGAATACTTTTTCGAGGCGCTGTATATATACACATACTGCTAAAAAAAATGACCCTGTAGAAAAATGGGAGTACTTCAAGAACATACTAAACAAAGGGATTGGCCAGTGCATTCCAAAGGGAAATAAATTTAAAAGAGCAAAACTAAACCCTGGGTGACTAAACTCCAACATAAAAATGCATATTAATACTAAAGAAAAGGCCTTCAAAAAATACAAGGCAGAGGGGTCATTGGCAGCATTCAAGCATTACAAAGAGTGTAATAAGAAATGTAAAGGCAAAATCAAGGCGGCTAAAAAAGAACACGAGAGACATATAGCGGAAGAGAGTAAAAAAATCCCAAGAAATTCTTTAAGTATATAAACAGTAAGAAAGCAAAGCCAGAACACATTGGCCCCATAAAAGACGACAAAGGAAATCTGGCCACAGAGGACAGAGAGAAGGTGAAAGTGTTAAATAATTTCTTCTCTTCAGTCTTCACAAAAGAATTGGGTGGCTACACTAACCCAGCTTGTAATGATAAACTAAAAAATACACCTCAGGAAGTACCGCCATGGCTAACAGAGGATAGATTTAGAACTAAACTAGAGAAACTTAACATAAATAAATCACCGGGACCGGATGGCTTGCACCTGAGGGTTCTTAAATAGCTCAGCCAGGTGATTGCCAGACCATTAATCTTGATCTTTAAGGATAGTCTACAGACAGGTATGGTGCCAGCTGTTTGGAAAAAAGCCAACGCGGTACCAATATTTAAAAAAGGGCTCAGATATATCCCGGGTAACTATAGGCCGGTCAGCCTAACATCAGTAGTCTGCAAGATTTTGGAGGGGATGTTAAGGGACTACATACAAGACTTTAGTAATGAAAATGGTATTATTAGTAGTAATCAGCATGGATTCATGAAAAATCGTTCTTGCCAGACCAATCTATTAACCTTCTACAATGAAGTGAGCTGCCACCTAGATAAAGGAAAGCCTGTGGATGTGGTGTATCTGGACTTTGCAAAGGCATTTGACACCATTCCCCAAAAACGCTTACTTTACAAACTAAGGTACGTAGGTATGGACCATAGGGTGAGTACCTGGATAGAAAACTGGCTCCAGGGGAGAGTCCAGAGGGTGGTGATAAATGGGGAGTACTCGGATTGGGCGGGTGTGGAAAGTGGGGTCCCCCAAGGTTCTGTCCTGGGACCAATCCTGTTTAATTTATTCATAAATGATCTAGAGGAGAGGATATCTAGCACAATCTTGGTATTTGCGGATGATCCCCGGCACTGGGGAGCTACAGTTCATTGAGGGAACCATGAATGTCAATATGTGTACTGTGATGATCTTAAGCAGAGCATGATCCCCTCCCTTTGGAAAGTGGGCCGCAGGGCAGTATTTCAACATAACGACTCCTAACACACCTCCAAGACAACCACTGCCTTGCTAAAGTAGGTGAGGGTAAAGGTGACGAACTGACCAAGCATGTCTCCGACCTAAACCCTATTGAGCATCTGTGGGGCATCCTCAAACGGAAGGTGAAGCAGCGCAAGGTCTCCAACATCCACCAGCTCTGTGACGTCATCATGGGGGAGTGAAAAAGGACTCCAGTGGCAACCTGTGAAGCTCTGGTGAACTCCATGCCCAAAAGGGTTAAGGCAGTGCTGGAAAATAATGGTGGCCACAAAAATATTTTGGGCCCAATTTGGACATATTCACTTAGGGGTGTACTCACTTTTGTTGCCAGGGGTTTAGACATTAATGGCTGTGTGTTGAGTTATTTTGAGGGGACAGCAAATTTACACTGTTATACAGGCTGTACACTCACTACTTTACATTGTAGCAAAGTGTCATTTCTTCAGTGTTGTCACATGAAAAGATCGAATAAAATATTTAAAAAAATGTGAGGGGTGTACTCACTTTTGTGAGATATATATATATATATATATATATACAGTATCTATATACTGTATATAGTACCCTCCTAGGTAGGTGCTAAAGAGAAAGTATTGTTTTGGGTCCTGTCTGCTTACCAGGACTGCAGGTAAATCTATATTGTTCTCTGCTTACCAGAGAGCAGGATCTGTTAGTGAGGTCTGTTCATTGTGCTCGGGTGCAATTTGTTCTGTCTGCAGATTGTTACACACTGGTCCAATAGGGAGGCATATTGGACAGTGGGAGGAAACCTGACAAATGAGTGCACAGGCTTTCGATACAGTCCTGGTGATTTAGCAGAGGGAAAGTGCATCAGTGCATGCTGGGATACTGTATAAAAGCCAGGAGCACATGTGCTTGGAGTCTTTTGGCTGGATAGCGGAGTCCTGGAGGGAGGGGGTGGCTGCCTCCTCCTCTGTAAAGGGGTCATTGTAATGTTCTGGTACCTTTGGGTACCCTAATTACTCTTTTCCTAAGTGTATGCGCCCCACCATTCTCTTTTGGTAAGGTGCGCATACACCTTTAAGACTGATGCTGTCATCACTGAGCGCCGGACTGAACAGCTATTTAAATCACCAGCTCTCACTCACATGTGTTCGTTCAACCTGCTTTGTGCCTTGATGCTAACCTGTCTTGAAGCTCTCATGCTTGCAAGCATACCTCGCTGTCGGAACCACGCTGCGCTGATCCCTGTATCCCGCTACCGGATCATCCGCTCTTGCCGAACCTCTCCTCTGCTACATTGCTACTAGTGATAAGTACCCCACAGGCGAAACCTCTATAACCTTCATACTAAAGCTTACACTATCTAGCTCTGCATACTAAGGACTATTATTACATCTGCATTATCTAAGATTGCTAGCTCTTGAGCCTACTACCATCTGCTCTTGCACTGGGTTGGTCTCTCCTGTATGTTCACCTGCTACTCTATCATCTGCTACCATACATGATTGCTAACCTATCTGCATTCCATCTGCTACTATCTTACTTTCAAGAACATTTCCTTTCAAGTGTCTGTCATCTACCATCTCTACCCAACCTGTCTCTTCAGCCTATCATCACTGTGTTACTATATACATAAGTCACTCTAGGAACATCTTATTGAGTGTGTGTATTTACTTGCTGAATTGAGATCATCCACACATGATGAGTCTTTGGGAGTTGGGATTGGTGTCTCAGCGTTTCTCTACATGACTACTGAAGTGGAATATTTCTACAGCTGTAAATCCACATCATACATAAAACGCAGGAGCGTTACAGTCATGAGGCCTCAGGTGGGCAACCTGAGGACCTAGAGAGTGCCAGTGAAGAGCTGAACCCAGAGGTCCAGTGAAGCTGAATGAAAAGGGAGACACCGGAGCAGTGGCGGCCCATCCATTGGGGGGGAGGGGCACCGCCCCACCTGTCCATGCGTCCAGCCCCATAATCTACATGCAGGGCGCCAGATGCATGGATTCCAATGGGGGATTTTTTATTTTATTTTTTTTAAGCACATGATTAGAGCCAGAGGCTCTAACAGGCTTCAAAAAACTGTGGGCTTAGCGCCCCGAGCCCACCCAGTTGTGTGACAATAGTGAATGAATATTCGCTATTGTCACACGGATTCTCCTCCTGGCCCATCAGGAAGCAGGTCCTGAGACCTGTTTCCTGATTGGCCGAAAGGAGAAGCCATCCTATTGGTGAAGGAGGAGGAGGGAGGAGACGCAGGGGAAGCCCGACCAACAAAGGGGGACATGGAGGAGACTGAAGGGGACGCCGCCGCTGCCGCCTCCACATGTCAGTCCAGGGGCTGCACAGGGTAAGTGAGCCGGCGATCAGGGAAGGGGGGGTATGGTGTGCGGTGCGGGCTGGAGCTGGTGTGGTCCGTGGTCAGGTCCGTCTGCCGAAATGTTATATAGCAGAAAGTGAAAAATTTAGTTTTTTTTATTGATAGTAACCCTTGGATCCCTCTAGATAGTAACCCCTTACTGGCCAGTCCGCCCCACCCCAGCGTGAGTTAGTGTCAGATTGCCTGCCGCACTATTGCAGTTCCATTATTAGTGGCTGATTGCTGCCATTAGTAGTATAAAAAAAAGAAAAAAATCCTATATATATATATATATATATATATATATATATATATACACACACACACACACACACAATATATACACACACACACACACACACACCATAGTTTTTTGGCGCTATAACTTTCACACAAACCAATTAATATACATTTATTGGAATTTGTTTTATCAAAATCTTGTAGCAGAAAACATTTTGACCATAATTTTTAAAGAAATTTGATTTTGTATTCATTTATTGGATACGTTTCATAGCAGAAAGTAAAAAATATACAACTCAATTCCAAAAAAGCTGGGACACTACAAATTGTGAGTAAAAAAGGAATGGACAAATTTATACATTTCATAAATATAAAACTTATATTTTATTCACAATATAATAAAGATAACATATCAAATGTTGAAAGTGAGACATTGTGAAATGTCATGCCAAATATTGGCTCATTTTGGATTTCATGAGAGCTTCACGTTCCAAAAACAGTTGGGACAGGTAGCAATAAGAGGCCGGAAAAGTTAAATGTACATATAAGGAACAGCTGGAGGACCAATTTGCAACTTATTAGGTCAACTGGCAACATGATTGGGTATAAAAAGAGCCTCTCAGAGTGGCAGTGTCTCTCAGAAGTCAAGATGGGCAGAGGATCACCAATTCCCCCATTGCTGCGGCGAAAAATAGTGGAGCAATATCAGAAAGGAGTTTCTCAGAGAAAAATTGCTAAGAGTTTAAAGTTATTATCATCTACAGTACATAATATCATCCAAAGATTCAGAGAATCTGGAACAATCTCTGTGCATAAGGGTCAAGGCCGGAAAACCATACTGGATGGCGATGATCTTTGGGCCCTTAGACGGCACTGCATCACATACAGGAATGCTACTGTAATGGAAATCACAACATGGGCTCAGGAATACTTCCAGAAAACATTGTCGTTGAACACAATCCACCGTGCCATTCGCCGTTGCCGGCTAAAACTCTATAGGCCAAAAAAGAAGCCATATCTAAACATGATCCAGAAGCGCAGGCGTTTTCTCTGGGCCAAGGCTCATTTAAAATGGACTGTGGCAAAGTGGAAAACTGTTCTGTGGTCAGACGAATCAAAATTTGAAGTTTTTTTTGGAAAACTGGGATGTCATGTCATCCGGACTAAAGAGGACAAGGACAGCCCAAGTTGTTATCAGCGCTCAGTTCAGAAGCCTGCATCTCTGGTGGTATGGGGTTCCATGAGTGCGTGTGGCATGGGCAGCTTACACATCTGGAAAGGCACCATCAATGCTGAAAGGTATATCCAAGTTCTAGAACAACATATGCTCCCATCCAGACGTCGTCTCTTTCAGGGAAGACCTTGCATTTTCCAACATGACAATGCCAGACCACATACTGCATCAATTACAACATCATGGCTGCGTAGAAGGATCCGGGTACTGAAATGGCCAGCCTGCAGTCCAGATCTTTCACCCATAGAAGACATTTGGTGCATCATAAAAAGGAAGATGTGACAAAGAAGACCTAAGACAGTTGAGCAACTAGAAGCCTGTATTAGACAAGAATGGGACAACATTCCTATTCCTAAACTTGAGCAACTTGTCTCCTCAGTCCCCAGACGTTTGCAGACTGTTATAAAAAGAAGAGGGGAGGCCACACAGTGGTAAACATGGCCTTGTCCCAACTTTTTTGAGACGTGTTGATGCCATGGAATTTAAAATTAACTTATTTTTCCCTTAAAATAATAAATTTTCTCAGTTTAAACATTTGATATGTAATCTATGTTGTATTCTGAATACAATATTGAAATGTGAAACTTCTACATCATTGCATTCTGTTTTTATTCACAATTTGTACAGTGTCCCAGCTTTTTTGGAATCGGGTTTGTATTTTTTTCAAAATGTTTGGTAATTTTTAGTTCATATCACAAAAAATAAAAAATCGCACCACCAAAAGAAAGCTCTATTTGAGTTAAAAAAAAAAAGTGATATAAATTTTTGTTTGGATACAGCGTTGCATGACCGTGTAATTGTCAGTTAAAGAAGCATCGTGCCGAAAAGCAAAAAATTGCCTGGTCACGAAGAGGGGAGGTGGGGGGGGGGTATATCCATGGCAATCCTGTCAAAGGGAACCTCAATGATAGGTGAGGGTACCAGTGGACTCCAGAAATGTGAGAGCGGAGCAGTGAGCTGACAAACTGGGCATGACTCACAATACAATCTGACATCTTTGTGTAAGCCTGGCCAATAAAACCGTTGCATTACTCTCTCTTTAGTTTTATCCACACCCAGATGTCCCCCAAGAACATGAAAATGTGCCAAATATAGTACCATGCGTCTGAGATTGAGGTATTAGCAACTGTTCCAGTCTCTCTCCCCGTATCTCATCCACTCTGGATAACATCTATATAACAGGTCATTTTCCCATAGAGATATGTGGGAATATAGCCTCCTCCCCTGGCTCTTGGGGTACCCCATTTACCACTTTTACCTGTTCCCTGGCTGAAGTGGGGTCCCTCAGCTGGGCTGTGCCAAACTTTTCCCGGGTGGTGGGCAGGTCAAGCAGGTCAAGCAGGGGTTTCTCTGTGTCACCAGCAAGGACCTCCAGGGGAAAATTTGGAGACTTTCCTCATTCTGCTCCGCCAGCGGTTCTGGGCACCAGGGGTCAGATCCAGCTGGGGCCCTTGCTCCCTTGGCATTTTCCCAGAAAAAAGGGAAGTCTCGCTCAAGGACAGCGTTATACATTAGATTTAGTACCACTCCTACTTCATGGTCCCTGTTGCCGCAAAGAGATTTGATCGACACAACGGCTATGGGGTAGCACTTGTTATCTCCATGAATACAAACAACCCCCATTAGCTGAAGCTGCAACTTGCGGGGAGGTTCACGAGACTGGCGTGCACTAGAGTGACTAGACTGCCAGAGTCCAGCAAGGCACTCATCTGGCAACCGTCCACTATAATAACACAAAATATGTTTCTCAGAGCCGCCTGGCTGTTGTGGGGTACCTCCTAAATATAGCAACAAAGGAGCTTTTCTGGGTCAAACTGCAATCCATAGGTTCCTGGGTTAGTGAACAACTGGTGACCAGTTGTCCTGGTTCTTGGCAACGCCAGCATACTATAGGTCCTGTCAGGTCTCCCTCGGGCGATCGGACCTCTTTACGCCTTGCGCATCAGTATCCTCAAAAGGTATTTACCTCCTTTTTCCCCCTACTTTAGGGTGGGAACACTTTTTTCCCAGGTCGGTGGGCTTCTGTCTCTGGGAGAAGGACTCTTTGGGTGCTATAACCCGAAGAAAGTCCTCAGTACATAAGTATTGCTTCACGAGAGCCACCAACTCATGAGAATCTTTAGGATCTGCTCTACCGGCAAACCACTGTATAGGGATGGGAAGAGCTCTCACAAAGTGGTCCACTACCTCTCTCTCCACAATATGGGCTGGGGTGGCGCCCTCCGGTTGTAACCACATCCGTGTGAGGTGAGTGAGGTCATACATCTGGGACCTTGCAAGTTGGTCCACCTTGAATTGCCAAGCATGGACACGCTGGGCCCTCAAGGCCATTGTTACCCCAAGGCGGGCCAGAATCTCTGTTTTAAGGCTTTGGTGTTTGCGGGCCTCAGCAGCACTCAGATCAAAATTGGCCTTCTGGGGATCTCCGGTTCAAAAAGGGGGCAATGACCTCAGCCCACAGGTCTTGGGGAAGCCCTTCTTGCTCTGCCACCCTCTCAAAAACTGAGGAAAGCCTCCACCTCATTCTTGGTCGTCATTTTTTTGTACCTCAGCCTGCACTCGCTTGCGTATATCTGCAACAATGTTCACGTGTAGAGCCTTGTCAGTCAGGGACTGTAACTAACTCTGTATGAGCTTATTGAACTCTTTTTGTTCTTGCGTGGCCACTTGGGTAGCTGCAGCAAACAAACAATTAGTTTCCTGTTGCTCGGTGTGTGCTTGCACCAGCTGTTTCATTAGTTCCTCCATTATCCCCACTCTTTACTGGCACCAATAAAAACAAAATCTTGGTGTATTGTTCCTTTAAGAGTGCTGGATATTTTTTTCTAAAAAATGTTGCTGCAAGAGGTACAGTTTCTGGTTCTTATGCCCGCTTCAAGCCACCAATTGTAGGGGATCAGACTCTATGCAGAGACACGCTCACAGTTTCTTTATAAAAACTTTGTGTTTAATCCACAGAAAAATGTATAACAAAAAGAAACAGACTCCTTGCCATAAAAGAAACAAAATTAAACTACTGCTCTGCTGAGCCTTACAGTGTTTGTAGTCCCATACAGTCCTTGTCCTAAGGTAAGTGTCCTTTACAGGGCAAACAATTGTATTCAAAGTTCAGGAATAAGCAACCATGCTCCCAGTTGCTTCCCCACATGGGGACATCCACACTCCCTGAGATCTAGGACCAGCTGCCTTAATCAAGACCTAGACAGAGACCATTAACCGCTTGCCGCCCGCCTGCCAGCCCGCTGCAGACAGGGGAGGGCTGGCAGCCTTAGGCCTGGGGGTCAAGCCCAGTCAAGTGGCCCATTGAACCATCAAATCAGCTCACCACCCATGCCCACCTGGTTTCATAACAGATATTGATGTTATGAATCAAGAAAAACATAATGCAATGTGGTAACCCATAATTTAATGTGAATAGCAAAAAAAAGGAGGTTTAACAAAAATACATGACATGTACATGACATGGGCCTAGGAAGCTCCTGTCGGATGGAGATCACTCTGCCTGACAGGGAAGTGACCATGTTAGTATTGTGCCAGCCGGGTACAGGAGCGTACTCTACACACTCATACCGTGCCGCTGCAGTTCTGCAAATATTACATTGTGTAGCAGCGACCGGCAGCTGTATACAGTATCTGGCCCCTACATTTGTCCAGCCCTGAGTGGGGCCTTTTTACCCAGCATCAGAGTGGTCCAGGGGGCAATTGCCACCCAGCCCCCCTTCCCAGTCCTCCCCTGGCTGCAGATATACTGCGGCAGGCTGGCTCGGCTGTGCCCCCATTAGGAAGTGGGGAAGCCAATCAACGGGGCTGAAGGCCATGATTGCTGCCGGGCACCCGCTTCCCGTGGAGATAGAACAGTTTGCTGTTTCAAACACAGCAGACCGTTGTTCTCTCTGGAATGAACACAGAGCGCCTGTGATCCTCCTATTTAGGAACACAGGTCTCTGTGTCGATTCCACAAGTCCCTCCCCCATACAGTTAGAAAACATCCCCTAGGTTCACACATAACCATTTGATCGCCCCTGGGTTAACCCCTTCCCTGCCAGTGTCATTACTACAGTAACAGTGCATATTTTTAGCACTGATTACTGTAGTGATGTCACTGGTCCCCCCAAAAGTGTAAAAAATGGCAGTTCTGGGTCCGATCTGTCCACCGCAATGTCGCAGTCCCGCTAAAAATCGATGATCGCCGCCATTACTAGTATAAAAATAAATAAATAAATAAAAATCACATAAATGTTTCCCCTAGTTTGTAGACGCGATAGCTTTTGCGAAAACCAATCAATATACACTTAGGATTTTTTTTTTTTACCAAAAATATTTAGCAGAATACAAATTGGCCTAAACGGATGAAAAAAATTGATTTTTTTTTTTTGGTCGGGGGGGAATGTTGTACCAGAAAATGAAAAATAGTTTTTTTTCGCTTTTTTTGTTTATAGCGCAATAAATAAAAAAAAAAAATAAAAATCGCACAGGTGATCAAATACCACCAAAGGAAAGCTATTTTTGTGGGGAAAAAAGGACATCAATTTTATTTGGGTACAGCGTCGCATGACCACGCAATTTTCAGTTAAAGTAACGCAGTGCCGTATCGCAAAAAATGGCCTGGTCATTAGGAGGTAAATCCTTCTGGTCCAGAAGTGGGTAAACTGTGGTTCGCGGAATTGGGAATCTGTCCCACCCAGAGCTCTATCAGATTCGCAGTAAAACCAGTCCCGGAATGGACTTTACTAATAAAGGGTAAAGAACTATCACTCTTTACTATAATGTCTTTGCTGGTTTTACCTTATATTGCAAAATCTAAGAAACCGCGGAGGAACATATTTCCCATCTACCATTTTTCCTGCCATTTTAACCTGTTTCACCGGCACCCCGCTACAATATATACACAGTCAGATCCATAAACATTGGGACAGCGACACAATTCTAATCTTTTTGACTCTATACACCACCACAATGGATTTGAAATGCTTTAACTGCAGACTTTCAGCTTTAATTTGAGGGTATTTACATCCAAATCAGGTGAACGGTGTTGGAACTACAACAGTTTGTATATGTGCCTCCCACTTTTTAAGGGACCAAAAGTAATGGGACAGATTAACAATCATAAATCAAACTTTAACTTTTTAATCCTTGGTTGCAAATCCTTTGCAGTCAATTACAGCCTGAAGTCTGGAATGCATAGACATCACCAGACGCTGGGTTTCATCCCTGGTGATGCTCTGCCAGGCCTCTACTGCTACTGTCTTCAGTTCCTGCTTGTTCTTGGGGAATTTTCCCTTCAGTTTTGTCTTCAGCAAGTGAAATTCATGCTCAATCGGATTCAGGTCAGGTGGTTGACTTGGCCATTGCATAACATTCCACTTTTTTCCCTTAAAAAAGTCTTTGGTTGCTTTCGCAGTATGCTTCGGGTCATTGTCCATCTGTACTGTGAAGCGCCGTCCAATGAGTTCTGAAGCATTTGGCTGAATATGAGCAGATAATATTCCCTTTTGGAAGAAAGGTCAAGCATTCCCATAGATACAAAAAGGGTACACCCAATGGTTTGGGACTTTATATGCCACTAAAACACTGAAGAAAGACAAAGGAGTATATAAATTAAAATTTTATTACATAGAGAACCAAAAAATAATAACTACATACACATAATTGTATATATCCAGCAAACAACTAGATATACATAGAATTAAAACTTGCGTGCAAGGACAGACCAGTATCCGTACAGAAGACTCCTAGGCACCATTGGCGGAGAGAACCGGACAGGACCCTACGCGTTTCGGGTATAAAAACTCTTCCTCAGGGGTCAACCAGAGTTCAATGCACTAACTGTACCAAAGGGAGTCCTTTTGTGAGGGTAACTGGGCTGTCAATTAAAGTGTCTGGTCTCACTTAGACATAGTTCACTGAGAAAGAAAACGGTGTGAAAAATGTCTGGTAAACGGCAGGACCGTGGGCGCCACAGTGATCCACCGTTGGTCCTAAGCTGTCCTTATAGGTATGTGGGCCGATATGGCATCCCTGTCATAGGTAAGTATTTCTCATGGCTAGAGGTAATGCGGAGTATGTGGGAGTATCAGTCCAAAGACGTGGAATGTTACCGCGTTTTGTCTGTGTGGGAGAAGACAGCAAGCATTCCCATAGACACACTCCTAAACCTTGTGGACAGCCTTCCCAGAAGAGTTGAAGCTGTTATATCTGCAAGGGGTGGGCTAAGGTGTAGGTAGGTAGTGCACTAGGTAGGTGTAAGGTGTAGGTAGGCAGTGAAGTGGGTAGGTGTAGGTAGGCAGTGAAGTGGGTAGGTTTAAGGTGTAGGTAGGCAGTGCACTGGGTAGGTGTAAGGTGTAGGTAGGTAGTGAAGTGGGTAGGTGTAAGGTGTAGGTAGGCAGTACACTAGGTAGGTGTAAGGTGTAGGTAGGCAGTGCACTGGGTAGGTGTAAGGTGTAGGTAGGCAGCACACTGGGTAGGTGTAAGGTGTAGGTAGGTAGTGAAATGGGTGGGTGTAAGGTGTAGGTAGGTAGGTGTAAGGTGTAGGTAGGTAGTGAAGTGGGTAGGTGTAAGGTGTAGGTAGGTATAAGTTGTGGGTGGGTGTAAGGTGTAGGTAGGTAGTGAAGTGCGTGGGTGTAAGGTGTAGGTAGGTAGGTGTAGGTAGGCAGTACACTGGGTAGGTGTAGGTAGGTAGTGAAGTGGGTGGGTGTAAGGTGTAGGTAGGTAGTGAAGTGGGTGGGTGTAAGGTGTAGGTAGGTAGTGAAGTGGGTGGGTGGGTGTAAGGTGTAGGTAGGTAGGTGTAGGTAGGCAGTGCACTGGGTAGGTGTAAGGTGTAGCTAAGCAGTGAAGTGGGTGGGTGTAAGGTGTAGGTAGGCAGTGAAGTGGGTAGGTGTAAGGTGTAGGTAGGTATAAGTTGTGGGTGGGTGTAAGGTGTAGGTAGGTAGTGAAGTGCGTGGGTGTAAGGTGTAGGTAGGTAGGTGTAGGTAGGCAGTACAGTGGGTAGGTGTAGGTAGGTAGTGAAGTGGGTGGGTGTAAGGTGTAGGTAGGTAGTGAAGTGGGTGGGTGTAAGGTGTAGGTAGGTAGTGAAGTGGGTGGGTGGGTGTAAGGTGTAGGTAGGTAGGTGTAGGTAGGCAGTGCACTGGGTAGGTGTAAGGTGTAGCTAAGCAGTGAAGTGGGTGGGTGTAAGGTGTAGGTAGGCAGTGAAGTGGGTAGGGGTAGGTACAATGGTGATCGGAAGTTTGGGCACCCCAGGTAAAAATTTGTATTAATGTGCATAAAGAAGCCAAGGAAAGATAGAAAAATCTCCAAAAGGCATCAAATTACATATTAGACATTATAATATGTCAACAAAAGTTAGGATTTTATTTCCATCATTGACACTTTCAAAATTACAGAAAACAAAAAAATGACGTCTGCAAAAGTTTGGGCACCCTGCAGAATTTATAGCATGCACTGCCCCCTTTGCAAGGCTGAGACCTGCCAGTGTCATGGATTGTTCTCAGTCATCGTCTGGGAAGACCAGGTGATGTCAATCTCAAAGGTTTTAAATGCCCAGACTCATCTGACCTTGCCCCAACAATCAGCACCATGGGATCTTCTAAGCAGTTGTCTAGAAAACTGAAACTGAAAATAGTTGACACTCACAAAGCTGGAGAAGGTTATAAGAAGATAGCAAAGCGTTTTCAGATGTCAATATCCTCTGTTCGGAATGTAATTAAGAAATGGCATTCCTCAGGAACAGTGGAAGTTAAAGCAAGATCTGGAAGACCAAGAAAAATAGACAGAACAGCTCACAGGATTGTGAGAAAAACAATTCAAAACCCACGTTTGTTGTGCACTGAGTAGGTGTAAGGTGTAGGTAGGCAGTGAAGTGGGTAAGTGTAAGGTGTAGGTAGGCAGTGAAGTGGGTGGGTGTAAGGTGTAGGTAGGTAGTGAAGTGGGTAGGTGTAAGGTGTAGGTAGGCAGTACACTGGGTAGCTGTTAGGTGTAGGTAGGCAGTACACTGGGTAGCTGTAAGGTGTAGGTAGGTAGGTAAGTGTAAGGTGTAGGTAGGCAGTGAAGTGGGTAGGTGTAAGGTGTAGGTAGGCAGTACACTGGGTAGCTGTAAGGTGTAGGTAGGTAGTACACTGGGTAGGTGTAAGGTGTAGGTAGGCAGTGAAGTGGGTAGGTGTAGGTAGGTAGTGAAGTGGGTAGGTGTAGGTAGGTAGGCAGGCAGTACACTGGGTAGGTGTAAGGTGTAGGTAGGCAGTGAAGTGGGTAGGTGTAGGTAGGTAGGCAGTACACTGGGTAGCTGTAAGGTGTAGGTAGGTAGGCAAGTGTAAGGTGTAGGTAGGCAGTGAAGTGGGTAGGTGTAGGTAAGCAGTGAAGTGAGTAAGTGTAAGGTCTAGGTAGGTAGGTGTAGGTAGGCAGTGAAGTGGGTGGGTGTAAGGTGTAGGTAGGTAGTGAAGTGGGTAGGTGTAGGTAGGTAGTACACTGGGTAGGTGTAAGGTGTAGGTAGGCAGTGAAGTGGGTAGGTGTAGGTAGGTAGGTAGGTAGGTAGTGAAGTGGGTAGGTGTAAGGTGTAGGTAGGTAGGTAAGTGTAAGGTGTAGGTAGGTAGTGAAGTGGGTGGGTGTAAGGTGTAGGTAGGTAGTACACTGGGTAGGTGTAAGGTGTAGGTAGGTAGTACACTGGGTAAGTGTAAGGTGTAGGTGGGTAGTGAAGTGGGTGGGTGTAAGGTGTAGGTAGGTAGGCAGTACACTGGGTAGCTGTAAGGTGTAGGTAGGTAGGTGTAAGGTGTAGGTAGGCAGTGAAGTGGGTAGGTGTAGGTAGGTAGGCAGTACACTGGGTAGCTGTAAGGTGTAGGTAGGTAGGCAAGTGTAAGGTGTAGGTAGGCAGTGAAGTTGGTAGGTGTAAGGTGTAGGTAAGCAGTGAAGTGAGTAAGTGTAAGGTCTAGGTAGGTAGGTGTAGGTAGGCAGTGAAGTGGGTAGGTGTAAGGTGTAGGTAGGTAGTGAAGTGGGTAGGTGTAAGGTGTAGGTAGGTAGTGAAGTGGGTAGGTGTAAGGTGTAGGTAGGTAGTGAAGTGGGTAGGTGTAAGGTGTAGGTAGGTAGTGAAGTGGGTAGGTGAAGTGGGTAGGTGTAGGTAGGTAGGCAGGCAGTACACTGGGTAGGTGTAAGGTGTAGGTAGGTAGGCAAGTGTAAGGTGTAGGTAAGCAGTGAAGTGAGTAAGTGTAAGGTCTAGGTAGGTAGGTGTAGGTAGGTAGTGAAGTGGGTGGGTGTAGGTAGGTAGGTAGTGAAGTGGGTAGGTGTAAGGTGTAGGTAGGTAGGGAAGTGGGTGGGTGTAAGGTGTAGGTAGGTAGTACACTGGGTAGGTGTAAGGTGTAGGTAGGCAGTGAAGTGGGTAGGTGTAAGGTGTAGGTAGGTAGGTAAGTGTAAGGTGTAGGTAGGTAGTGAAGTGGGTGGGTGTAAGGTGTAGGTAGGTAGTACACTGGGTAGGTGTAAGGTGTAGGTAGGTAGTACACTGGGTAAGTGTAAGGTGTAGGTGGGTAGTGAAGTGGGTGGGTGTAAGGTGTAGGTAGGTGTAGGTAGGTAGGCAGTACACTGGGTAGCTGTAAGGTGTAGGTAGGTAGGTAAGTGTAAGGTGTAGGTAGGCAGTGAAGTGGGTAGGTGTAAGGTGTAGGTAAGCAGTGAAGTGAGTAAGTGTAAGGTCTAGGTAGGTAGGTGTAGGTAGGCAGTGAAGTGGGTGGGTGTAAGGTGTAGGTAGGTAGTGAAGTGGGTAGGTGTAGGTAGGTAGTACACTGGGTAGGTGTAAGGTGTAGGTAGGCAGTGAAGTGGGTAGGTGTAGGTAGGTAGGTAGTGAAGTGGGTAGGTGTAGGTAGGTAGGCAGGCAGTACACTGGGTAGGTGTAAGGTGTAGGTAGGCAGTGAAGTGGGTAGGTGTAGGTAGGTAGGCAGTACACTGGGTAGCTGTAAGGTGTAGGTAGGTAGGCAAGTGTAAGGTGTAGGTAGGCAGTGAAGTGGGTAGGTGTAGGTAAGCAGTGAAGTGAGTAAGTGTAAGGTCTAGGTAGGTAGGTGTAGGTAGGCAGTGAAGTGGGTGGGTGTAAGGTGTAGGTAGGTAGTGAAGTGGGTAGGTGTAGGTAGGTAGTACACTGGGTAGGTGTAAGGTGTAGGTAGGCAGTGAAGTGGGTAGGTGTAGGTAGGTAGGTAGTGAAGTGGGTAGGTGTAAGGTGTAGGTAGGTAGGTAAGTGTAAGGTGTAGGTAGGTAGTGAAGTGGGTGGGTGTAAGGTGTAGGTAGGTAGTACACTGGGTAGGTGTAAGGTGTAGGTAGGTAGTACACTGGGTAAGTGTAAGGTGTAGGTGGGTAGTGAAGTGGGTGGGTGTAAGGTGTAGGTAGGTAGGCAGTACACTGGGTAGCTGTAAGGTGTAGGTAGGTAGGTGTAAGGTGTAGGTAGGCAGTGAAGTGGGTAGGTGTAGGTAGGTAGGCAGTACACTGGGTAGCTGTAAGGTGTAGGTAGGTAGGCAAGTGTAAGGTGTAGGTAGGCAGTGAAGTTGGTAGGTGTAAGGTGTAAGTAAGCAGTGAAGTTGGTAGGTGTAAGGTGTAGGTAAGCAGTGAAGTGAGTAAGTGTAAGGTCTAGGTAGGTAGGTGTAGGTAGGCAGTGAAGTGGGTAGGTGTAAGGTGTAGGTAGGTAGTGAAGTGGGTAGGTGTAAGGTGTAGGTAGGTAGTGAAGTGGGTAGGTGTAAGGTGTAGGTAGGTAGTGAAGTGGGTAGGTGTAGGTAGGCAGTGAAGTGGGTAGGTGTAGGTAGGTAGGCAGGCAGTACACTGGGTAGGTGTAAGGTGTAGGTAGGTAGGCAAGTGTAAGGTGTAGGTAAGCAGTGAAGTGAGTAAGTGTAAGGTCTAGGTAGGTAGGTGTAGGTAGGTAGTGAAGTGGGTGGGTGTAGGTAGGTAGGTAGTGAAGTGGGTAGGTGTAAGGTGTAGGTAGGTAGGGAAGTGGGTGGGTGTAAGGTGTAGGTAGGTAGTACACTGGGTAAGTGTAAGGTGTAGGTAGGCAGTGAAGTGGGTAGGTGTAAGGTGTAGGTAGGTAGGTAAGTGTAAGGTGTAGGTAGGTAGTGAAGTGGGTGGGTGTAAGGTGTAGGTAGGTAGTACACTGGGTAGGTGTAAGGTGTAGGTGGGTAGTGAAGTGGGTGGGTGTAAGGTGTAGGTAGGTAGGCAGTACACTGGGTAGCTGTAAGGTGTAGGTAGGTGGGTGTAAGGTGTAGGTAGGCAGTGAAGTGGGTAGGTGTAAGGTGTAGGTAAGCAGTGAAGTGAGTAAGTGTAAGGTCTAGGTAGGTAGGTAGGTGTAGGTAGGCAGTGAAGTGGGTAGGTGTAAGGTCTAGGTAGGTAGGTAGGTGTAGGTAGGCAGTGAAGTGAGTAAGTGTAAGGTCTAGGTAGGTAGGTAGGTGTAGGTAGGCAGTGAAGTGGGTAGGTGTAAGGTCTAGGTAGGTAGGTAGGTGTAGGTAGGCAGTGAAGTGAGTAAGTGTAAGGTCTAGGTAGGTAGGTAGGTGTAGGTAGGCAGTGAAGTGGGTAGGTGTAAGGTGTAGGTAGGTAGTGAAGTGGGTAGGTGTAGGTAGGTAGGCAGTACACTGGGTAGGTGTAAGGTGTAGGTAGGTAGGCAAGTGTAAGGTGTAGGTAAGCAGTGAAGTGAGTAAGTGTAAGGTCTAGGTAGGTAGGTGTAGGTAGGCAGTGAAGTGGGTGGGTGTAAGGTGTAGGTAGGTAGGGAAGTGGGTGGGTGTAAGGTGTAGGTAGGTAGTACACTGGGTAAGTGTAAGGTGTAGGTGGGTAGTGAAGTGGGTAAGTGTAAGGTGTAGGTGGGTAGTGAAGTGGGTAGGTGTAAGGTGTAGGTAGGCAGTACACTGGGTAGGTGTAAGGAGTAGGTAGGTAGTGAAGTGAGTATGTGTAAGGAGTAGGTAGGTAGGTAGTAAAGTAGGAGTAGGTAGGTGTAGGTAAGTAGTGAAGCTGGTGTCCCTCCCCTGACTCCTGTGAACACGATGTCTGTCAGCCTCTTTCCAGGAAATGGCTCCCTCAGGCTCTGGCAGGCAGGAAGGCCCGAGCTCAGGGTTGCCATGGACACCGGACTCTTCCCCCTGTTGCCAGGCGGCCCCCCTTTCTCTGCTCTCTCCCGGCTCCTCCCCGCCCGTCTCGCCGCACCGCCCCTGGAACGCGCCGATTGGCCGGGGTCGCGCGCACGGGGGACGGTGTTTCTGACGTGAGCGCGCTGGCAAGATGGCCGCCCGGTTGTTTTGATGAATAATCCTGTGCGAAGCGGCGGCGGAGGCTGTCATCTCTTCCGGTGCCTGTGTGGGAGGAGAGAGAGCGGTGTGACCGAGGCCTACCCGCTGGCCATGACGAGCTGAGGCCGACTGGGTCCCTCACAGCCCCAGGCCGCTGGACTTTG
The DNA here is from genome assembly GCF_965119305.1 of Pelophylax lessonae. NCBI lineage: Eukaryota > Metazoa > Chordata > Amphibia > Anura > Ranidae > Pelophylax > Pelophylax lessonae. The sequence continues at coordinate 24,868,017 of NC_138779.1, read as the reverse complement.
CACACGTCCGAGGGCCCCTACATCCTACCTGGCCCCTAGACTCCTCTTGGCCTTTCTCTGGGCTCCTAGACTCTGTCCCTCTACTTTCTTGGACCCTTACTAGCTTCTTCAATTCTTGGGCCCCCTGGACTCTGTTCTCCTCTTCTGAGGGCCCATAGACTCTGCCTGTCCACCCTTTAACCCCTTAAACGCTGCTGCTTGCTTTTGTGGGCCCCTAGACTCTGCATCCTCCCCTGGTGGGCCCCTAGACTCTGCATCCTCCCCTGGTGGGCCCCTAGACTCTGCATCCTCCCCTGGTGGGCCCCTAGACTCTGCATCCTCCCCTGGTGGGCCCCTAGACTCTGCCCCTCTGTTCTGTGGGCCCCTAGACTCTGCCCCTCTGTTCTGTGGGCCCCTAGACTCTGCCCCTCTGTTCTGTGGGCCCCTAGACTCTGCCCCTCTGTTCTGTGGGCCCCTAGACTCTGCCCCTCTGTTCTGTGGGCCCCTAGACTCTGCCCCTCTGTTCTGTGGGCCCCTAGACTCTGCCCCTCTGCTCTGTGGGCCCCTAGACTCTGCCCCTCTGCTCTGTGGGCCCCTAGACTCTGCCCCTCTGTTCTTTGGGCCCCTAGACTCTGCATCCCTCTCCCTGGTGGGCCCCTAGACTCTGCCCCTCTGTTCTTTGGGCCCCTAGACTCTGCATCCCTCCCCCTGGTGGGCCCTTAGACTCTTCCCCTCTGCTCGGTGGGCCCCTAGACTCTGCATCCCTCCCCCTGGTGGGCCCTTAGACTGTCTCTCCATTGGCTAGACCCCCTGTACTCTTCCTGTACTGCTTCTGGGCCCCTACTGACACTACACCTCTTCCCCTGGGCCCTCAGAATTCACTGCTCATTAGGGGCCCTCTTTGGTTAGCAGGCCCCTAGACTGTAAGCTTCATAAGGGCCCCAGCTTTTGTTACCCTGACCCCCCTAGATTCTATCAGGCCCTTCACTGATCCCTTAGACCTGGGGCCCCTTTAAGGTTTCTGTTGCTTCATTCTCTGGGCCCTCCCCCCTCTCCTTGGGGTCCTCCAAGGACTCCCATTGGGCACCCGGACTCTGCTACTACCCCCCCCTCCCCCTCCTTGACCCTTACTGTGACCCTGCAGCCTCTGCCACCATTAAGAGGAGAAACATGGAGGAGCTGAGCGCTGACGAGGTGAGACTGACCACAACCTTCTTCCTACATTCTGCTAAAAAAGATTCTATTTTATATATGTTGTGTGTAGAGAACATATATATATGTATGTTTGTGTGTATATTATTGTCAAAAGTATTGGGACGCCTGCCTTTACACACACATGAACTTTAATGGCACCCCAGTCTTAGTCCGTAGGGTTCAATATTGAGTTGGCCCACCCTTTGCAGCTATAACAGCTTCAACTCTTCTGGGAAGGCTGTCCACAAGGTTTAGGAGTGTGTCTATGGGAATGTTTCACCATTCTTCCAGAAGCACATTTGTGAGGTCAGGCGCTGATGTTGGACGGGAAGGCCTGCCTTGCAGTCTCCGCTCTAATTCATCCCAAAGGGGGTTGAGGTCAGGACTCTGTGCAGGTCAGTCAAGTTCCTCCACCCCAAACTCGCTCATCCATGTCTTTATGGACCTTGCTAATGTTGGTGTTATCACTCTTATAGGTAAGTAACATGCAGTCAATGAATAAAGCGGAATCCCAGCTTAAACTATCCATACATTATGCAATTTTCTTTCCTTCAACCAAGGGTTGAAAGAAAATTGCTCAATTCCCCCATCAACAGGAACTGTGTGGATGGGGTCATCAAGTAATTTTCTGTCCTTCAACCCTAGGTTGAAAGAAAGAAGATTGCATAATGGGTGGCTCGTTTAACGTGATGGAAAAAGATTTTTAATGCATTTTTTTGCATTAAGATAAAAAAACCTTCTGTGTGCTGCAGCCCCCTAATACTTACCTGAGCCCATCTTTATCTAGCAATGTTGCAGGAGTTTCTTAGCTGCCGGGGACTCCCACCCTAATTGGCTGAGACAGCAGCACGACGCGTTAGGCTCCCGCTGCTGTCAATGTCAGCCAGCCAATCAGGAGAGAGTGGGGGGGTCAGGTCGCAGCTTTGTGTCTTGTGGGGGCACTCAACAGGAGGGAGGGGCTAGGAGCACAGAAGAGGGACCCAAGAAGAAGAGGCTCAGGGCCCCTCCAAAACCAACTGCACAGAGGAGGTAAGTGTAACATGTTTGTTATTAAGAAAAAAAAAAAAGAGCTTTTCCAATCACTTTAACGACTTTACCACCGGAGGATTTTGCTGTCTTACGTCTGGGCCACTTTTTGCGATTCGGCGCTGTGCGACTTTAACTGACAATTGCGCGGTCGTGCGACGCCGTACCCAAACGAAATTGACGTCCTTTTTTTTCCCACAAACAGAGCTTTCTTTTGGTGGTATTTGATCACCTGTGCGATTTTTACTTTTTGCGCTATAAACAAAAAAAGAGCGTTTATTTTGAGAAAATAACTATTTTTCACATTTTTTTATATGAAATTCCCCCCAAAAAAGATGTAAAAAACAATTTTTTTTTAAATTTTTGGCCAATTTGTTTTCTGCTACCTATGTTTGGTAAAAAAAATCACAATAAGCGTATTTTGATTGGTTTGCGCAAAAGTTATTGCGTTTACTAACAAAGGGAAAGATTTTTGTCATTTTTGGTGTTTTTTTTTTTTTTTTTTTTGCGGGACTGCGACCTTGCGGCGGACAGATCGGACCCTTGACTGCCATTTTTGACACTTTTGGGGGTACCAGTGACATTTCTACAGTAATCAGTGCTAAAAATATGCACTGTTACTGTAAAAATGACACTGGCAGGGAAGGGGTTAACTTTATTGGAGAGGGAGGGGTTAATGTATGCCTGGTGCTTACTGACGTGTGTGGGGGGAGGTGACTTTGTGAGACAGGGACAGATCGGATGTCCAGCTATGCTGAACAGTCCGATCTGTCACTCCCTGTCACTGAGGAGATCCGCCCGCTTGTGTTTACACACAGCGGGCGGATCTCCACACTAGATCCCCGACGATCGGGGCAGAGCAGCGGCGATCACCGCTGCTCCTCCCCTGGCCCGACTCCCGCTGTGAATGAAAACAGCGGGAGCGCGCCTCCGGCGGCGCGCGAGCGCCGCCTACAGGGGAGGAGTCTGACGACGTAGGTCTACGTCGTCAGACGGGAACGAGCCACTTTGCCGCAGTACTATTACAGTACTTAGCGGTAAAGTGGTTAAGGCCCCTTTCACACTAATGTGACGCGATTTTGTGACGCGACTTTGCCGCGATTTTGATGCGATTGTGAGCAATGGCTCAGGGCTATATACCTCAAAACGCATTAAAATCGTGCCAAAGTAGTGCAGGAACTACTTTGAAGTTGGTGCGACTTCAAAACGCACTGATATGAATAGGGCTCATTGAAAATAATGGAAAACGACTTGTCATGCGATTTTTTTTTTTTTTTTTTTTTTTTTTTTTTTTTTTTTTTTGCGGTCCAAAATCGCGGGACAAGTCGCACTAGTGTGAAAGGGGCCTAAGCTGGGATTCCACTTTATTCATTGACTGCATGTGTCATATGTCATTTCACATGGGCCACCCAAAAAGGTCTGCCTGTCAGCTTCTCAGGCGAACCTGATTGGACACTCCAGCCTCCCCTATGGAGCAGCAGATGTCAGCGGCCGCATTTAAGCTGACACCCCCACGCCATCCGATCCTGCCTGCAAAAAACGGATGGTGGTCTTATTTTACATAGGTCTGGCGTATCGAATGGAAACACCAGCAGGCAGTTTCCATCCGATTTCCCTATAGAGAAGAGCGGGTCTGTGTTCGTGTCCGCTCTGCACAGTGGAGCGGCCACAGACCTGTCATCCGCCTGCTCAGCAGGGATCAGCCGAGCGATCTCCTGCTGAGAAAAATTATATAGTGAAATATAACGGCCGCGCTCACCAGAAAAATTTGTGATACAGTAAGTAAATAAAAATAACAACCCTAAATGGTAAAATTACAACAATGCAATTACTTAAATGTGATATTGGTGCTCAAATGGATATATCTCTATATCCTACCTTAAACCAGAAGGTAAGTATGAATTGTATAACACAAAATTTGTGACTGGATACATCACATATACAGTGATAAATATACAAAGGTGGCTAGTGCTATAAAGTGCAGCATATCTATCCCAACGGCAATGTTAATGGGCCCAGAGACCAGTCCAATAGAAGTTATCCAATGATAGGGATATCAATAGGATCTTTTTATACTTCTTAAGTTTCAATCACCTCCACCATACACTTTGACCACCCGGTGAGTCAAACTTCTTACCGTAAATAATGGACCCTCAAATTATAGGGGGTCAATAAGAGCTTTGTTGCACAGATGCAAGACAGGGTATGGCAAGTATCCTCTTGTATGTTACCAGCCAAGGATGAGCCATCCTCCTAAAGATCTTGCTAACGGTGAAGGGCTCATATGCATCATAAGGATAAAAAGAGACTCTCCATGGTGAAGTACATCAATGTATGTGAAATTTATTAAAAGAGTAACACTTACAATGAGGTAGATCAAACAGACGATTAGTAGCAAACAATCAGGGTCCTCGGGGAAGCCACTTCCGCGTTCCGGTACTTGCATTCCACGCGGAGCCCGGAAATGACGTGGCACGTGTAACGTAATGCGATCAGACGTCCCGACGCGTTTCGTCAGCACGCAGCTGACGTTATCAAGGGTCATCTCCTGCTCAGCAAGCAGAATCGGCTACATGGAGGCGCCCGTGTGAAAGGACCCTAACCTATAGGAGTGATAACACTAATATTAGCTGGTGGGTCAGAGTTACATTGTGTTTGGAAGTTGATTATTTACAGGTATAAAATGCTATACAGTTTGTCTACGAGCATTGTATGTCCATGTCTCTATACAAACTCCCTATATTTATATACACATCAGTGCTGCAATGTGTGAAGGCCGATCACACAATCAGGGTAATAGATCAGCTATCTATAGTCCTGATAACAGTGCCTATACACATTAGTAATACAGGGCTGTAATGTTAATCCCTGACCCCACATTGACTTTAGAAGTGACAACACCAAATATTTGTTAATAGATAAAAATTAAATCGTGTTTGGAGGAAGATTATTTACAGGAAGGAAATGCTATAAAGTTTTGCTTCCATTCTGCAATCATTTATAAAACCTCATTATATCCCTTAACATATCAATGATGCTTTGTGCAGTGGCCAATCACAGAATCAGGGTGATGGGTCATTTATATACAATCCTGGTAATAAGGTATAAATGTATAAACAATAGTAGGAGTGCAGGCCTGTAATATTAAAGTGGTAGTAAACCTCAGACATGATATATGAACAAAGCATATCCTTCTATAGTGTGTTCATGTTTCTATCCAGAGCACTAAATCATTTTTGTTTCTTTGCTGTTGTGAATCCCTGTTGCAGCACTATTGTGTTCTGTAGGCGGACAGCTTTCCCCACTGGCAGAATACAGTAATCACTGCTGCCTGGGTATAGTAAAAAAAAAAAAAAAAAAGACAGGCTAGTTATACTGAGGTTGGTTGGTAGATCGACTTTAGTACAACTAGCCTGTGCATAGATGGGTCAAAATTTTGCCAGTTCTTTCTGAAGCAGCTGAGTTTTGAGCAGTCTATCACTGGCTTTGCACCTACCTAGCTTTAACCGCTTGCCGACCGCGGCACGACTATTTACTGCGGCGGTCAGCCCCTCACAGGCTAGCGACGTAGGGCTACGTCGCTAGCCTGTGAGGCTCTAGGGAGAGCGCGCACTGCCGGAGGCGCACTCCCGCGCGGTCACGGACCCCCCCCCCCTCTATCTATAGTCCCAACTATATATATCACCCTGATTCTGTGATCGACCTTCATACTGATATGTAGGATAACACTGCGTTTTATGTGGACACACGGATGTACGTGGATTGTATAGACAAACTGTACAGTACTGTATTGGGGTAAAACACAATTTTTCTCCCTGAAAACAGAATTAAAATAATGTGTGTGTTATACGCCAGTATATGCCTCGGAGGGGAAGGGGGGCGTGAGCACCGCCAGATTAGAGTGGGGATCTCCCGCTTACTCGGCAGACACTGTTATATGAAGTACCGCCTCCTGGACAGACTCATATTATAGATGGCACACTGGTCCATTGCTGGGACATGTGCTGTCTATTAGTGATCGATATCGTTTTTTTGTTGCCGATACCAATATTTTGGCCAATGCATATTCGTATCGGCCGATATTTTCGTTTATTTAAAAAAAAAAATTGTTTTTATTTTTGTCACTTGACAGGTACTCTTGTGCAGGGATCTGGGGGTCTAATGGCTCTTTTCCACTGCATGGAACCGAACGGTTCGGCTCGCTTTTGTGCTTTTCCACTGCTGGTACCGCATGGTACGGTGTAGGAACGGTTCAGTACGGTACGGCGGCGCTTTTCCACTACATGGAACCGAACGGTACGGCTCTCTAAAACAGTACCACCTCAGTTGTGGTTCCAAGAGGTACCATACTGGTACCATATCCCACAAACCTTTGCATGCAGTCACTACTAGCCACTGATTGGTCAGAGAATCGTTGTTATCCTAACCACTTAACTTTATTACTTCTTTAGTGGAAAAGCAAACCGTACCGAACCGTTCCAACACCGTACCATGCGGTACCAGCAGTGGAAAAGCAAACCGGGCCAAGCAGGGCCGAGTAGAGCCGAGCCGGTACTTGCAGTGGAAAAGTGCCATTAAAGACCCCAAACCCCTCCTCTATACTCAAAGCATTCAAAACGCCAAGTTTGGCTGTTTTGAATGCTGTCATTTTTCTGAATCTGGCGCCAGTATTCGGAAGTGATGTCATGACATCACTTCATTGCTTATATCTTTAATTTGTACATATGTGAGTGGCATATTCAATAACATTTGTAAATGGAATTAGGCTATATGACATAATTTTACCCTTACATGAGCAATATTTAGAATATCGGCAATATCGGCCAGTTCCAGGGCCGATACAGATATATCGGCAAAAGTCAATATCGGCCTTGCCGATAATCAGTCGATCCCTACTGTCTATCATAGGAGCTGGTCCAGGAAAAAGGACTTGGTATAACAGCGGTTGCCGAGTAAGTGCCGGTTCACACTTATGCGATGCGGGAAGGCTGCGAATTCGCAGCGTGTTCCCGCATCGCAAACGCACCCTTGGCAGTTCACACTGCCATATGCGATATGCAGGGGGTGTCAATGAAATGTTAACGACACCCCCAATTTGATCGCATATCGCAGTGCATTCTTTACAGTTCGCACAGGATCGGATCGCACAAGTGTGAACCACTGTGCGATCCGATCCTGATGCGGCTAAAAAAAAGGGTCATGTGCGACTTTGCTGCGGGTGCAGTGCGAATTTAGCCATACAAATTGTATGGCTGAATTCGCACCGCACAGCCGATCGCATGTAATGAAGGAGCAGTGCGCTCCGATATTACATGCGATCGCCGCAGCCACACATATGTGAACTGGCACTAAGCGGGAGATCCCTGCTCTGTTTAATCCGGCGACTCTAATTTCCATGCAATGATAAGGCTGCTGATGGTCACTGACACTGATCAGACTGAGTTGATGGGCGCTGACCCTTATTTTGCTTCAAAGTTCTTTTATTTAGTTTTTTTTTTTCCAGAAACTTCCCTCTTTAACATAAGGTTTGTGTAATACGCCAATAAATACGGTATTTTATGCTTGTAAATATTCTTCCTCTATAAATTATTATTAGTGATCTACCAACTAATTTTTTATTGTTATCACATAGCTAAGTAAGATATTTTTACAGTCTGGCTGCACCTGTGCTACAGTGTCCTCAGTTCCCCGTAACATCTCAGCCCCTCTTTACATTACACTGCCCCTTTACAGTGCAGTCCTCTTTAAATTAATGTAATGGGGACTGTACTGATTACAGTGCAGTCCTCTTTATAACACACTGCCCCTAGCAATTACAGCGCCCCCATTACATTGCCCCCTTCTTTCCTGTCTAACTTTGCAGCACAGCCCTACATTTGGCAGGACAGAGGCAGGTATCAGTCTGTGTGTCCTCTCCCACATCTTCTATCAGCAGGGCAGGGGGTGGGAGGAGCGGCAGATATGGATGGAGGGCAGGAGCTGATTACCCGCTACCCGCTTGTTTATATGAAAAAAACTCCCGCTCTCTGTGCAGATCTCCAGCTATGCTTATAGGACAACATCAGTGGCTGGGCGAGAGATGCGGCAGAGAACACACAGGCTCAGTGGCACGGCCACACCAAAATGTGTTGCGTTTGGTGGTACTGGCCGATGAGCATGACGTGGTATAATTTTTACTGCTGCACATGTACCACCCTGTCTGCTCACCTTTGTAGATCAAGGTGGGCAGTAGATCAAGGTGGGCAGTCGTGGGTGGTAAAACCATGGCTTGACCGCCTATTTTTACTGCCACATGTTAATGAGGCCACAATGTACTAAGCTGTAAGCCAGCAAAGCCTGGCCATACAAGGATCGAAATTTTGGCCGATTAACCACTTCCATACCGGACAATTTCTGGCACTTCGCTCCTTTATGTAAAAATTATATTTTTTTTTGCTAGAAAATTACTCAGAACTCCCAAATATAAATATATATATATATTTTTTTTTTTTTAGCAGAGATCCTAGGGAATAAAATGGCGGTCATTGCAACTTTTTATGTCACACGGTATTTGCGCAGAAATTTTTCAAACGCATTTTTTTTTTTTTTGAAGGAAAAAAAAAAGTTTTATGAATTAAAAAGAAAAACACAACGCTAAAGTTAGCCCAATTTTTTTGTGTAATGTGAAAGATGATGTTACGCTGAGTAAATAGATACCCAACATGTCACACTTTAAAATTGCGCACACTCGTGGAATGACGCCAAACTTCGGTACTTAACAATTTCCATAGACAACGCTTTAAAAATTCTTACAGGTTACCAGTTTAGAGTTTCAGAGGAGGTCTTAGACTAGAATTGTTGCTCTCGCTCTAACGTTCACGGCGATTCTTCATATGTATGGATTGAACGCTGTTTACATATGTGGCCAAGAGGTATGCATGCGTTCGCTTCGGCGTGTGGGGATGGGGGGCACTTTTTTTTTTGTTTGATTTATTTTTATTCTTGCCCTTCCCCTTTTTAATTTAAATTTTTTTTTATCACTTTTATTCCTATTACAAAGAATGTAAACATCCCTTGTAATAGGAATAGTGCATGACCGGTCCTCTTTATGGAGAGATCTGGGGTCAATAAGACCTCAGATCTCTCCTAAAGGCTAGAAAGCCTGAAATAAAAAAAAAAAAAACAATCTCGGCTAAAAAGCCGAGATCTGAGCAGTATTGACAACTGCCAGGCCGGGCGTGACGTCATCACATCGCCTCCGAGAGTCATAGAGACTGCTGGGGACCATCTGGTCATCGGCAGTCTCTATGGTGTAATTCTGCTGGCGGCCGATTCCTTCTCTGGCCCGCCCATCTCAAGCCGGTAGAAGCACTGGAGGGGGGGGGGGGGAATGTCCCTTCCCGCCGCCTGTAAGAACGATCAAGCGGCTGAACAGCCGCTATGATTGTTCTTATGATGCAGGGAATCGACGGCTGAAAATTGATATCTGAATGATGATATATAGATAGATAGATATAGGCAGGCTGATTTGTACCCAATTTGATTCATCGATCGACTTTGGTAGGAACAGCCTGTCAGATATTTTACAATTGATTACAGAGGATGTTTTATCTGTCATTTCTATTTTAAACTGAATGGGCTGTGTTACAGGGTGAGGCTTTGCAATCACTAAATAAAGAGAAAATTGGTATTTTTTGGTCTGAGAGCATTTAATGTTGGGGTTTCCCTACCTGACGACAATTTGCTTTGTCTCTATTAAAGAGGTTGTAAACCGAATTTTTTTTTTTTTTTCCACCCTGAAAGAGAAAGACATAATGAGCTAGTATGCATTGCATACTAGCTCATTATCAAATACTTACCTTACAACGAGCCCCCGCCGTGCCGCCCGCTTACCTCTATGACGGGCGACATGTTCAGTCGCCCGTCTTCTGGGATCGCGGCATCCGGCCATCTGATTGGCCGGAGCCGCGATGACGTCAGTCCCGCGCACGCGCGCGGCTGCCGACAGTCACGGCACGGGACTCTGAAGGAACGGCACCAGTAGCCGTTCCTTCAGAGCGTATGTGCCAGTGACGTCACTGGCTGCATGTAAGGTAAATATCTCCTAAACTGTACATGTTTAGGAGATATTTACAGTACTTATAGGTAAGCCTTAATATAGGCTTACCTATAGGTAAAACTTGCAGAGGAGGGTTTACTTCCTCTTTAAGCCCCGTAGAGACAGGCTGAATGTCAGGAGACATCGGCCGGTTCAATAAATGCTCGCCATTCAGCCCGTGTGGATGTCAGCCGGTCTGACAGAAGCCAGACGTGCATGCTGGAAAACCAGCAGCCGACTGGCTCCCGATCGGTGTTCTCAGTCAATGGCAAGGGGCGCTGATCGGAGTGTTCTGGTGGTGGGGGGGGGAGGGGGGTCGCGGTCGCCCCTCTCTCAAAATACAACAGCTCAGCGGGGGGAGATTGCTGTACTAACTTTGGATTGTTAGTACAGCAGCTTTGACTGGAGCTAACAGTTTTTTTCATTCAAAACTCTGTGTGTACCAGGATTTAGTTCACACTAACGCGATGCCAGACTTCGCCTGTGATTCGCACCGCATTGCTGTACAGATCACATGCCTTGTCTGTGTAATGCGATTTCAGCCATACAAAATGTATGGCTGAAATTACATCGCATTCGCACCAAAATGGTTCAGGACCCCTATTTTTGGTTCGCACTGGAATTGGATCGCACAGGTGTTCACACCTATGCGATCCGATTCCTGCACCATTTCACAGTTCGCACTGCGATCTGTGAACCAATCTGGGGGTTTCATTAACGTTATATTGACAGCTCCAGCGATTCATAGATCTCAGTGTGAACCACTGTGCGATTCTGGTGCGATGCGGGAGACGGCACTGATTCGGAGGGTTTCCTGCATCATTCCAGTGTGAACTGGAGGTTAAGGACGTATATCTCTGTAAAGGCAATGGCCCTTGTTTTTGCACTATTGTTCCATTTATGTACTTTATACTACGGTATCTTGTTACTTCAATAAACATTATTGAATTATAAATAAACAGGCATTTGAACAATTTACATACAATCCCAGCTCAGTAAATAACCTCAATTTACATACTGGGTGTCTCATGTATGTTTGTGTATTTCTTTTATTTAGCATTATTAGTCCTGCAGGCGTTCGTTACTGCTCTAAACTAGTTAATGATCTACATACAGTTGCCCTCAGTAGCCAATCATATTTCAGGTCTCTCCCTCTTACCTGTGCTATCATGAAAAAAATCCGGAGCTGATAAAGAATATGCAATTACAATGAGTAATCACCATTCCTTTGTGTTCATTTTGACATCATGTTTTTTTATTTAGTTTTAGTCAGTCTTTTGGCTAAAATGCCGTTTTAGTTTTAGAGCCGGTTCTCATTAGAGCGATCCGACTTGCCGGGGCGACCTCACAAGTCGCGGTGCGCTGCTCGCACCGCGACCTCGGAGCGACCGGCACGGACTTCATAACATTGAAGTCAATGCAGGTCGCTCCGGGTCGCCCCAAAGAAGCTCCGGACCCTTTTTCTAAGTCGGAGCGACTTGTGTCGCTCCTATTAGAACGGGTCCGCAGCTTCTCTATGGCAGGTGACCTACGGCGACCTGTCGGACGACCAGGTCGCCTGACAGGTCGCCCCAGTGTGAACCGGCTCTTAGTCGTATTTTAGTCGCGTAAAATCTCCAGTACATTTTCGTCTACTAAAATGTAATGGGTTTATTTAACCACTTAAAGCGGAGTTCCACCCACAAGTGGAACTTCCGCTCTTCTGCTTCCTCCGGTGCCACATTTGGCACCTTTCAGGGGGAGAGGGGAACAGGTACCTGTTTTTGACAGCTACCCTTCCCCACTTCCGGGATACGGCGCCGTCCCTCAGAAGTTTGGCCCCCTCCACCTTCCCCGGCCGCTGAGCCAATAGGAATGCGCAGGCGCAGTAGGGACCCGCCCGTGAAGCCGCAAGGCTTCACTGCCGGGTTCCCTTCTCTCAATGGCGGTGGCAGCACCCTATGGAAACATTGGCTGTGGTGCCGACATCGCTGGACTCCAGGACAGGTAAGTGTCCTAATATTAAAAGTCAGCAGCCACAGTATGTGTACAGTGTGTGTAGCTGCTGACTTTTGATTTTTGGAGGGGAAGGCGGAACTCCGCTTTAAGGACCAAACCTATTTCTGACACATGTTTACAAGTATTTTTTTGCTAGAAATGGAACCCCCAAACATTATATATGTAATCGTAATATAAGAGGTGTGTGTGTATGTATATGTGTGTATATATATATATATATATATATATATATATATATATATATATATATATATATATATATATATATATATATATATATATATATATATATATATAATGAGATGTGTGTATGTATATGAGATATGAGTTTTTTTTTTTTTTGTTAGCAAAGATTCTGGAGAATAAAAAGGGCGGTTGTTGCGATATTTTATGTCGCACGGTATTTGCGCAGCGGTCTTCAAACGCAATTTGTTTGGAAAAAAATGCACTTCACTGAATTTTAAACCACTAAACCGTAAAGTTAGCCACATTTTTTTGTATATTGTGAAAGATGTCACGCCGAGTAAATGGATACCGAACATGTTACGATTTAAATTGCGCATACTCATGGAATGGCGACAAATTACGGTACCTAAAAATTCTCCATAGGCGAAGTTTTTACATTTTTTAACGGTTACCAGTTTAGAGTTACAGAGGAGGCCTTTTCCTAGAATTGTTGCTTTCGCTCTGACGATTGCAGCGATACCTCAAACGTGCGATTTGAACACCGTTTACATTTTCGGGAGCGACTTCTGTATAGGTTTTCTTTGGTGCATGAGCTCACAGAGACGGGGGCGTTTTAAAATTATTTTTTTTTTTCACTGTTCATTTAAAAATATTATTCTGATCACTTTTATTGCTGTCACAAAGGAATGTAAACATCCCTTGTGACAAATAGGCAGTGACAGGTACTCTTTCACTGCAAGTATTTAAAAAACCCGAAATCGGCACTTTTGACCCCAAATCCCTTCTTTGCACTTAAGTGTTTAAAACGCCAAGATCTGCATTTTTGAATACTGACTTTTTTTTTTTTTTTTTAAATCTGGGCCATTGGCAGCTGAGTGAACCAGAAGGGACGTCTCTTTCGGGTTACTTCATCGGAGACCTGATTGAAGCCGAATGTGGCTTAGTTCGGGACTCAGATGTGCCGCGGGAGTGGGGGGGCTGAGCCACGCTCTGTCTTATGGATGTAGAGCACCGGCTTGGGATTGAGCACACACAACTGCCTGCAAAGCAAGTGGCTTGCTATGGGGGCACTCGGCAAGGGGGTGGAGCCCAAAGCGCCGGTGGGGCATCTGAGAAGAGGATTGGGGCGGCTCTGTGCAAAAATCACTGCACTTTTTTTCAATCCTGGAGGCTCAGCATAATATGTGGGCATTGCCTAAGGTGGTCTGCATGCCAATTTACCGCTAGCGATAAACGTAAGCGAATCTGGCAGGCTGGTTGTACCCAAGTTGATCGATCGTACGTTCAGCCTGCCCATTAATGGTTCGAATCTAGGCCAGTTCCTGCTGAACCAGCTGAGATTTGAACCATGTATAAGGGGCCTTACTAGGAAAGACTACTCTTCCAGACTGGCAACTACTCATGGCATTTTTATTTTTGCTTAAAGGAGAAGTGTGGGCAATAAAAAAGAAAAACATTTATTTTTACCTCCCTGTCCTCAGCCGGCTCTAAGCCCAAGAACTGACCGATGATCAGTGAATACCAGTCACCGGCTCTCTGCTCTGCCCCTCCAGCACTCACTGGAGTGCGCTGGGCTGTGGAGGGGGCGGGAACGGCTGGTTCAGGCTCTCAGAGGCGCACTGAGAAGCTGAGCCAGCTGCTGGTCAGGCATCTGGGTAGATCCTGTCATTATTGTCTGGATGCTACCAGAGCCTGGGTTCACTCTGTAAAGTATATAAGGTTGTGTCAGTCAGATATATGTTGTGACCGTCGAATGTACTGTATTTTGGCTTACCATCAAATTAAAACTACTTCCTTTTTGTTCTAATTTAGGGGGAAAAAAAAATCACACTTGACATAACTCCATAACAAATGTCTGCATAACCAAAATCATATTTGACATGACTCAGTAGGTAAATGTCAGCTTAAGCAAATAACTATACCTGGCTATCAGGTGACTTGTAGGTTAGTCTATTGTTTTCTGATAGACCTTATCAACGAGATAAAAGGGCTAGCAAGGAATAGAGGCTGATTATATCATGAGATAAAATTGCTTTAAAGCTGTAACTCAGCAGTTCAGATCCCAGTGCTCCCCTCGACCAGCATTGACTCTGCAGTTCAGATCCCAGTGCTCCTCTCGGCCACCATTGACTCAACAGTTCAGATCCCAGTGCTCCCCTCTGCGAGCATTGACTCAGCAGTTTAGATCCCAGTGCTCCCCTCTACCAGCATTGACTCAGCAGTTCAGATCCCAGTGCTCCCCTCTGCCAGCATTGACTCTGCAGTTCAGATCCCAGTGCTCCCCTCTGCCAGCATTGACTCTGCAGTTCAGATCCCAGTGCTCCCCTCGACCAGCATTGACTCTGCAGTTCAGATCCCAGTGCTCCCCTCGACCAGCATTGACTCTGCAGTTCAGATCCCAGCGCTCCTCTCGGCCACCATTGACTCAACAGTTCAGATCCCAGTGCTCCCCTCTGCCAGCATTGACTCAGCAGTTCAGATCCCAGTGCTCCCCTCTGCCAGCATTGACTCAGCAGTTCAGATCCCAGTGCTCCCCTCTGCCAGCATTGACTGCAGTTCAGATCCCAGTGCTCCCCTCTGCCAGCATTGACTCAGCAGTTCAGATCCCAGTGCTCCCCTCTGCCAGGATTGACTGCAGTTCAGATCCCAGTGCTCCCCTCTACCAGCATTGACTCAGCAGTTCAGATCCCAGTGCTCCCCTCTGCCAGGATTGACTGCAGTTCAGATCCCAGTGCTCCCCTCTGCCAGGATTGACTGCAGTTCAGATCCCAGTGCTCCCCTCTACCAGGATTGACTGCAGTTCAGATCCCAGTGCTCCCCTCTGCCAGGATTGACTGCAGTTCAGATCCCAGTGCTCCCCTCTGCCAGCATTGACTCAGCAGTTCAGATCCCAGTGCTTCCCTCTACTGACATTTACTCAGCAGTTCATATCACAGTGCTCCCCTCTACCAGCATTGACTAAGCAGTTCAGATTCCAGTGCTCCCCTCTACCAGCATTGACTCAGCAGTTCAGATCCCAGTGCTCCCCTCTACCAGCATTGACTCAGGAGCTCAGATTCCCCATTTATTCCCTCCTTGCACTGATGGGTTAATTGGGGGGCTGAGCTGCTGAGAGACATGAATCCCATTGATTTGGCAGCTCAGATTTCCGTGCTGTCCCTTCCAACAGTGACCCAGCAGCTCAGCCAGGACAAGTCTGCAACGGGGCAATTGCTCCCTGGTGTGTGCCCTTCTGATACCCCATGGTATGCCCTCCCAACACCTCCCCCCAATGTGTTCCCTCCTGACACCCCATGGTATGTCCTCCCAACCCCCCCAGTGTGTGCCCTCCTGATACCCCATGGTATGCCCGACACAACCCCCCCCCCCCCCCAGTGTGTGCCCTCCTGATACCCTATGGTGAGCCCTCCTGACACCCCATGGTATGCCTGACACAACACCCCCCCCAGTGTGTGCCCTCCTGACACCCCATGTTTTAATGGTTTTGTTCATTTTGTGCACCTATGTATAAATATATACCTATGTTTTGAATTTGAAAAAATAATATTTTATTTTTCCAATTAAGAAGGGTTCGTTGAAGGCGCATATGAAACTGGTGGGGTTCAGTACCTCCAACAAGGTTAAGAACCACTGATCTATGTATTACCATCAGGGCCACCCAGGAAGAGGTCAGCGGTGGAATCCTCCATACTTCTCTTGGGTGTCCCTTGAGTGCCGGTTCACACTGCAGCGACGCTACTTCGCACCGCGACCTCCGAGGTCGCGGTGCGAGCAGCGCTCCGCGACCTCGGAGCGGCCGCCACGGACTTCATAACATTGGAGTCTATGGCGGTCGCCTGCGGGTCGCCCCAAAGAAGCTCCGGACCCTTTTTCTAAGTCGGAGCGACTTGTGTCGCTCCTATTAGAACGGGTCCGCAGCTTCCCTATGGGAGGCAACCTGCAGCGACCTGTGAGGCGACCAGGTCGCCCTAGTGTGCACCGGCACTTATTCCCGCCAGTAGATTCTCAGTCTGTGTGCGTTTGTTTTAACAGCTTAAAGAGTTTGTCACCTGCTTACAAGTGTGTGAAATCCCCCTTGTAGTGTCCAGGAATGCTCTATATAGCAGAATATTTCCTCCTAGGGACTTACCAACACTGACTAATGTAAAACCCAGTCTATGACATTCGCTTTGCCTAGGCTGGCTTACACTTTCAGTTTGCATTGAACTCATAATAAGCAACCTTTAGGCCATCGATTTCCAGATCACACAGACGTCATTTATTCTGGGTTGCAGTAGAGCCATCACATGTTGAATGCTGTGGCTGCACCGTAATGTGATTGGTAATTGCCTGTACATGATCGTTCTTTATTACAACTGCTGTTTGTTTTGTCATCATCTGCATGTATAGTAAATACCATGGCACTAATCACTGGGGTGAGTGTACAGTATATCTGCATGTATAGTAAATACCATGGCACTAATCACACGGGTGAGTGTGTAGTATCTGTCTGCAGGAATGTCTGCCAGCCACATACGCTGTATTTTAGTTTAAACAAAATTAGCGATGAGTGTGGCGTTTATATGTTCATTATTAAGTGATGACTGTTTAAAAACATGACCTAGTTTCCTATCCAACTGAATCCGTTACCTGAAAATAGCAGGCATTTTGTGAGTGCTTTGTGATAAAAATAAACCACAAAGTGCTTCTCATGCCAGTTCCATTCAATTTTCACAGTCCTATTGTGTTTTGTTTTTTTTCCTATTTCAATACAGCACGTGCTATCAGTGAAGTGCTCGGGGAGCATCTGTAACATTATATGTGCTGAGGGGGGAAATGGGGGAGAGACTAAATATAATCTAGTGCAGGGGTCTCCAAACTTTGTAAAGGGCTGGTTTATTGTCCTTCAGACTTTAGGGGGCCTGGGCTGTGGCCAGTGGGAATAGAAAATGCCCCAACGGAAGATAAAAAAAAAAAAAAAAAAGACAGTGCCTTTAGCTAGTAGAGGGAGGAATAGTGCCACATCATTGGTGTCGGTGGGAGGAATAGTGTCCCACCATTGGTGTCGGTGGGAGGAATAGTGTCCCACCATTGGTGTCGGTGGGGAGGAATGGTGTCCCACCATTGGTGTCGGTGGGGAGGAATGGTGTCCCACCATTGGTGTCGGTGGGGAGGAATGGTGTCCCACCATTGGTGTCGGTGGGGAGGAATGGTGTCCCACCATTGGTGTCGGTGGGGAGGAATGGTGTCCCACCATTGGTGTCGGTGGGGAGGAATGGTGTCCCACCATTGGTGTCGGTGGGGAGGAATGGTGTCCCACCATTGGTGTCGGTGGGGAGGAATGGTGTCCCACAATTGGTGTCGGTGGGGAGGAATGGTGTCCCACAATTGGTGTCGGTGGGGAGGAATGGTGTCCCACAATTGGTGTCGGTGGGGAGGAATGGTGTCCCACAATTGGTGTCGGTGGGGAGGAATGGTGTCCCACAATTGGTGTCGGTGGGGAGGAATGGTGTCCCACCATTGGTGTCGGTGGGGAGGAATGGTGTCCCACCATTGGTGTCGGTGGGAGGAATGGTGTCCCACCATTGGTGTCGGTGGGAGGAATGGTGTCCCACCATTGGTGTCGGTGGGAGGAATGGTGTCCCACCATTGGTGTCGGTGGGAGGAATAGTGTCCCACCATTGGTGTCGGTGGGAGGAATAGTGTCCCACCATTGGTGTCGGTGGGAGGAATAGTGTCCCACCATTGGTGTCGGTGGGAGGAATAGTGTCCCACCATTGGTGTCGGTGGGAGGAATAGTGTCCCACCATTGGTGTCGGTGGGGAGGAATGGTGTCCCACCATTGGTGTCGGTGGGGAGGAATGGTGCCCCACCATTGGTGTCGGTGGGGAGGAATGGTGTCCCACCATTGGTGTCGGTGGGAGGAATGGTGTCCCACCATTGGTGTCGGTGGGAGGAATGGTGTCCCACCATTGGTGTCGGTGGGAGGAATGGTGTCCCACCATTGGTGTCGGTGGGAGGAATGGTGTCCCACCATTGGTGTCGGTGGGAGGAATGGTGTCCCACCATTGGTGTCGGTGGGAGGAATGGTGTCCCACCATTGGTGTCGGTGGGAGGAATGGTGTCCCACCATTGGTTACATAGTTACATAGTTACATAGTTAGTGAGGTTGAAAAAAGACACAAGTCCATCCAGTTCAACCCATGATGCGTGTGTGTGTTTGCTTTTAACCGTACATTGTGTACCCCTGTATGTTGTGGTCTTTAAGGTGTACATCTAATAGTTGGTGTCGGTGGGAGGAATGGTGTCCCACCATTGGGGGTCGGTGGGAGGCCCAGTGTATTAAATATATTTTTTTAAATGTAAGCAGTGAATGTACCTGATTGTGACCTGGTATCAGCCTCTTTCAGTCCCAGTACAGCAGGGATGTAGTGTGGGTGAAAGAAGCAGTACAAGGAGCCAATCAGTTGTCTGACCTAACATTTTTTTCGGAAGGTGCCATGTAAACAAACTTTGGAATTTTAATTTACGGATGTCGAGTAATAGAGACTTTTAACTCCCAATAATAACAATGTGTTCAGGTAACTCGGACACGTGCACTGATTCATGTAGCTGTTGTATTATAATAACCGATCCACTTTAAAATTCATAAGATCTCAATCTCGTGAGTCAGCTGCAGTGTTGTGAAGCCCCAAAGCAAAGCTATTTCCAGCGTTCCTCGATCAGATTCAGTGTTCTTTTATTTTGTTTTGTGCCAAAAAAAGGGGGAAAATAAATATGTATTCCAATTTCAGAGGAATCCATAAGCATGCACCAACACGCTTCTTTTATAGAAGCTATAAATATTATTTCCCTTCTTGGGACATAGGATCGGCACTTTGCATAAAGGTTAACCAAGTATTGCACTGGTGGTGTAGAGGGGTTGGACCCCGCAGCTGGCAGTTCATGTCAGCAAATCAAAGGATTTCTCGTAAGGCCCTTCCGCGCAATCAGAAAATCATACGAAAAATAGCGCTTTCATAGCGATTGTGGGATAATCTGATCGTTGGTACACAACTTTCGAGAGCTGATCAGGACAGGTCGTGTGAAATTATCCAAAGGGGCAAACATGAACATTTTTCTCGTACAATATTCCTTTAATCTGTGCCGTATTCATCTGAAAATACAAGTTCAACACATTACATCACTTATGGATTTTTATTCTGTTGTACAATATTTTTTGTAAATTTAGTAACCTAGTTTATGAGATTAGCATGCAAAAAAAAGACGATTATTCATCCGATAATCTCATTGTGTGTACCTGGCTTTAGGCTGCATTCTCACCTCAACGTTCTTTTTTTTTAAAAGTTTTTTTTTTTTTTCGGTTTTTCTTTATGGGTGTGTTTGAGCGTTTTGTGTACAGCGGTTTTTAAAGCGTTTTTGAGCTTTGGCATAGTTTTATTAGCCAATAGAGAAAATTATCATCTGTTTCATCATTTTGTTTTCTAGGTTTTTCAGCTTTTCATACACTTTAGCCACTTTTTTTATTTTTTATACTTCTTTTTTGTAAGGTGTTAGCGGTTAAAGGGTATGTTTAGGGCTAGGGGTTTATTTATTTGCTTATTATTTATTTTGTTAGGGTGGGGTTTAGGATTACGGGTTTGTTAGGGGTTAAGATTAGGCCTAGGGTTAGGGATGTAGGTTAGGGGTTTAGATTTAGGTTAGGGTTAGAGGTTTAGGTAGAGGTTGGGTTTTGGCTTAGGGGTTTTGGCTTAGGGGTTTTGGCTTAGGGGTTTTGGGTTTGGTTTAGGCTTAGGGGTTTGGGGTTTGGGGTTTGGGGTTTGGGGTTTGGGGTTTGGTTTTGGTTTAGGCTTAGGGGTTTGGGTTTTGGTTTTGGTTTAGGCTTAGGGGTTTGGGTTTTGGTTTTGGTTTAGGCTTAGGGGTTTGGGTTTGGGTTTTGGTTTAGGCTTAGGGGTTTGGGTTTGGGTTTTGGTTTAGGCTTAGGGGTTTGGGTTTGGGTTTTGGTTTAGGCTTAGGGGTTTGGGTTTGGCTTAGGGGTTTAGGTTAAGATTAGGGGTTTATATTAGGGTTAGGATTATTATTAGGGATTAAGTTTATTTTATTGTTTTCTGTATATTTTATGTTTTTTTTTTTATTTATTTATTTTTTTGTTAGCATTATTATTATTATTGCATTTGAGCAGAAAGTGTGACAAAACATGATAAAACACTAAAAACCATGCAAATCAAGGGTTTCCAATGCATTTCTATTGAACAAACCAATCTGCTTTATTTGAGCTACAAAAAATGCTGCAAAACTTTTGAGCTTCCGGTGACTTGGAGTGGAGATGTGAACCATCCCCATGGAGCATCATTTTTTTTTTTTTCTCTAGTGTTTTGGAGGTTCAAGCTACAAAACACTGGGGTGTGAATGGGGTGTCCCCTCCCCACCCTGCTGGCAGTACTGTGTGAGTACAGGGAGTACTGGGTACAAGATAAATTTTACTGGTCGGTTTGACCTGTTTACTTCATTCTTGCCAATTACAAACCATTTATTGATATCTAGTAGATGACAGTCCCCAAAATCTCACTTTGTCATTTTTAATTTTATTAGTCTCTGAAATAAAGTAAAACCAAATCATATCTGACGTGCCAATTTCCAAAGGTGAAAATGATGTGAAAGGTCAACAGAATTACCTGACACCATGCTGTTTCTGTTTGCTTTTGTTTTTCTGCTTTTTATTTGCTGGTAATCATTTAATTTGCACCTCGTGTAGCACGTACGCATTAACTGTAAAACACATAGGGTGTGTTATTCTATAGCTGCTGTCACACGGCCCCCAGGGAACGCCGCGTGAAGCTTGTTTGCTGGACATCTTTTGTAGTATAACTGACGACCGTTCTAGAGGCCACTATAGGACAAGGCCTTAAAGGGAACCCTCACATAAGCCAGCAGAGCAGATGTCTGCATTGCTGAGTCACATTGTTTTCATTAAAAAAAAAAAAAGGTGCCTTTCTTGCAATGGATTGAGAAGAAAAAACTGAAAGCAAACCTTTACTTTACCAATACAGAGCAAAGCAACAAATTTATTTACCCACTTGACCACCCGAAGATTTACTTCTTCATGACCAGGTCATTTTTTACGATACGGCACTGAGTTACTTTAACTGACAATTGCGCATGCATGCAACGCTGTACTCAAAATGTATGTCCTTTCTTCTTCTTTTTTTTTTTTTGTGATATTTGATCACCTATGCTTTTTTTATTGTTTTGAGCTATAAACAAAAAAAAAGTCAAGTTTCTGCAATAAAACCTATCCATTAAAAAAAATGAAAAAAATCGAATTTCTTAATCAATTTAGGCCAATATATATTCTGCTACATATTTTTGTTATTGGTATTTGATCACCTATGTTTTTTTTTTATTGTTTTGAGCTATAAACAAAAAAAAAGTCGAATATTTCTGCAATAAAACCTATCCAATAAAAAAAAAAAAAAAATTTAAAAAATCGAATTTCTTAGTCAATTTAGGCCAATATATATCCTGCTAAATATTTTTGTTATTGATATTTGATCACCTATGCTTTTTTTTTATTGTTTTGAGCTATAAACAAAAAAAGTCAAGTTTCTGCAATAAAACCTATCCATTAAAAAAAATGAAAAAAATCGAATTTCTTAATCAATTTAGGCCAATATATATTCTGCTACATATTTTTGTTATTGGTATTTGATCATCTATGCGTTTTTTTTTTTTTATTGTTTTGAGCTATAAACAAAAAAAAGTCAAATATTTCTGCAATAAAACCTATCCAATAAAATAAAAAAAAAAAATTAAAAAAATCGAATTTCTTAATCAATTTAGGCCAATATATATCCTGCTAAATATTTTTGTTATTGATATTGTTATTGATATTTGATCACCTATGCGTTTTTTTTTTTTTTTTATTGTTTTGAGCTATAAACAAAAAAAGTCAAATTTCTGCTATAAAACCTATCCATTAAAAAAAAAAATGAAAGAAATCGAATTTCTTAATCAATTTAGGCCAATATATATTCTGCTACATATTTTTGTTATTGGTATTTGATCACCTATGCTTTTTTTTTTTATTGTTTTGAGCTATAAACAAAAAAAAAAGTCGAATATTTCTGCAATAAAACCTATCCAATAAAAAAAAAAAAAAAATTTAAAAAATCGAATTTCTTAATCAATTTAGGCCAATATATATCCTGCTAAATATTTTTGTTATTGATATTGTTATTGATATTTGATCACCTATGCGTTTTTTTTTTTTTTTATTGTTTTGAGCTATAAACAAAAAAAGTCGTAAATTTCTGCTATAAAACCTATCCATTAAAAAAAATGAAAAAAATCAAATTTCTTAATCAATTTAGGCCAATATATATTCTGCTACATATTTTTGTTATTGGTATTTGATCACCTATGCGTTTTTTTTTTTTTATTGTTTTGAGCTATAAACAAAAAAAAAGTCGAAAATTTCTGCTATAAAACCTATCCAATAAAAAAAAAAAAATTAAAAATCGAATTTCTTAATCAATTTAGGCCAATATATATTCTGCTACGTATTTTTGTTGTTGATATTGTTATTGATATTTGATCACCAATGCGTTTTTTTTATTGTTTTGAGCTATGAACAAAAAAAAGTCAAATTTCTGCTATAAAACCTATCCAATAAAAAAAAAAAGAAATTAAAAAAATCGAATTTCTTAATCAATTTAGGCAATTCAATTTTGAGCTATAAACCAAAAAAAGGCCGATTTTGAAAAATTTCAGCTATAAAACCTATCCAATTAAAAAAAAAAAAAAAAATGTAAAAAAAAATCAAATTTCTTTATCTATTTAGGCAAATATGTATTCTGCTACATATTTCTGTTTAAAAAAAAAAAAAATAATAATCCCAATAAGTGTATATTGATTGGTTTGTGCAAAAGTTAGTGTCTACACACTATGGGATATATTTATGGAATTTGTTTTTATGGTGGCAATCAGTGACCGGACACTAATTGACATTTTGTGAGGACCAGTGACACTAATACAGTGATCATTATGCACTGTCACTGTACTAATGACACTGGCTGGGAAGGGGGTAACATCAGGGACGATCAAAGGGTTAGCGGTGTGCCTAGCCAGTGTTTTTGTGTACTGCAGGGCTCGACAAATCCCAGGTGCCAGGTTGCATAGGCCACTAAAATTAGCGGCCTGGCGCCTGGGTTACACTGCTGGAGGGGTCTTGTCACCAGACATGCCAAGTGTCCTGCGAGGTGTGGGAGTCTCCCGCATGCGGGCTGCGGCTCCCTTACACCCGCAAGTGCCGCACCCGCATACGGGAGACTCCCGCACCCTGCAGGAGGCTTAGGATATCAGGTGAAAAAACGGTGTCTGTCAGCTGTGACAGAACGGAGCCGATGCTTCCTGTGTAGTTCTTGCTCCGTCCTGTCACAGGCGGAGTGATAACAAATGCACTCTGCCTGTGACGGGAGAGAAACAGGAAGCAACGGCTCTGTATGATTCCTCCAGCGTCGCTCGGTGATCTCTGCCAGTAGTACCCGCAAGGAGTACCCCCACAGCAGTACCAGCCAGCAGTACCCGCAATGGAGTATCCCCACAGCAGTACCAGCCAGCAGTACCTGCAAGGAGTACCAGCCAGCAGTACCTGCAAGGAGTACCAGCCAGCAGTACCTGCAAGGAGTACCAGCCAGCAGTACCTGCAAGGAGTACCAGCCAGCAGTACCTGCAAGGAGTACCAGCCAGCAGTACCTGCAAGGAGTACCAGCCAGCAGTACCTGCAAGGAGTACCAGCCAGCAGTACCTGCAAGGAGTACCAGCCAGCAGTACCTGCAAGGAGTACCAGCCAGCAGTACCTGCAAGGAGTACCAGCCAGCAGTACCTGCAAGGAGTACCAGCCAGCAGTACCTGCAAGGAGTACCAGCCAGCAGTACCTGCAAGGAGTACCAGCCAGCAGTACCTGCAAGGAGTACCAGCCAGCAGTACCTGCAAGGAGTACCAGCCAGCAGTACCTGCAAGGAGTACCCCCACAGCAGTACCTGCAAGGAGTACCCCCACAGCAGTACCTGCAAGGAGTACCCCCACAGCAGTACCTGCAAGGAGTACCCCCACAGCAGTACCTGCAAGGAGTACCCCCACAGCAGTACCTGCAAGGAGTACCCCCACAGCAGTACCTGCAAGGAGTACCCCCACAGCAGTACCTGCAAGGAGTACCCCCACAGCAGTACCTGCAAGGAGTACCCCCACAGCAGTACCTGCAAGGAGTACCCCCACAGCAGTACCTGCAAGGAGTACCCCCACAGCAGTACCTGCAAGGAGTACCCCCACAGCAGTACCTGCAAGGAGTACCCCCACAGCAGTACCTGCAAGGAGTACCCCCACAGCAGTACCCGCAAGGAGTACCCCCACAGCAGTACCCGCAAGGAGTACCCCCACAGCAGTACCCGCAAGGAGTACCCCCACAGCAGTACCCGCAAGGAATACCCCTACAGCAGTACCAGCCAGCAGTATCCACCAGCAGTAAGTCGCATGTACTAGGGGTGCAACTCTCCCCCAGCACATAAACTGTAAATATCCCAGCATGTGCAGTGTTTCTGACTCCTACCACCATCACCACTTCAAATCACTGAAGTAGTCCTGATGGTTGTAGTGTTCCTTTAATATCAGAAGAAGTAAACAAAGTACACACGGGTCGTATGCCAGGCAACATCAGCCGGTTCAATAAAAACTGGCCACCATTGGGCCCGTGTGTATGGCAGCCGGTCTGACAGAAGCCGACCATTCGGCATGCGCGGAAAAAAAAAATTGCCTCCTAACTTTTTTAGCTGCCTCCTAGATTTCAAGCAAATTTATCAAGCCCAGGTGTGCTGGATTTGCTGCTTTTTCTAGGGGTAGGGATCAATTCTAGTCCCTTTTCAGGAACACAGGATCTACCCCCCCCCCCCCCAATCAGAGCAGAGGTTTTGTACTGTGATCCTGCGCAGAGTTGCCGCCCTGAAGCAGTAAAATTCCTATAGGGTGGTCAGCGAGTGGTTAAAGTATATGTAAAGCCTCGCCTTGTAAAACAATGGTTCAGTTTAAAATAGAAATGAACGGTAAAACATTTGTGTTTAGATATAAAAAAAACATCCTAAATACCTTTTTTTTATTTTATAAGGGTAACTTTTATTGCTTGCAAAGTAAAAGGTACAAACTAGAGTGAACAACGCTCACATACAGACCAGGTATAATAAAACAGACAGAATGTCCATGCAGTGTACACCATCATACAGGGAAAAAAAGCAAGAGGATAATGGGGAAACGTATCACATCATAACTTACACAGAATAATAAAAAGCACAAAAAACGTGGATAAGATTTTTTAGAATATCCGTGGGCTACAAACTGCATAAGCAAGATACATATATGAAATAATCAGTACAGAATTACTATAACCTGGACCTTAAGTATTAAATGATCACATGACCTCTGTTCTCAGCTGCATAAGGAGCTCAGGGAGGAGACCCAGCAGCACACTGGTCTTCCCAGTGAATGGCGGTGTGTGTGTGTGTGTGGGGGGGGGGGGGTGTCTGGACAAGTCTGATCATTGGAGGAGAGCAGGCTGAGTTCCCAGCACACCTAGAGAACTGACCATGCTGTTCTCTCCTGCCTAGTGTGGTCAGTTTTTCACAGGAGCAGAGGGACTAGCAGGAACACCAGGGATTTCACACAAAGGAAGCCATACAAAGAGAACAGGATATTTTCTCATACACACATATGAGGTATATGAAATGTTGAGTTGATATACTTTAATGCACCCTTCTTATACTTTTCCTTCGCTCTCCTGCTTCTCCAGTCATTTGATAGGAGCAAAGAGAAAACCTGGTACTTCCTGGGAATGAGGAGCATGTGACTCGCCATTGTTACTGTGTCAGTGCTTTGGCTCAGTGCTGTGACAAGGGGGATGATCTAGTCCCAAGCTCTTTGTGCGTTCCAACTGGAGTAACTGGGGATTTGCATAGAGGTTCAGGCGGGGGAATCAAGGAGATTCTTCCAGCAATGAATTCTCTACAATACATGAGCGATTGGCAGCAAGTCAGCTGACTAAAAAAAACCTCTTCCTTGCAGAGCCTACATTTTTAAACTGTTGATTGTCAGCCCCCATTCACACTGGGGCGACGCTACTTCGCACCGCGACCTCGGAGGTCGCGGTGCGAGCAGCGCGCCGCGACCTCGGAGCGGCCGCCACGGACTTCGTAACATTGAAGTCTATGGCGGTCGCCTCCTGGTCGCCCCAAAGAAGCTCCGGACCCTTTTTCTGAGTCGGAGCGACTTGTGTCGCTCCTATCAGAACGGGTCCGCAGCTTCCCTATGGGAGGCGACCTGGTCGCCTCACAGGTCGCCTCACAGGTCGCCCCAGTGTGAACGGGGGCTAAAGCAGTTGTAAACCGCTGGTTACTGTTTATTTTTTTTTTAGGCCCTGCAAGGTGCATCACATACTAGCACATAGCATTCGCTTCTGCACGCGAGCGAACGGGGACGGGGCGCTTTAATTTTTTATTTTTTTTTCCCTATTTATTTTATCTTTTTTTTTTTTTTTTTACAGTTTTTCGAAGAAAAAAAAACATTTTTCATTTTTATTCGTATTACAAGGAATGTAAACATCCCTTTTATAATAGAAATAAGCATGACAGGACCTCTTTATTGTGAGATCTGGGGTCAAAAAGACCTCCTCTACAAAAAAAAAAAATTTATTTTATTTTTTTTTTTTTTCACGATGAAAAAAAATGGGCTCTTTAACCACTTTAGCCCCTGGAAGATTTTGCTGCTTAATGACCAGGCCACTTTCACTTTTTCAACTTAGCACTGCGCGAATTTAACTGACAATTGCGCGGTCATGCAATGGTGTACCCAAACAAAATTTTTGTCCTTTTTTTTTTCCCCACATTCAGAGCTTTCTTTTGGTGGTATTTGACGCTTTTTATTTTTTTGCATTATTAATAAAAAAAATAGCGAATTTTGCAAAGAAATGGCATTTTCTACTTTGACAGTTAAAAAATATCCAATATATAAAATTTTTGTCATATATTTAGGCCAAAATGTATTTAGCTACATATTTTTGACAAAAATATGAGCGTATTTTTATAGCGCTTGGCAGTGTGGGCAGCAAGTGAGCTGACAAGGTGCATCACATACAGGCACTTGGGTGTCCAACCTTTTGGCCTCTCTGGGCCACATTGAGTGTAGAGAAATTTTCTCGGGCCACATATAAAAAATATACTATAGTTAAGGCATGTCATAAAATGCCGCCGCGCCCCCGCACTAATTTAACACAACTAGTGAATGATCAAATGAAATGGAATCCGTATACAGAGGTTTACTTCTTCTGAGAGACAATAAAGGAGCACTCTAACCACCATGACTACTTCAGTGATTTGAAGTGGTCATGGTGGTAGGAGTCAGAAACCCTGCACATGCTCGCCTCCCCCCCCTCCCCTCAGCCGCTGCCTACCGTTGGAAGCTGCTGTGGCCATGCCAACCCCGGCTTCTTTCCTCCCGTGCAAAAAAAGATTGTCAGGGTGCAGTGGGCCGCATTGCCTGCCGTTCTGGGCCGCATGCGGCCCTCGGGCCGTAGGTTGGACATGCCTGTACTAGCACATTATGTGAAAACGAAGTCCTGATGCGATGTAGTCGCTGGAGGCAGCCTCCATTTTCTCCTGGTCTTCCTTCCGGATCCGCGGACTTCGGCTATGTGACAGGCCAGAGCTCTGATGACCTCACTCCCACGAATGCGTGGGGGAGCCGTCATTCACGGCACAGGTATCTAAAGGAATGGCACGGGTGGCCGTTCCTTCAGAGCGCATGTGCCGATGACGTCATTGGCTGCATGCAATGTAAATATCTCCTAAACGGTGCATGTTTAGGAGATATTTACTGTACCTATAGGTAAGCTTTATTATAGCCTTACCTATAGGTACAAATTATTTTTGAGGCTTGACTTCCTCTTTAACATTGGAGTCCCTTTTTATATATAAATGTTTGCAGGATTTTGTATGTGAAGATCAGATCCCACGCAGACTATCCACACTTAGTCCCATGCCACACTAGTGATAATTTATCAGCAACAGGATCGCTAGAAAGTGTGGGGAAGATGCATACCTGATTTGTATGTGTTGCTCCCTCGCTGCTGAAAATGTTAAAAAAAAAAAAATGTGGATCACCAACGAGAGAGCATTTCCTTGCTCTTCCAGCTGGCAAGGTTGCAACACATGCAGTCGGGTGAGTGTTTGTTTTTCCCCTCCATGCTGTGTCCTCCAAAGCGATTGTGCCGCTGGGATGTTCTCGCCAGAGACAGGCTTTGCAGTGTGACATGGTGAATTAAGAGTCGCCTTGCCCATTCAGGTGGAGATTAAAGAACGTTTTGATAAACAGAATATAAATTTGAGTATTTAAAGTGGCACTTCACCCAAAAGGGGGAAGCTCTGCTTGTTTGCACCCTCTACTGCGACTTTTGGAATTTTATGGGGTGGAGGGGGGGGGGGGAGGGTACCTGGTTTTGACAGTTACACTTCAAATGCGCCGCAGTGATCTCCCCCTTCAGCTTTCCGGGACACATCACAGGTGTCAGAAGATTACAGAACCATTCACAAACAGCAGTGCGACTCCCGCATGCGCAGTAGGAAACTGGCTGGGAAGCCGCTAGGCTGCACTGCCGGTTTACCTTACTTAGGATGTTGGCGCCTGCACCCGAAGCCGATTGAAGAATCCTGTCGGGGGAGGGCTTCGCTGGATCCCTGTACAGGTAAGTGTCCTTATTAAAAGTCCACACCTACAGTATTTTTAGCTGCGGACTTTAAAATTTTTTGGGGTGAGTCTGGCGCTTCTCCTTGGGGCTCTTTCACACGGTCCGCCACCGTAGGCGGATCCGTGCTGCTCAGTGGGGATCGATCCGCCGATCCCCGCTGAGCCGGAGGATGACAGCTCCGTCTCCACTTGCAGTGCGGAGAGGGAGGTGTCACAGCTCCCGCTGCTCTCTATGGGGGATCGGATGAGAGCGGACCGCCTGTCCGCTCTCATCCAATCCGATCCCTGAACGGATGGAAAAATAGGGTTTCCATCCGTCCAGATTTCACGGACAGGATCGGATACGGATGGCAGCGGGTGTCAGAGGAGATGTCTCCGCTGACACCCGCTGCCCCATAGAGCTGCATGGAGGATCCGATCAGATCTGCCTAAAAATCTGACAGGCGGAGCTGATCGCATCGCCTGTGTGAAAGGGTCCTTAAAATAGAAGTCCAGTTAAAGTGTTACTTAACTCACAACAGTAAAATCAGTCTGTATATGCAGTAAAGAATGCTTGTTATACCTAATGTAAAGTGAAAGTGCATGTGATCAGCACAGGGCCAATCGGCACTGTCCAGACAGAGGGTCAGGGGTTCTGAATCCTGATAGGGCAGCCAGTGCAGTATGAAAACTCCTACAAGCTTTGATCAGACACAGATAGAAGTCCCAAGACGGCTATATACAGCTGATGAGAAAAGGTATTTGGCAGTTTATATTTACTAAAATAATTGCATTTCCATGTTCTGTGTACTGTGGGAGACCAGATATAGAGAATGCAGGCTCCTGGGTTTACTAACACTTTAAAGTGGAACTTTACAACTTAATAAACTTAAACTTAAAGTTTATATATATATATATATATATATATATATATATATATATATATATATATATATATATATATATATATATATATAAACAACTTAATAAAAAGTAATGTTCTTTAGTAAGGAACATGCGTTCTGCTGCCAACATGAGTGTGTGCTTTAAATTGCCATTTTGCTGAAGCCCAGAAGCCAATGTTATACATAGCTATACCTGCAAAAGGGGCCAACCTGAAGTGATCTAGCAGGACTTTATTTTCTGACTAAAATTCCTCTTTAACCTCTTCTGGACCGCCCTCAGCAGATATACTGCAGCAGGCTGGCCCTCATGCGCGAACCGACGTAGCCCTACGTCGGACTCGTTGCCTGCAGCTAGGGGGGTGAGCGCGTGCCGATGCCGGCACACTCCCCCCCCCCCCCCCCCTCACTCGGCAGCTGGCACTCCGATGCATGGGGCAGGTGGCTCCGATTGCCGCCAGCCACCCGCAATCGCTCCCTGCTGAGAGAGAACAACGGTCGGCTGTTGTAAACCCAGCCGATCATTCTTCTCTCTGGAATGATCAGAGTTTCTGTGATCCTTTTATATAGGATCACAGGTCTCTGTGATCATTTAAAAAGCCCCTCCCCCTATACAGTTAGAATCACTCCCCTAGGCTTACATTTAACCCTTTGATCACCCACAGTGTTAACCCCTTCCCTGCAAGTGTCATTATTACAGTAACAGTGCATATTAGCACTGATTACTGTAGTAATGTCACTGGTCCCCCCCCAAAAGTGTCCAAAATATCAGTTAGGGGTCCAATCTGTCCGCAATGTCGCAGTCCTGCTAAAAATCACAGATTGCCGCCATTACTAGTAAAAAAACAAAACCAAAATTACATAAATCTTTCCCCTAGTTTGTAGACGCGATAACTTTTGCGCAAACCAATCAATATACCCTTATTGCAATTTTTTTTTTTTTTCCAAAAATATGTAGCAGAATACAAATTGTCCTAAAATGTTAAAAAAAAATTTGATTTTTAATTCTTTTTTTATTTTGGGGAATGTTATATAGCAGAATGTGAAAAATATATATATTTTTTTCAGAATTGTTGCTCTTTTTTTTGTTTTATAGCGCAAAAATAAAAACTACACAGGTGATCAAATACCACAAAAAGTAAGCTCTTTTTGTGGGGAAAAAGACATCAATTTTATTTGGGTACAGCGTCGCACGACTGCGCAATTGTCCATTAAAGTTACTCAGTGCCGAATAGCAAAAAATGGCCTGGTCATTAAGGGGGTAAATCCTTCTGGTCCAGAAGTGGTTAAGCCTATTCTAAGTTCCCTGGTAAAGGAAAGAAGTCGACTATTATGAGGGCACTCCGATCACCTGATTTGCTCCCAGCCTCAGCAGCAGTGTAGAGGCAGGACAGCTTGATGGCAGGTTATCTATAGTAAGTCTATGGGTGATGTCACCACCCAGGCTCTGCATCCATTGTTGGTGATCTCTTCACTGAAGTTGGCTGCTTGGGGTTGGAACAGATTTAAGTATAGCTAATATTTGACTGGAATACTACTTTTATGGGTTCATTTGCACCAGATGTGCTGGTGTGTGCATATTCCCAACGCATGGCAACCAAAAAATAATTTTTGCCTATGAGTGCAGTTCATACCAGCGCATTGCGTTGCATTCGTCCAGCGCTGAAAAAAAAAGTACGTTCCGACAACGAAGGAAAATTCCCAGATCAACTTGGCAGCCAGCAACAAACCGAATTGTCACGTCTTACAGTTCACATCGAGGAAGTAAACTCTTCCTTTATATATATATATATATATATATATATATATATATATATATATATATATATATATATATATATATATATATATATATATATATATATATATATATATATATATATAATATATATATATATATATTTTTTTTTTCTTCCCTGCAAAGTAAATACATAATTATGAATCGCATACTAGCACATTATGTGACACATGCCTCCAAATGAAGCCTGCGTTGTCCTCACTGGTGGGCATATCCATCTTCCTGGTCTGCGGACCTCGGCTATGCTACTGGCCGGGAGCCGTGTGATGTCACTCCCACGCATGTGCGCAGGAGCGGCACAGGGCTCTGAAGAAAGGGCACAGGCGGCCGTCTCTTCAAAGCGTATGTGCCAATGACGTCATCGGCTTCATGAAATGTAAATATCTCCTGAACGGTACAAGTTTAAGACCGCATTCACACTGGTACGACTTTGACCGGGACTTGTCAGCCTGACAAGTCGCGGTCCTCACGCTCCCATTGTGTAGTACAGGAGCCGTTCTAATAGGAGCGACACAAGTCACTCCGACTTAGAAAAAGGGTCCTGTACTACTTTCTGGGCGACCTGGAGGCGACTTGCATTGACTTCCATTATGTGAAGTCTGTGCAAGTCGCGCTGCACGCGACTTCCCGGGTCGCCCCCCAAGTCGAAGTGACCTAATGTGAACGGAGGCTAAGAGATATTTACAGTACCTATAGGTATGCCTTTAATAAGGCTTACCTATAGGTAAAAGTTATCAGAGTGGGTTTACAAGCACTTTAAAAATAGGGGTTTGGTTTGCAAATACATGCGTAAGCTGCAGAGGCCACCACCAGGCACCCCAACATTATCTGCAGTCCTAACTTTAAAGAGCCTTCATAGTAGGGACACCTATATAATAATTGATAGATTAAATGTATACACTCCCTGGCCACTTTATTAGGTACACCTATTAAATTGCTTGGAAACACAAATTGCTGATCAGCCAATCACATGGCAGCAACTCAACTCAATGCATTTAGGCATCTAGACGTGGTGAAGACGACTTGCTAAAGTTCAAACCAATGGGGTCAGAATGGGAACGAAAATGGATTAAGTGACTTTGAACATGGCATAGGCTGGTCTGAGTATTTCAAAAACTGCTGATCTACTGGGATTTTCACACACACCTAGGGTTTACAGAGAATGGTCTGAAAAAAAGAAAATATCCAGTGAGCGGCAGTTGTGTGGAGGAAAATGCCTTATTGATGTCAGAGGAGAATGGGCAGACTGGTTTGAAATGATAGAAAGGCAACTCAAATAAGCACTCTTTACAACCAAGGTATTCAGATCCTGTCGGCTAAGAAAAGGAAACTGAGGATACAATTTGCACAAGATCACGGAAATTGGACAATAGAAGATTGGAAAAACGTTGTCTGGTCTGATGAGTCTCGATTTCAGCTGTAACATTCAGATAGAAAGATAAAAAAAGGCCGCGCTCGGTCACACTCTGGATATATAAATTGGTAAAAAGGCAGCCAGGACAAAAACAGCTTAACAGAAAAAACAAAGTACAGCGCCAATGATGGAAATGCTGGAAAAAATCACTGAGGAAAAAGTCCAACAGATGCAAGTGATGATCCACAGTTGAAGATAAAAGTCCAGCCACCAAGAAATGGAGTCAGTAAGGTGGAAACATCAACCCCGCGTGCACCAAAATGTAAAAGATGTCTGCTTACCAGAACCTCATGACCCCCTGTTAAGGCGGGTCAAATATGTGTGTAGTAGAGAAATCCAAGGATCCTAAGCTGAAGGAACCAATCCGTTATCACTCCAAAACAGGCAGGCTTCCGGCATCCAAACAAATCAATGCAGCAGATGGTGACAATACCATACCTCAAAATGAAGAAAGACTCCAGTGGCATAGTAAACTTAAATCTTTAATATATAGAAGAATAAAAATGGCAACTCACAATCCAAACAAGTCAATGCACATGGAAAAGATAGCCTGGAGAAGCGTGTCGACATGCGGGCGTGCCTGACGTTTCGTCCCACTCAGGACATTTTCAAAGGCAAAGCCCACACATGCCTGCACGCTATTTATAAGAAAAGACTGATGTACGATCCTCCTACGGGGTCCCGGAAGTCCGGAGCCACAGGAAGTGCGTCCGCCGGAAGTACCGTCATCGGTGGAGATACGTCACTTACGGTTCACGGCCCTTCAGGGAGAAAGCTTGCATCTCAACGCTACTCATCCCAGTGGCCTCGGAAGGAAACTCCCCTCAAAGCGGTTGCCATCTGGAGATTGCATTCCAGTTGGACAGATCCTCCTACCGGCATTCAGACTCCTCCCTGCGGCACCCATTCGTAACCGGAACTCCCGCAGGACTCCACTGGCACAACCATGTTAAATAACAACATATATGGCCATATTCGCATAAGAAAAAGGTGAACATATCCAAACATGATATAAGGATATAATCATTTTAAGAAATAAACCATTATGAGGAAACGGAAAAAAACCCCATAGTGGAGCATACATGATATAATGTTGCCATGATCATAATCACATAAATACATAGAAGCATATACAATATGTCATACTATATATTAGTAATAAAAGTGTTGCCACAATTAATAAATACAACAACCTACAATGCTACAAATCAGTAATAATGTATTCCTTTATACTAAATAAAGATGTAATTTCACACTAGTAAAAAGGGCGATGGAAAAATCCATTCATAATACTGAATAAGTCCATTAAGAACTTCAATAAGAACAAATAATAGATACTAAAATTGAATTATTCAATATAGAACCCAATTTAAAAGTATAAATCTGATGGATAAAAATAAATAAATAAAATATGATGTATATTAAAAAGAAGGCTGGTAAAGAGGACTATCACACTTAACTGGGGTCAACCATTATTAATAAAACAGTTGACATCCCAGTTAACGTTCAAACCGTGCGGCGTATAACATTTCATATCAAAGATCCAACGTGTTTCTTTCCTGGAAATTTCACACCTCACATTGCTACCCCTCCAATGGGCTGTAAATTTGTCTATACCGATGATTGAAGTTCCTGTGGCTTTTTTTCCATGACATTCCAAATAATGTCGGGAGACGATATGCTTGGGGAACCCTCGCCTGATGTTCCCCAGATGTTCCTTAACTCTTATCTGCATAGTTCTGATCGTCCTCCCGACATATTGGAAGCCACAGGGACATTCCAAAAGATGCACCACATTTTTGGTGGAGCATGTAATAAAAGAACCAATGGTGTAGACCAGGGGTCTTCAAACTACGGCCCTCCAGCTGTTCAGGAACTACAATTCCCATCATGCCTAGTCATGTCTGGGAATGTCAGAGTTTTACAATGCCTCATGGAATGTGTAGTTCCGCAACAGCTGGAGGGCCATAGTTTGAGGATCCCTGGTGTAGATCTTCTCTGTGACGTTGGACCGAAAGGAAAGAACTTTCCTATCCTTGATAGCATTGGCCCTACAAACCACACATTTGCGGCATGGAAAAAACCCTTTATCTGGGGAAAAAAGGTAGACTTAAGTGGTCGATCAACCACATTGGGGGGCCACCTGAAGACTAAACGGAGGGACTCCCCGATAGACCACCATGGGTTAATCGCCTATCACTGGGGCCAGTACTCTATCATTCTGAAGCACTTTCCAATGCCTAGAAAAGATTTGCTTTAGGTCCCTGTATTGTTGGGAATATGTTTTTATAAAAGGTACCCCTGTATTGTTGGGAATATGTTTTTATAAAAGGTACCCCATCTTTTCCATCATCCTTCGGTGCATCCACCAACATTAAAACTCTATCCTTATTGGCCACCTCATGGATAACCCTTTCAAGATCTACATCAGCATAGCCCTTGTCCAGAAAACGTCCCTTAAGGACATTGGCTTGCTGAAAAAAGTCTGCTAGGTGAGAACAATTCCTCCTCACTCTTAGGAACTGGCTCTTTGGAACGGAATTTAACCAGGAGGGATGGTGAAAACTATCCCTCCCAATAAAACCATTCCTATCTGTGGTCTTAAAGGTTGTGGTCACCAAAAATGGATGTTAATATCACTGGCCTCGTGCTGCAGTTTAATACCAAAGACGTTGTCATTAAGTTCCTGGAAGAAAACATGCAACGATTCCATCGTGCCGTTCCAGACAACGATTACATCGTCGATGTATCGCTTCCAAAGAACCAACTCCGGTCTCTGGTCTTGAAGTACAAAGTCCTCCTCCCACTTCGCCATCAACAGGTTGGCCATGCTCGGTGCAAATTTTGCACCCATGGCCACACCCTTGGTTTGTAGATAATAGGAGCCCCCAAACCAAAAATAGTTATGTGTCATGGCGAAGGAGAGGAGACTGAGCACCCAAGTTCTCTGTGCAGGGATAAGAAGAGGATCCCGCTGCAGAAAGGACTCCACAGCATTCAGGCCGTCAGTGTGAAATTATGGTGTACAGGGAGGCCACGTCCGCCGTGGCCAGGACGTAGCCCTCCCTCCACACCACATCATCTGTAATCAAGGTTAGAAGAAAGATAAGGAACAGGGAGAGAATAAAGACTGTCTGTATTCTCTCCCTGTTCCCTATCTTTCTCTTCCAGACAGAATTTTTATTTTATGGCCCTGCTAAGACTAGTCCCTCTCTAGCATCCCAGGCATCCCCCCATTTTCTCTAATATCTCTCTTTTGTTCCCCACTCTTCTCTAATAAACAGCACTCTGCGCTCTTCCTCTAACAGTCACTTCTGTTCTTGCCCTCAAACTCCTTGTCCCCCCTTTTGGCATATATCCGATCCTTTAATGACAATTATCTGCCGGCACTCACTTACAGTAAGAGGAAGAACGACTGTGGTCGGGTCCTGAGCTGAGCAGCAGCCAGCTGGTGTGCTGAGGCTGAGCGCGCTGGTCTGGGACTGCGAGGGCGGGGCCCGGCTCCAGAAGAAACCGCCACCCATGCTATGCCGTGATTGGACAGGCACAGGCCAGCCCCCACCATATTCGCCCGAATACAGGGCGCCCGCCGGCCATCCTGAGCCTGAAGATGGCGGCCTGAGCAGGGAGACACCGTTAGGGGAAAATCAAGGTCAGATGACCCCTCCTGCCTCCCCCACTGGCCAGAACAAGTCCCGGCAGAGTAAGTTAGCCGGGACAAGGTCCTATTTGGTGGGACTGTCCCGTCAAGGGGACAGTGGGCAGCTATGATTTTTGGCATATATGACCCGTTTTTGTCCAAAATGATAGAGGCCCATTTTCGGCCGAAAATTTTGGTTGCCGAACTTTCGGTGCACCACTAGATAGAATAAGGTTTAGGTTAAAATAACCAAAGCAGCTAAATGAAGAAAGTCAGTGATGGTGACTACGTCAGCAGGTTGGGATTTGTGACTTCACTGGATGCATGCTGTATAGGATAATTGCCCTGTAATTTTAACCCTTTAAAAACAAGTCAGCAGTAAAGGCTCCCATATTTCCATCCTGACAGGTTTCATCTAAGTGATTTATAGAAGTTTGTATTTCAAGGTCTAGCGGTACCACGTTCTACAGAAACTTGAATGCCTGCCATGAATCATTTGATATTCCTGTAGAGAGCCTTGTTCACCTTGTATGGCCAAACTTTGCTCAAGTTCCTCTGACTGTGTACACGTGTGCTATGTTTGTGTTCATTAAATTTTATCATTTTTATGTTTACAGATTAGACGTAGGCGCCTGGCTAGACTTGCTGGTGGGCCGTCCTCACAGCCTACAACGCCACTTACTTCTCCGCAGCGAGAGAATCCCCCTGGACCACCAGCAGCAGCACCAGCCCCCGTCGCCTCTCACCAGCTCGGCTTAAATGTTCAGGGCATAACCCCAGCTACCTCACCTATCGGAGGGTCAGGTGAGTGACCGACTGCAGCTCAGTGCACCTTATTCCTGAAATCTCAGTCACATGTATTGGCAGCTCTGACGGTTTTGTCTACCCCATTTTTTTTTTTTTTTTTGGGTTCAATGAAAAAAACCTATCTTGTGCTTTTATTGATGTTTTTTTGATAAACTGATTTGTGTCTGATTCTTGGACCCCACAGTGGTTCCTCACTCTGTATAAGGATAATGTGATCTTTACTGATTCCTACACCATAGTGCATGATAATAACACATTTATACATAGTTATATTTAAACCTATACAAGGATTAGTATTGATATTATAACATATGATAAGTTTAGGAGATATATATATATATATATATATATATATATATATATATATATATATTATAATATATAATGTGTGTGTATGTATGTGTATACTGTGTTTCCCCGAAAAGAAGACCGGGTCTTATATTAATTTTGGCTACATAAAAACACACTAGGGCTTATTTTCAGAGGATGTCTTATTTATTTATGGTATGTGCAATGACGATCTCAACCACTTGCCGACTGCCTAACGTCTATTTACTGCGGCACTCAGGCGCTTACAGGCAAAGCGACGTAGACCTACGTCACTCACCCGCGAGCCTGTAGGGGGCGAGCGTGCGCCACCGGCGGCCCGCTCGTTCCCTGGGGAGCCAGCGCGTGACCAGCGGCTCCGATGTCCGCCGGCCACTCGCAATCTCCCGCAGGAGAGGGAGAAAGACAGATGGCTGATGTAAACACAGCCGTCTGTCATTCTCACTGAAGTAATGACACTATGTGATCCTGCTATATAGGATCGCATTTCTCTGTGGTTACTTCACTAGCCACGCCCCTTGACAGTTAGCCACGCCCCTAGGGACACACTTAACCCCTTGATCACCAATAAAGTTAACCCCTTCCCTGCCAGTGTCCTTTTTACAGTAACAGTGCATATTTATAGCACTGATTATTGTAGTAATGTCACTGGTACCCCCAAAAGTGTCAAAAATGTCAGTCACGGGTCCGATCTGTCCGCCGCAATGTCGCAGTCCTGCAAAAAAAAAAAATCGCAGATCGCCGCCATTACTAGTAAAAAAAAAAAAAAAAACAAACAATAAAAATGATGTAAATCTTTCCCGTAGTTAGTAAACGCAGTAACTTTTGCACAAACCAATCAAAATACGATTATTGCGATTTTTGCCAAAAATATGTAGCAGGAAACAAATTGGCCTAAAATGTTGAAAAATTCTGATTTTTACATTTTTTTTTTTTTTTGACAATTTCATATAAAAAAAAAATATGAAAAATATTGTTGTTTTTTCAAAATTGTCGCTCTTTTTTGTTTATAGCGCAAAAAATAAAAATTGCACAGGTGATCAAATACCACCAAAAGAAAGCTCTGTTTGTGGGAAAAAAAGGACGTCAATTTAATTTGGATACAGCGTCGCACGACCGCGCAATTGTCCGTTAAAGTCACGCAGTGCCGAATCGCAAAATATGGCCTGGTCTTTGAGCAGCCAAATTTTCTGTGGCTAAAGTGATTGTAACCCTAAAATAAATATCCTGATCCTTTAAAACATTCTTGCGCTGTCATGTAGCCCTCTCTGTTCTAAAAAACCTGGAATAAAACAAAATGTTAAAAAAAAAAAAACAAAGTTCTCTCCCCGTCAGCTCAGGAGTCAGCATTATGACATTCTGTAATCCCAAAAATAAACCTTGGATGAAGTCACTGTAAAAATTATGTTATCGATTTTGTAAAAAGATTATAAATGTGCAGTGTGTCTCATTTTTGTAACTTTATTGTGGAAAATACCTTATTTACAGCGCCGCTGGGCACTCACGTGACCCTCTGGAGCTCTACTTTTCCTCTCCGAATACTGCAGAGGGAGGGACTGAGATCAAGGATTTTTCTAGGGCTTATTTTCGTGGTAGGGCTTATATTGAGGCTATCCCTGAAAATCTGTAAGAGTGCGTTGTGATAAGAAACCCTATAAAAATGGGAATCTGAAATGTATCCGACCAGAGCATGCTGACCAGGTTTATAGGGGTGTGCTCTCACATAGCTACGTTTTCTGTTTAATAAACCTTTTGATTTTGGAAATTTCTCAGTCAAGAGGTTTTCTTACAGGTCAATTGAAATAAGTTTTTCCTATACAACATTAATAGGGCATGGGAGGAAAATAGGGGCCAGAGAGAGGAACTACAGTATGCAGTGGAGGATCAGGCATTCAACACACTTGGAAGGGTCAGATTTCCAAAAACGACTGTAGCTCTAGGAGAGCAGTTATTGTGGTCACCAGCGGAAAGGAAGTGTGAGCTGCTATCTTTTTAGGTTGCTTCTGTTAACTACTAGCCCTCCGGAAGATTTAACCCCCCCCCCCCCCCTTCATGACCAGACAATTTTCTTGCACTGCGTTACATTAACTGACAATTGTGCGGTCGTGCGACACAGTACCCAAATAAAATTTGTCGTCCTCCCCCTGAAAATAGAACTTTTTTTTTTTTTTTTTTTAACAGGAAGATATTCTGATCTTTATTTTTGCACATTTTCAAGTACACAATTGCAAGGTCATCTAACATCCCTATATTGATTTCACTTTACTTTTTATTCAAAATTGTACAGAGAATAAGTCAATACAATATTTTACAAGCAATGTCTGAGTAATTTACATTATGTCCTTGTACAAAAATGAAAAAAATGTACCTCCTAATAAACATTTAAGTTCTGGAGCACTTACCAACATTTTTCTGCAGGAATTAAAACCATGGAAACATGGTAACATACGCGAACATTAACTACAATCTTTATGCAGATGTGTACTTTACAAAAGCCAATTAAATATCTGTGTCTCATTCTTGCAAAAAAAATAAAAAATATATATATATTAAAAACATTTTTTCTTTTTATTATTTATTTGTTTGGTGGTATTTGATCACCTCTGTGTTGTGGTTTTTTTTTATTTATTTTTTTGCGCTATAAACAAAAAATGACCAGCAATTTTGAAAAAAAAAAAAAAAAAACAATATTCTTTACTTTATTAAAATATTCAATAAAAAAAACTGAAAAAAAAAATTCTTAAGTTTTTAGTCCAATATGTATTCTGCTACATATTTTTGGTTAAAAAATAATAAAAAAAAAATAATCCCAATAAGTGTATATTGATCGGTTTGTGCAAAAACTATAGCAGCCTCAAAATTTGGGAGGTGTGTGTGTATATGTATGTGTATGTGTATGTGTATGTATGTATGTATGTATGT
This sequence comes from Pelophylax lessonae, assembly GCF_965119305.1. Classification (NCBI taxonomy): domain Eukaryota; kingdom Metazoa; phylum Chordata; class Amphibia; order Anura; family Ranidae; genus Pelophylax; species Pelophylax lessonae. Next base: position 24,827,004 of record NC_138779.1, on the reverse strand, counting down.
ATGTATGTATGTATGTATGTATGTATGTATATATATATATATATATATATATATATATATATATATATATATATATATATATATATATATATAATATAATGTGTGTGTATGTATGTGTGTGTGTGTATATGTATATATATGTATATATATGTATGTGTGTATATATATATATATATATATATATATATATATATATATATATATATATATATATATATATATATATATATATAATAAATATATATAATGTGTGTGTGTGTGTGGGATTTTTACTAGCAATGGCGGCAATCAGCGACTTATAGCGGTACAAATCTGACACTTTTTAGGAACCAGTGATACTAATACAGTGATCATTGCTAAAAAATATGCACTGTCACTGTACTAATGACACTGGCTGGGAAGGGGTTAACATCAGGGGCAATCAAAGGGTTACTGTGGGCCTAGCTGGTGTTTTACCACTGTGGGGGAGGTGCTTGTACTAAGGGAAGGCAATGTTCCATGTTCCTGCTTTGAAGGAACACAGGATCCATGCCGCCTTCTTTACTGACAGCACAGCGACCTGCCTTGTTTACATAGGCAGACCACTGTTCTGCCTCTGGACCGAGGCATCGGCGGGTGCTGGCAGACATCGCGTCTGCCATACCCGCAGGTTAGCTTCCGCTGTATATAAATGGTGTGGGCCACCGGGGGTGTGCACAGGCACCCCAGACCTGGAAGTGCAGGATCCCATACTTGATCCTGCGCAGCAGAGCCGCCTTGCCGCTGTATATGTAAGTTACACGGTTAGCAAGTGGTTAAACTTGAGATCCTCACAAATGGATTGCTTTAAGTGTATAATTTTTTATTTTTATTTTTTTTGCATAAAATAAGTGTAAGTACCTGAATCTGTCTGTAGTTTGGCTTTATGTATTGCTTTGCACAAAACGGCACTCTGGGAAAAGAACAGAATGTTGACCCAGTCAGGACTTTATTACTTTATGAACATTAGAGATGCACCGAATGGAAATTTTGGTACCGAAACAGAAAATTCAGGATGTACTTGGCCGAAACCGAAAATGACAGTATTTTCACTTTTTTAAAAAAAAAGTGTTTTAAAAACAAATAAAATATGTTTTCAACTTTTCAAATAATATCATGATTTTTAATTAATTTTTTGTCGCCCATTATTGGCACCTTTATAGTGCAAGAAAAGCTCAAGAAAAATGCATCCCTTTAAATTCTATACATGTCTTCACACTCGTTTGTTGTGCTTCCGTTGTGGTGTTAAAAATCTTGCTTGCTGCATTTTTAGTCCAAAAACAAGAACGCACCTCCCTATTGAAATGCATTGAAAACACATCAGAAACGGATCAATAACGTACCCGTGTTACATTTTTGATATCGTGTTTGAGTCATGTGACCTATGAAAAATACACTATATGCACGGTTAAATTTCGTCAAAATCACTTGCCTTGTTGGTGCCATTTTTTGCCACCTTTTTTCTCTTATCGGCAAAATGGTGAAAACACCATTTTCGGCCAATTGTGTTTTGACCGCCAAAATTTTGGTGCATATCTAATGAACATGCTTAGAGGAGTAACAAAAGAAGGGACAAAGGGCCTCTTCCTTGTAAAATATTTTTTATTTTTTTTTCAATTTTATAAAATTATTGTAAAAAAAAAAAAAAAGTACTTACAGGACGCATTTGATATAATTGATCGAGCATTCCAACTACATTGTTTTCCTCAGTCAAAGATGGGTCGTCCGGTAATCTTAGAACTTCTATAAAGATTCTCAGCTGCAGTTGGTAATGACTAGAACTCTGTACTTGGCCAGAGTTCCCCCCCCCCCCCCCCACACAACATGCCATAGCATAGATAAGGGGAATTCCATCCTACATTTTCAAAGCCTAAGGCAAGCCATAGATGATTGATTTCAATTATAATTATATAGGATTTATATAGCGCCAACAGTTTGCGCAGCGCTTTACAACATGAGGGAAGACAATGCAGTACAATTCAATACAGGAGGAGTTGGGGGGGCAATGCTCGTTAGAGCTTACAATCTAGAAGGGAGGGTCAAGTGAAACAGAAGGCAATGACTGTGGGGGATGAGCTGATGGAGAAAATGGAAGTACGATTTTTAGGTGTGGGAAGGATAGGCTTCTTTCCTGCAGCCAGGGGTTGCATGGATCCATCCTGCCTTGTATCACCGGTTCAGGCTGGTGGTGGTGTAATGGTGTGGGGGAGGGGGGGGGGGTGATGGTTCAGGCTGGTGGTGGTGTAATAGTGTGGGGGATATTTTCTTGGCACACTTTGGGCTCCTTAGGTACCAATTGAGCATCGTTTAAACCCCACGGCCTACCTGAGTATTGTTGCTGGCCATGTCCATCCCTTTATGACCACCGTGTCCCCATCTTCTGATGGCTCCTTCCTGCAGGATAATGCACCATGTCACAGAGCTCCAATCATCTCACCACTGGTTTCTTCACCATGACAATGAGGTCACTGTCCTCCAATGGCCTCCACACTCACCAGATCAGGTCACTGTACTTCAATGGCCTCCACACTCACCAGATCAGGTCACTGTACTTCAATGGCCTCCACACTCACCAGATCAGGTCACTGTACTTCAATGGCCTCCACACTCACCAGATCAGGTCACTGTACTTCAATGGCCTCCACACTCACCAGATCAGGTCACTGTACTTCAATGGCCTCCACACTCACCAGATCAGGTCACTGTACTTCAATGGCCTCCACACTCACCACATCTCATCCAATGGAGAACCTTTGGGATGTGGTGGATGCGCAGCCAACAAATCTGCAGCAACTGTGTGATGCTATTATGTCACTATGGAGCAAAATCTCTGAGGAATGTTTCAAATACCTTGTTGTATCTATGCCACTAAGAATGAGGGCAAAAGGGGGTCCAACCTGGTACTAGCAAGGTGTACCTAATAAAGTGGCCGGTGAGTGTAGATAGCAGCAAAAAGCTGAAGTAGATGTCCTAGGTTTCCCCGGGCTATTTTTTTAGCTGCATTTCCTCTTGAATTATAAAGATTCAGTGGAGATTACCCTTTAAAGAAGCCCAGATGTCCTTCCTTTGGATTTGTGCGGGGAAAACGCTGAGTCACAGACAGATCTGCACTCTGCAATCGCCAGTTATTCTTGGTGCAAAGTTGAGACTTGCTTTTGTCTTCCCCAAATGTTATCAGCGCTGACATTTACTGCATTTTTTATGGTTGTATTACATGTTTGAAGGTCTTTGTTTTGTTTTTTATTTAAACGATTGCGTGATGCATAACCAGTTAAAAATGTACCTCCATTTCTCTTGAAAACAATCAGTATACATACACAGTGGGGGAAATAATGATTTTATCCTCTGCAGATTTTGTAAGTCTGCCTACCTAAAAAGAAATGAAGGGTCTATCATTTTAATCATAGGTCTATTTTAACCACTTGCCGACCAGTCGCTGGGACTGTACTGCGGCAAAGTGGCTCGATTCCGTCCAGCGACGTAGACCTACGTCGCTGGTCTCCTCCCTTTGTGGGCGGCGCTCGCGCGCCGCCGGAGGCTGGCTCCCGCGCGCCGCCGGAGGCTGGCTCCCGCTGTTTTCAGTCACAGCGGGAGTCGGGCCAGGGGAGGAGCGGCGGCGATCGCCGCTGCTCTTCCCCGATCGTCGGGGAATCCAGTTTGGAGATCCGCCCGCTTGTGTAAACAGAGCGGGCGGATCTCCTAAGTGACAAACAGTGACAGATTGCAGGATTCAGCATAGCTGAACATGCGATCTGTCCCTGTGTCACTCAGTCACCTCCCCCCACACGTCAGTAAGCACCAGGCATACGTTAACCCCTCCCTCTCCAATAAAATTAACCCCTTCACTGCCAGTGTCATTTTTACAGTAACAGTGCATATTTATAGCACTGATTACTGTAGTAATGTCACTGGTACCCCCAAAAGTGTCAAATGTCAGTCAAGGGTCCGATCTGTCCGCCGCAATGTCGCAGTCCCGCAAAAAAAATTGCAGATTGCCGCTATTACAAAAAAAACACCAAAAATAACAGAAATCTTTCCCTTAGTTAGTAAACGCAATAACTTTTGCGCAAACCAATCAAAATACGCTTATTGTGATTTTTTTTTTTTTTTTTTTTTTACTAAACCTAGGTAGCAGAAAACAAATTGGCCAAAAATTAAAAAAAAATATGATTTTTACATTTTTTTTGGGGGGAATTTCATATAAAAAATGTGAAAAATATTGTTTCAAAATTTACGCTCTTTTTTTTGTTTACAGCGCAAAAAGTAAAAATCGCACAGGTGATCAAATGCCACCAAAAGAAAGCTCTGTTTGTGGGGAAAAAAGGACGTAATTTCGTTTTGGGTACGGCGTCGCACGACCGCGCAATTGTCAGTTAAATTCGCACAGTGCCGAATCGCAAAAAGTGGCCTGGACGTAAGACAGCAAAATCCTCCGGTGGTAAAGTGGTTAAATGATAGAGACAGAATATCAACCAAAAACCCACACAATACAAATGTTATATTGAGTTGGGTTTACAACCCAACTCTCTGCATTAAAGAGTAACTCCACTTTTGTTGAGAAATAAACATTCCCCTCTGGGTGATCTCTGTACATTGCAGGGATTATAACAAACTTTGTTGCAGATTCCAACCTTTTGTTATTCTGAAGAAATCATTGTATATTCCTCTGTGCTGAGTGGGTGTAATGGGAGTGGTTTCATAATTATCAATCAGCTGTAGCTACTGCAGAGCACTAATGAGGAAATCTGCTGGGCCTGCATCCCTTTAGACGTGTTCCTATTTGGATTATCATCAAAAATGACATTCGTGTTGCAGGAGATGCTAGAAATCGGACTTGTATCTTAGTGCAGACTTCTGGGAAAATTGGGGAGCCAATCACACAAGCAGGAAATGTTCCTGGGGGTGTGGTCAGTATACATTCTGTGTACGGAACAGCTCCACGTGGCCATATTGCATTTTCAGAAAATGACAAAAGCTGCAGAATTAAAAGGAAAGGTAATTTGTAATAACATTTAATTACAATATGGTTTATCACAATTGTATACGCTATATTGTTTTTTTTTTTTTTAATTTTTTTATTTGCTATCCCCCCCCCCCCCACGAAAGGGGAGTTACCCTTTAAAGTGGAGGTAAACCACTTGCATATACCCACCCAGTGAAGTGACTAGTCTCAGGTGATACACAGAGATTAAACCAATCCTCCTACATAAGTTGTTCTTATATATCTGATGCCCTCAAAGTGCTGAATTATAAAGCTTGTCTGAGAGTTTAGAAAAAAAGGGGGTGGAGAGCCAAAGTTACACACTTCAGAGCTCAATGAGGAGAGCTCTGAAAGATGATTGGAGGGAAGCGACACATCTTCCCTCACATAGCACACAGGAACAGAGCTGAGGCTGTCAGTCAGCTGGAGCTCCCTCCCCTGTCACCTTTTTTTCTTGTGTCAGGAAAACTTGTCAGAAGTGACTCATGCTGATAGCAGAGGAACAAAGCAACAGACAGAAATAACACTTAGTGCTCTAAAGTGAGACAAGTACACACTATAGGGATATGCTTTACTCCTATTTAATGAGTGAGGTTTACAACCACTTTTAAGGTAAAAAGAAGTTTAGGGGCAGCTCGCCCCTGCCCCCCTGCCCTTAATACTTACCCGAGCCCGATCTTGATCCAGCACTGCTCTCTCTCTCCCTCCCCCTCGTCGCAGGGACAGATTAACCAGTTGTCGACGTGCCCTACGTACATATGCTGCGGGTTGGTGGCTCCTATAGGCAAAATCACGTACTTGTTCGTTGCCTGCTATTTCCGGGTTTGCGGTGCCCACACACGCAATGTCCACTGGGACTCACAGATCGTTCCAGAGAGAGGCAGAACGGCGGTCTACCTATGTAAATAAAGCAAATCACTCTTCTGTGACAATTGAAGAGAGATACTATGTTTTTGCAAAGCAAGAACAGGGCTCTCTGTCTTCCCACAAAATGAGTACCTCCCCCACAGTTAGAAAGCACACCCTAGGGACATGTTTAACTCTTTGGTCGCCCCTGATGTTAACCCCTTCCCTGCCAGTTTCATTAGTACAGTGACCATGCATATTTTTTTTTTTTTTTTTAGTTTAGTGCTTATCACTGTCCCCAAAAAGTGTTACTTGGTGCCACATTTGTCCGCTACGATCTTGCAATCCCTCTGTAAGTTGCTGATTGCCGCCATTACTAGTAAAAAAAATAAAATAAAAAAAAAATTCCATAAAAATATCTCCTAGTTTGTAGATGTGATAACTTATGTTCAAACCAATCCATATACGCTTATTGTGATTTTTTTTTTTTTTTTTCTTTACCAAAAATGTAGCAGAATACATATTGGCCTAAACTGATAAAGAAATTTTGATTTTTTTTACATTTTTCTTTTAGTAGGCGTGTTTTATAGCAGAAAGTAAAAAGTATTGTCTTTTTTGGTTTATAGAGCAAAAAAACTGCAGAGGTGATCAAATACCACCATAGGAAAGCTCTATTTGTGGGGGAAAAAAGACGTAAATTTTATTTAGATACAGCGCCGCACAACTGCGCATTTGTCAGTTAAAGTAATGCAGTGCTGTATTACAAAAGATGGCCTGGTCACAAAGGGGGGGTAAACCTTCCGGAGCTAAAGTCGGTATCATCTGATTTATGCCTTCCCTCCTCTCAAGCTTCTTCCATGGCTTCTGCGCAGGGTTGAGGTCACAGGGATTCCAGTCATTCTTGTGGCCCTGGACTGGCTTCACCGGTCTTGGTATGCCAAACTAGTGCCGCAGCGTGATTGGTCGCCGACGTCCCTTGGAGGCTGCCTCTCCGGGGGGACCTACTCTCCCAAGGGCCGATCTTCCTTCCTGCTTTACAATTGCTGGCTTTGACAGCCTAGCTGTTGATAGGCCAGGTGCTGAAGGATAGAGATTTGACGGGGTTGGTGATTCCGACAATGCTGAAGGCTAGGAAGTCTACCTCCTAGGAAGATTTACCATTGTACATGTACCTTTTTTTTTATTTTTCTTAGTGGCTCAAGTTTTGACCTTTCTTTAACGAGGTGTTGAGCAAACGTTGGCCTCGAGTACCATAAAGGACCAGGTGTCTGCCTTGGCGGTCTTTTTTAGCAAACCTTGGCCATGCATTCCTTGGTGCATACTTTTATTCAAGGGGTTCAACACCTGACTCCGCCGGTGTGGTCTCCTCTACCGCCTTGGGATTTGAACTTGGTGCTCGCAGTTCTCCAGAAGCCTCCCTTTGAAAATATTCGGGAGATTCCTTTGCTTACGCTGTCACAAAAGTTGGCTTTTTTGGTGTCTTTTTCAGCAAACCTTGGCCATGCATTCCTTGGTGCATGCTTTTATTCAAGGGGTTCAACACCTGACTCCGCCTGTGTGGTCTCCTCTACCGTCTTGGGATTTGAACTTGGTGCTCGCAGTTCTCCAGAAGCCTCCCTTTGAAAATATTTTGGGAGATTCCTTTGCTTACACTGTCACAAAAGTTGGCTTTTTTGGTGGCTATCATCGCCTCTTTTTGAAGGGTGTCGGAACTGGCGGCGTTCTCTTGTCGTAACCTCTACTTGGTGGTCCACAAGGATAAGATGGTTCTTCCTCCAGGCCCATCGTTCCTACCTAAAGGTTGTCTCTGACTTCCATTTGAATGAAGACATTGTGTTGCCCCCTTTGTGTCCCAGTCCTGCTCATCCCAATGAATTTGCGTTGCATGCCCTGGATGTGGTTCGGGTGTATCTGGCGGCCACTGAGTCTTTTCGGAGGTCAGACTCACTTTTTGTGATCACGGACAGGCCAAGAAAGACTTCTGTGACCATTTGCAGGTGGATCAGACAGACGGTGATCCAGGCCTATTCTATCAAGGGTCGGGATCCTCCTTTCCCTGTGATGGCGCACTCTACTTGGGCGCTTAGTGCTTCTTGGGCCTTCCGTCATCAGGTGTCAGTGGCACAGGTTTGCAAGGTGGCCACTTTATCGTTGGTGCACACTTTCAATAAATTTTACAATGGGGATGTTTTGGCATCAGCGGATGCTTCCTTTTGGCTGCATGGTTTTGCAGGCTGCTTAGAGGGTCTGTTCCTTCTTAGGAGCCAAACCTGTGTTTAGCCTTGGGTTTTTTTGTCCCACCTCCCATGTTTTTGGCACTGCTTGGGGGCATCCATATGGTTCTGAATATGGAGCGGTGTCCGTTTAAGGAACGAAAGAGAAAATAGGATTTTTACTCACTGTAAAATCAATTTCCCTGAGTTCATTGACGCACCCACTCCTCTATGGAGTTTTGATACCTCTTATACTGGTTGTTACTAAGCTAAAGGCTTAAAGCAGAGAGGGGTCTGTATACCAGCTAAGACTGCCCATAGGCGTAGCCAAGTTGTTTTTTTTTTCTGCCTAGTGTCCTCCTGTAGGGGGGCAAAATAACCCTATGGGTCTGATTATGGAGTGCTGTGTCTGTCAATGAACTCAGAGAAATTGATTTTATGGTAACAAAAATCTTTTTTGAAAAAAAAAGTCCTTCTTCTTCTTCTACATTGTTGTTGTTGTTGTTCTTTTTCTTCGTCGTTGTTGTTGTTGTTGTTGTTGTTGTTGTTCTTCTTCTTCTTCTCCTTTTTTTTTTTTTTTTTTTCCTTAGTGCAAAAAATAAACAGTGGATCAAATACCACCAAAAGAAAGCTATATTTGTGGGAAACAGACATACATTTTATTTGATAATCAAATGAAATCAACACTCTAAGAGCCGGTTCACACTGGGGCGACTTGTCGCCGCGGGTCGCCTGCCATAGATTAGCACAGGACCGGTTCTAATAGGAGCGACACAAGTCGCTCCGACTTAGAAAAAGGGTCCTGAGCTACTTTGGGGCGACCTGGAGTGACCTGCATTGACTTCAATGATATGAAGTCCATGCATGCCACTTCACAGGTCGCCCGGCAAAGTCGGGTCGCGCCTGTGTGAACCGGCTCTTAGGCAATAACCTCAGTATTAATAACATTCAGCAGCGCTAGACATAGATTTTATTTGGGTACAGCATTGCATGACTGCACAATTGTCCGTTAAAGAAAAAGTGCTGTATCGCAAAAAAAATGGCCTAGCCATGAAGAGGGGGATACCTTCCAAAGGGGCAAGTGGTTAAAAAAAAATATATATATACACACACACACACACTGTGTATATGGTTGTGTATATATACATGCAAGAAGGGGGAGGGAAAATGTTAAGGAATAGCTATAGTTAGTGTTTTCTTCCACTTTAAAATAAAAGCTTAGTTCACCTTTTGGAACATGTTTCACGGGTTTTTAGGGTAGAACGTGTATCATGTTCCAGCTTCTGCCGCCAGTTCCACTGATCACGGGTGCAATGCTTCCTAGGCTGCTGCAGAAATAAATAATAAATGTATTTATTTTTTCCCGGCAAAAATATGTGCAGTTATTTTTTTCTGGAACAGTGAACTTATCCATATCCTAGTCTTGTTTTCATTCCAGTTCACATGTTCCAATGTGTGCTGGCAAAAATAGAATATGTTGCAATAAGTTGCAACACAACACCCCATATGATAGGCAAAGAAGACGTAATCAGAAAAGCACACCAATGCATGTCAACACACCTGTAGTTTGTACACCTAGTACACACGATCAGAAAATCGGATGACAAATATTGCTTCCGGAGGGATTTTACAATAATCTGATTGTTTAGTACACAGCTTTCCGAAGGGACAAGCACAAAACATTTTCTTGGACGATAGCCGAGCGAGCAATGTTCATTTAATCGGTACAGTATTCGTCCAAAAAAAATCAGACCAAGACCATATTAGAAGGGAAGCAAAGCTAATAAAGGGACTAGAGGATCTCCGCTATGGGAAAAGACTACACTCATCTATCTGGAGAGGAGCCGCTTGAGAGTGGATATGATGGCAAGTACATATATCTTTTCAGTGACCACGCATGTTTGGAAATGAAAGCATACATCACAATTAGGGTTCCATTGATAGCAAGTACCTGTACAAGTACTCGTGCAAATGCTCCCGATACCGAAAAACCGATACTTCTACGGTGCGATTTGAGCCCATACAATATTAATGGACTTTAAATCATACTGCAACAGAATACATGCAATTCGAACAGGAATGCAGTGCAATTCCTGACCCAATCACATGTATTTTCCCACACAGCTCCTGTGTAATCCCAGACTTGTCATAGTGACTTTGAGCCTGAGTTCACTCAGGAAGGGTGCGGGAAACCTCCCTGCATGACGGGCTTCACCGTCTCCAGCTCCCGATCCCAATGTGGACATCAGCGGCTGTGGCTTGAGCTACCCCTCCCTCTCCTGTGACTCTCTCCCTCCAGCAGTTTCAGCAATCTCCCCTTGGTCCCCCTGTACCAGTTTGCCAATTCTCCACTGTCAGACACCGAAAAGCTGCTTCACAGGTCCGGGGATTTGAAATCCCTGCAGCTTTTCTTCTCTCCTTACATGCGGGCTAGACGGCTTCTGATTAGTGGACACCATGTGACTGTGCTCATCAATCAAAAGCTGTTTAGCCCGCACTGCAAGGAGAGGAGAGAAAGCTGTGGGGGACACCGGACTCGTGAGGCAGGTTTTTTTTGTCTGGCAGCGGGGTCTCTCCAGTCTGGTACAGTGTGGTGGGATGGGTGGAGAGGGGGTCCAGCAGATAGCTGCCGGGGACAAAGAGCCATGGGGGAGAGGCAGGAGGAGCCAAAGCCAGAGTCGTTTTTGTCCAAAATTGGATCGGAAGCTGGAAATGGGGGAACCTTTTATGCAAGGAGGTTTCCTGTACAGTTTTGGTGTGAACTTGGGCTCAAAGTTACTATGACAAGCCTGGGTTCACACAGGAGTTGTGCAGGAAGTCGCATTTCTGTTCAAATCGCATGCAAACCCTTCCAGTGCGATTTGAGCCCATTCATTTTGTATGGGCTCAAATCGCACCGCAAAGGTTTTCGGAACTCTGTATCGGAGTACATAAGTGAAAGTATAGGTATTTGTACTTGCCGGTAAAAAAACAATATTGGTGCATCGATAATCACAATACAATACATTGCATCCCTTCCGAAGCTGTGTTGTATAAGAATTTCCATAACTTTAGTAACCTCTTAAAGCGGTTGTATACTGACGAAAAAAAAAACAAATCCTGCAAGACAAAGGCATAATGAGCTAGTATGCATCGCATACCAGCTCATTATTAAATACTTACAGTAAAACGAACCCCTAACATATAGGCCCGGACACCGCTGTGGGAGCTGTCATGCTCCCTCTGCGTCTCTTCCGGGTTCGGCGGCTCCGGCGCTGTGAGTGGGCGGAGCCGCGATGACGTCACTCCCGTGCATGCGTGCGGGAGTCACTTTCCGGCAAGTAGTTGGCAAGGACCTTCAGAAGTGCATACGCCGCTAGCGTCAGCGGCTGCATGCAGGGCAAGTATCTCCTAAACCGTGCAGGTTTAGGAGATATTAATTGTACCTACAGGTAAGCCTTATTATAGGCTTACTTGTAGGTAAAAGTAAAACATTTTAGTATACTACTGCTTTAATTTTTGATAGATCAGCATGCAAAAAAAAAAAAAAAGCGATCGATCGTTCTATATTCTCCTCCTTTTTTTAAGTTGTTTTATTGAATTTACAAGTAGACAAGTAATAAAAGAACTCCTGTAATGATGCTAGTACCGGTAACCGTCTGATATTCTCATCGTGTGTACCAGGCATTACACAAGTGCTGTGCTGTGGACTTGGCCTTAAATGTTTTTCTTTGCACCTGATGTCAGGCCTGGGGAGTCTTGTGAAAACCTTTGACTTGTGTAAATACAAGCCTACTGAAATCTGCACCGAATTAGACACTGCAGTGGGAAGAAGGAAAAAAAAATCTAACCTGCAATTAGTTCACGTCAATACAAACACGTGAAGGTCTCAGCCATCCAGTGTCTCGGCTTGCACAGCTGTTGGCGTGCTGGAAAAACACTGCCACGAGATTAACGCATCTCAGCCTCCTGCCGGGACAAACTGTTCTGTTTACATTACTGACTGCTGCTTCTATTACTAAACTTGGTTCTTGGCTTCATGTGCTCACATGATTATATAGATGAGCTGAGGTGACCTACACAGAGATCACCTGGAATGGGTGTCAGATGGGAACATTAATAAGCACCGCTGAGCTGAGCAACAGCCTTATATACAGTGATCAGTGGTCATCCCTTTAATATCTTTAGAAAAGCTACAACCTATTCTGGGGGAAAAAAAGAGGCTTTCTCTTTTGTTCATTGACTGACACAGCTCCTGTCATTCTTGACCATTGGGTTACACTGCACCCTACAGGAGTAGGACACTAGGCAGAAAAAAAGTCTGGCTACACCCATGGGCAGTCCCAGGGGGGGTATACTCCTCCCTTTCTCTGCAATAGTCACTGTTTTTTTTCCTGCTTAGTCAGGAGTAATGGCCTAGTTCCTTGCTGGGATCTTTGGTCCTGGCAAAAGTTTTTGGATGGACAATTTTCTCCTCCTGGATTTTTCCTGTGAGATCTACTCGACTGCCTGACTCAGCTCCGTGCTAGGTCGACCGTGAGATAGCCCTACTGGATGGGGGCTGTCCCTGCGAGTTAACCACTTTACGAGATGTTCTGCGGCAGGCAGCCGCTCCCAGGCAAACTCGCTCTCAGGAGGCTAGAGAGCGCGCGTGGCGCGCTCCCGCCCCCGCTCGTCAGCGGGGAAGCCAATGCAGCGGGCAGGCGGCTCCGATTGCCGCCTGACACCCGCGATCGTTCCCCGCCGAGAGAGAACAGTCTGCTGTTGTAAACACAGCTGACCGTTCTCCCTGAATGATCATAGAGCCCATGTGATCCTTCTATATAGGATCACATGTCCTCTATGATCATTTCAGAAGCCACGCACCCCACAGTTAGAATCACTCCCCTAGGCTCACATTTAACCCCTTGATCACCCACAGTGTTAACCCCTTCCCTGCCAATGTCATTATTACAGTAACAGTGCATATTTTTGACACTGATTACTGTAGTAATGTCACTGGTCCCCCCAAAAGTGTCAAAAATGACAGGGGTTTGATCTGTCCGCCGCTATGTCGCAGTCCCTCAAAGTCACAGATTACCGCCATTACAAAAAAAAACAATAAAAATGACACTTTCCCATAGTTAGTAGACACGATAACTTTTGCGCAAACCAATCAAAATACGCTGCTTTCGATATTTTTGGTAAAAAAAAAAAAAGTAGCGGAAAACAAATTGGCCTAAAATGGTAAAAAATTTAGATTTTTACATTTTTTTTTTTTTTTTTTTTTGAGAATGTCATATAGCAGAATGTGAGAAATATATATATTTTTTTATTATTATTATTATTATTATTATTTAATTTTTTTTCTTTTTTTTTTTTTTTCTTTCAAAATTGTCACTTTTTTTTTTTTTGTTTTTATAGCGCAAAAAATAAAAATCACACAGGTGATCAAATACCACCAAAAAGCTCTATTTGTAGGAAAAAAAGAAAATCAATTTTATTTGGGTACAGCGTCGCACGACCGCGCAATTGTCTGTTAAAAATAACGTGGTGCCGAATCGCAAAATAGGGCCTGGTCAGGAAGGGGGTAAAACCTTCCGGGACTGAAGTGGTTAAATGTCTCGCGAGGTCGCATACGACTTGGCCTCGGCCTGAGTCGCAGCGTTCCTCCTGGCTGACAGCCCTCCCATATCAAGTATTTTACCACATCATTTTTAAATGTTTGTATATTGCTATTTCTACACCAGATATATGTAATAAAATGTATTCTCTTTTTAAACTGATTTTTGATTTATGCCCTATAAAATACCACCTTTGGGGGACCTGTACACATATTCATATGGCAGTGTGAACTGCCTGCGATTCCAATGCGATGCGGGAACCGGCAGTGGATTGGCAGGGTTCCCGCATTGCATATATGTGAACCGGCACGAAGACTGGAACAGGTGATCCGCTGTAAGATCTCCTCTCATCTCCCCTTCTGTCAACAACTGTAACTGTTTATTTCCTATCCCTTTCCCTCACCAGTACAATGTCCTATCCCTTTCTCTCACAGTACAATTTCCTATCCCTTTCCCTCACCATTACAATGTCCTATCCCTTTCCCTCACCAGTACAATGTCCTATCCCTTTCTCTCACAGTACAATTTCCTATCCCTTTCTCTCACAGTACAATTTCCTATCCCTTTCTCTCACCAGTACAATTTCCTATCCCTTTCTCTCACCAGTACAATTTCCTATCCCTTTCTCTCACCAGTACAATTTCCTATCCCTTTCTCTCACCATTACAATTTCCTATCCCTTTCTCTCACCAGTACAATTTCCTATCCCTTTCTCTCACCATTACAATCTCCTATCCCTTTCCCTCACCAGTACAATTTCCTATCCCTTTCCCTCACCAGTACAATTTCCTATCCCTTTCCCTCACCAGTACAATTTCCTATCCCTTTCCCTCACCAGTACAATTTCCTATCCCTTTCCCTCACCAGTACAATTTCCTATCCCTTTCCCTCACCAGTACAATTTCCTATCCCTTTCCCTCACCAGTACAATTTCCTATCCCTTTCCCTCACCAGTACAATTTCCTATCCCTTTCCCTCACCAGTACAATTTCCTATCCCTTTCTCTCACCAGTACAATTTCCTATCCCTTTCTCTCACCATTACAATCTCCTATCCCTTTCCCTCACCAGTACAATTTCCTATCCCTTTCCCTCACCATTACAATGTCCTATCCCTTTCCCTCACCAGTACAATGTCCTATCCCTTTCTCTCACAGTACAATTTCCTATCCCTTTCTCTCACAGTACAATTTCCTATCCCTTTCTCTCACCAGTACAATTTCCTATCCCTTTCTCTCACCAGTACAATTTCCTATCCCTTTCTCTCACCAGTACAATTTCCTATCCCTTTCTCTCACCAGTACAATTTCCTATCCCTTTCTCTCACAGTACAATTTCCTATCCCTTTCCCTCACCATTACAATGTCCTATCCCTTTCCCTCACCAGTACAATGTCCTATCCCTTTCTCTCACAGTACAATTTCCTATCCCTTTCTCTCACAGTACAATTTCCTATCCCTTTCTCTCACCAGTACAATTTCCTATCCCTTTCTCTCACCAGTACAATTTCCTATCCCTTTCTCTCACCAGTACAATTTCCTATCCCTTTCTCTCACCATTACAATTTCCTATCCCTTTCTCTCACCAGTACAATTTCCTATCCCTTTCTCTCACCATTACAATCTCCTATCCCTTTCCCTCACCAGTACAATTTCCTATCCCTTTCCCTCACCAGTACAATTTCCTATCCCTTTCCCTCACCAGTACAATTTCCTATCCCTTTCCCTCACCAGTACAATTTCCTATCCCTTTCCCTCACCAGTACAATTTCCTATCCCTTTCCCTCACCAGTACAATTTCCTATCCCTTTCCCTCACCAGTACAATTTCCTATCCCTTTCCCTCACCAGTACAATTTCCTATCCCTTTCCCTCACCAGTACAATTTCCTATCCCTTTCTCTCACCAGTACAATTTCCTATCCCTTTCTCTCACCATTACAATCTCCTATCCCTTTCCCTCACCAGTACAATTTCCTATCCCTTTCCCTCACCAGTACAATTTCCTATCCCTTTCCCTCACCAGTACAATTTCCTATCCCTTTCCCTCACCAGTACAATTTCCTATCCCTTTCCCTCACCAGTACAATTTCCTATCCCTTTCCCTCACCAGTACAATTTCCTATCCCTTTCCCTCACCAGTACAATTTCCTATCCCTTTCCCTCACCAGTACAATTTCCTATCCCTTTCCCTCACCAGTACAATTTCCTATCCCTTTCCCTCACCAGTACAATTTCCTATCCCTTTCCCTCACCAGTACAATTTCCTATCCCTTTCCCTCACCAGTACAATTTCCTATCCCTTTCCCTCACCAGTACAATTTCCTATCCCTTTCCCTCACCAGTACAATTTCCTATCCCTTTCCCTCACCAGTACAATTTCCTATCCCTTTCCCTCACCAGTACAATTTCCTATCCCTTTCCCTCACCAGTACAATTTCCTATCCCTTTCCCTCACCAGTACAAGTAGGGTGAATCTTCTCAGTAGTAACACAAATGGGAACAAAAAACAGTTTATTTTTGCTGTTCTTTCCAAAACCAAACAAGCCTTGTGTCAATCTGTTTTAAGAAAAACCGACTGATCCTTTCATTGTGCATCAGTAGCATCACAAATGTTTGAAATCAGAAGGAAGATGACTAAATTGCTATAGGCAATCATTAGAACAGCAAATGATTTACTGTACTTCGTTCATTAGTGACAACAATTCTGCTTTGTTTTTTTCTATTCAGTATACAGCACCAAGCAAACCAGCCAGTCCCTATCGCAGAGCTGCTGTACTATGGTCATAAACTGCTTTTATGCAACTCTTGCTGAAATTCTTCTGCTATTCTCGGAATGTAGCCATAATAACAGGCAGTCTGGTTTGAAGATTTAAGCTAAACAACTGGTATAATCATTGCATGCGTTTACAGCGGATGTAAACCTGAACTGAATGATGTTTAGCTTGCCTAATACACTATGTATCATAAACATACAGGAGTTACATAGTCTAAAAAAAGACACCAGTTCAACCAATAGAAGGAAAAAAAATTATACAATTTTATACCCATAGTTGATCCAGCGGAAGGCAAAAAAAAAAAAAAAACCCCTGATAAAGCATGATTAAATTTGCCCCATTAACTTTGGAAAGAGGCATTGATGTTCACTGGATCAACTTTACCTATAAATGTTATTATCCAGTTATATTTTGTGTATTTAAGAATGAATCCAGGCCTTTCTTAACCTGTTCTGGACTGCCCCACGCAGAAATACTGCAGCAGGGCGGCCATCCTGCGCCAAACTATGTACCTGTACGTCATTTCGGGCACTGTGTCTGGGAAGCACGACGCCCTGCTTCCCCTGTGATTGGACACAGCAGGAGCCAATCAGCTTGTCTGGCAGACCCGAAGTTCCCAGCAGCCGGCGATCGTTGCGTGAGAGAAGAACAGCGGTCTGCCTATGTAAACCAGGCAGACTGTCATTCTGTGAGAGAGAAAGATGGAGATCTTGTGTCCCTGCTAAGCAGGAACATGGATCTCTGTCTTCCCCCAGTCCAAGCATCTCCCCCACACAGTTAGCAAGCACTCCCAGGGAGCACATTTAACGCTTTGATCACCCCTGATGTTAACCCTTCCCCTGCCAGTGTCATTAGTACAGTGACAGCGCATTTTTTTTAGCACAGGCTTTGAAGACCCCAATTGCATATTTTGGACCTTTTTTTATTTCTTTTTTAATTCATACTAGGAATTTTTTTCACTATGTATTGTCTTATTCTGGATATCTGTATTTATTTTTTGTAAATTCAATAAATGTTTACTTTGTATTACATATGATTGCTAATACCCCTCCTTTTATGGCCCATAAAGTCCAATATTATTTTTTTTTTTAGCTCTGTCACTGTATTGGTGTTACTGGTTTTCAAAAAGTGTCACTTGGTGTCAGATTTGTCTGCCGCAGTGCTTCTAAAAATCACTGATCACCGCCATTACTAGTAAAAAAAATAAAAATAAAATAAAATTCCATAAATCTATTCCCTAGTTTGTAGACTCAATACATTTATTGCAAACCAAATACATTTATTGCAAACCAATCAATATGCGGTTATTGGGACATTTTTGTTAAAGAAAAAAAAAAAAAAATGTAGCAGAATACATATTGGCCTAAATTGATGAGGACATTTTTTTTTTTACATTTTTTTTTTAATTGGATGATGAAATCTTGTTCTCTGTGATGACCTTAACCACTTGCCACAAAATCATACCTGTACGTCCTTCTGGTTCAAGTGGTTGTACCGGGGTGATGTTTGCAGGGAGGCCCGAGCGACCAGCGTCTGCCGGAGACCCAAATAAAGCCAGAATTGGCTTTGATCAGGTCTTGGATCTAGTAACCTGGAAGCGACATCATGATATCACTGCCGGTTTACTGGAGCCTTAAAGGCCCCAGATTTAAAAAAATGACGGCATTCAAAACAGCCAAACTTGGCGTATTGAATACTTTTAAGTGCAAAGGAGGGATTTGGGGTCTTATAGACCGCAGATCCCTCCAAAATAATCCCTGACGTGACTATTGCTGTCACAAGGTATGTTTAAGTGAACAAAAAACATATTTTTTAAAGGGAGAGTGTAAAAATTAAATAAGAAAAAAAAAAATTGAAAGCGCTCTATCCCTCCGTGCTCATACGCAGAAGCAAGTGCACACCTAAGTCGCTCCCGTAAATGTAAACAGTGTTTAATACACACGTGAGGTATCGCCGTGATTGTTAGAGCGAGAGCAATAATTCTAGCACCAGACCTACTCTGTAACTCTAATCTGGTAACCATTCAAATTTTTTAAAGCGTTACGTATGGAGATTTTGAAGTACCGTAGTTTGTTGCCATTCCACAAATGTGCGCAATTTTAAAGCGTGACATGCTAAGTTTCTTTGTACTCGGCATAACATCCTCTTTCACATTATACGACCAAAAAATTTTGGCTAACTTTACTGTTTTTTTTTTTCCCCATTCATTACAGTGCGTTTGAAAGACTGCTGCGCAAATGCTGCGACATAAAATATTGCAACGACTGCCATTTTATTTTCTGGGGTTTCTGCTAAAAAAATATATAGGTTGGGGGTTCAAAGTACTTTCTAGCAAAAAATAATGATTTTAACTTGTAAGCAACATTTGTCAGAAAAAGGCTTAGTCTTCAAGTTGTTAAAGTTAATATCTAAACCAAGTTCACTATATGGACCCCTTATGTATTTATACATGTTGATCATTTCCCCCCTTATTCTCCTCTTCTCGAGGGAGAATAAATTCAGTTCCTCTAATCTTTTCTCATAGCTGAGTTCCTCCATGCATTTTATCAGTTTGGTTGCCCTTCTCTGCACTTTCTCCAGTTCCCCAATATCCTTTTATGAACTGGTGGCTAAAACTGTATTGCATAACAATTGCTTTTTTTTTTTTATTCTTTAAAAGCATTTTTGGCCATGTTCCTCTTGTAGGTCATGGGAGCACAAATACTTTGTCCTCCTGTGACCCAGAGTTAGGTGATAGCAGGCTATTGCCACATCAGCTGACTAAATAGAGCTGCTCTAGGCTGGAAGGATCATGACCATATTGTTAGGATCCACTCAACTACCTGATTGACAGCTGGCTCTACCTCTCAGTGAGTGGCTGAGGACTGAAGCAGATCGCTTCTGCCCCATCCTAAGCCTGGTGCTCCAGTGAGCACTGGAGGGGCAGAGCAAGGTGCGGTGACTACATGTCTACCTTAAAGGGGGGAGAGAGAATTGAGCTAACCCTCGTGTGCCATAATCCTAATTATGGACAAGAAAGAAACAGTTGATACAACAAACATTTGGCAGACTTTAAAGGCACATATTGGACAGGCAAAATCATTTAGTTAAAAACGTATGTATTTTATTGAGAACATATATAAAAGAATAATCAAAAAAAGAAGCATATGTGCATAATCAACATATTAAAATCAAACTGTTTACGGAGAAAAACCTCCATACAGATTCAATATGGATATACAGACATTGTGCATGATTCGTTACAAGAGGTACGTATTGTTGTATTGGTCTGGAAAGGTCAACGCGTTTCGCATTGCACTTCTTCTGGACCTCAGACGTTTAAATACTATCTCCTGTGATGCAATACACTGTATCATCCATGGCAGATCAATGGCCAGTGGGGGGTGAAAAGGGGGGGACCCACCTATGGTTCCAATTTAGTCTTGAATAGGGAACAGCAGGGCGACAGATAACACTTACACCAACAGGCAAGAAATTTACGCCTGGCTTGTGAGCTGTCAAGATGGAAGTTCACAGCTCAGAAGATTATTCTATTTTTCTAATATATTAAAGGGCAAACACTTCAAGTATTTGAAATAGAAGTATCCCACTGACTTTCATATATGATGGGCTATATATATATATATATATATATATATATATAGAGAGAGAGATTACAGCCCTAGGTGTAGTTGGTATAAGGTAACGGTATTTGAAGAGATATACATCTGTCTTAGGGAAAGGGAAAGATAGTTCCATATCCCATGTCAAATGATGTCAATTACTTTGACGACACGCGTCAGGCGACTTCAGAACGATCAGCACGCTTTCCTCACCGCGGTATTCTTTTTATTGTTATGCTCCTAACATTCGCAAGATTGTGAGTATTATCCTTTTACATAATAAACGTCAATCTATGCAGTCTGCACTATTGTCCTCCTTTTTTCATTGAGGTTTACTGGAGTTGCATCGGAGTTAGTATGAACAGTTCTTGTGGCATATCCCTTCCTGGTCAAATTGTTTGAGTTTGTACATCGCCCTATATGATCACCATCTGGTAAGCAGTTAGTGTGTACATCACGGCTGGGTGTTTGCTCCATCTGATTTCACCATTGGGATTTGGGATCTTGCTCCTGTTCTTCTTCCTCCATATACTTTATTGGACATTTTGGACTGCTATTGGAGGTTTTTAATATAATTTTTGGCGCTGCTTTTATATCTTTTTCATATCCCATGTAAGCCTCAAAAAAACTTTTGCCGTCTGGTGTGTGTCTCCGCCTGTGTCCCGCCGTCCTATATTGTTAGGATCCACTCAACTACCTGACAGCTGATTCTACCTCTCAGTGAGAGGATGGGGCAGAAGCGACCTGCTTCAGTCCTCAGCCAAAGCCTGGCGCTCCAGTGAGCACTGGAGGGGCAGAGCAAGGTGCGGTGACTACATGTCTACCTTCCTGTCTACATGCACTGCAGTGATGGCTGCATGGCATTTCTTAAGGCGCACTTCCTAATGGTGACAACAGTGGACCACACCTGTGTAATTTGCCTTGAAAAGGCTGCCTGTAGTCTTCATGGGAGCCCAGTGTATCAACGCAGGAGAACCATTTGGAGGCAGAGACAGAGCATAGTCGCCCTATAACAAGAAGTGCCAGAAGGACCTTCATTGCAGAATTACCAGAAGTTTTATTGATTTGCAGATTTATAGACTTTCCATGTTCAAATCTGTAATTTATGCAGATCTGAATGCAAAGTATTATATAAAACTTATTGAAGTCTAATTTTTATTTTGTTTTTTGTTTAAAAATAACAAACATGTTATACTTCCCTGCTCGGTGTAATAGTTTTGCACAGAGCAGCCCAGATCCTCCTCTTGGCTCTCCTAGCCCCTCCTTTCTGCGATTTCCCCCACAGCAAGCAGCTTGCTATGGGGGCACCCGAGCCAATGCTCTGTGTGTCCATTCAGACACGGAGTTGCAGCTCAGCCCCGCCCCCTCTCTCCTCAATGGCTTACTGACTTTCTCAGAAGCGGGAGCCAATGGGGCCCGCTGCTGTTTTAGCCAATGAAGAGGGATAATCCTGGACAGCTGAGGCTCTCGTGCAACATCGCTGAGGGGCTGAGGGGGGGGGTTGCTGCACACACGTCTTTTTATCTTAATGTATAGAATGCATTAAGATATAAAAAAAAAAAAAAACTTAGAACCACTTTGTGTGTGCAGTGCAAATGTATGCTATTGTTTGCTACTGCTTCTTAGGGCTGACATGTAAATAAAATTGTGTAATTACACACTAGTAAGACATCATGCACAATGGGTGTCTAAAATGGCAATTTTTTTTTTTTCTGCCTCCAAACTCCCCTTCATGTTAGGTTTGTGTCCCTGCACACATAGGCGTTTGCAGGTTTTAGAGGCAGGAGCGTTGGGAGTCAGGTAAAAAACATGTTCAGGAGAGGAGTTTGCTGCAAAATAATGTCTAACGCACCTAATGTTAATGCACTTCAGCACTAGGCGCAATTAATATTCGAGGGGCTCTCCTGATTTCAAGGAGCTGTCCCTGATTTGGAGGGACTGTCCCTGATTTGGAGGGACTGTCCCTGATTTGGAGGGACTGTCCCTGATTTGGAGGGACTGTCCCTGATTTGGAGGGACTGTCCCTGATTTGGAGGGACTGTCCCTGATTTGGTGTACTTAGGAAGTCACCCGAGGTGAATTAGATTTTTTTGGAGTTCCAGCACACAGCATCATATATGAGATCTTTTAGTCATGTGCTTTAGATACTGGGTGGGCTGTCCTCAGCTGGCATAATCCCCCTCTCTGCTTAGAGATACTCAGTTTTTGTTTGCCTAGTTCACGAGTAGGACCTAGTCTCCCTGCTGGGTCCTTGGTCCTGGCATTTTGTCTATTTTTTGCTGTTTGTTTTTGCATTTCTTCCTGTGTCTTTTTTTTTTTCCCGTGTGGAGATTTTCCAGCAACTGCCAGGCTCATCGACGGGCTGGACTATTGAAGTTCTCGTGGTCCCCTCAGTCCGGCCAGCAAGTGCACGCAGACTGTAGCTTTGCACTCGGTCAGCCACGACATAGCTCCAATTGACGGGCTAGCCCACGAGTTAAACATCTCACAAGGTTGCATACGGCCGGGTCTCAGCATTCCCTCTGACCAACAGCTCCCCCACTTCAGTGGCGAGGAGGTTCCTGTCTTGGGAGTGTTACCTGCACTCTTCGCCTGATCAGTAAGTAAGGGCGCCTCCTCTCCTTCTCTGGATCCATGTGGGGCACGGGCATTGAGCTGGCGTACCTACCCGTGCTCATGGGGGGGGTGGCCGATGTCCAGGCTCGCTCTGTCCCCCTGTTGCCCTCGCTTGACTTTTGGTGTGGTTGGCCCTTTTTGGATCCCCTTGGGACAGCTGGTGGGCGGCTGGACCAGTATCTGTGGGTCCGAGCATCACTCGATTGGGCAGGCCAAAAATTTAGGCCGCGTCTTTGTGGCCTATTAGCTGGACCTTGGATGGTGCAGCCCCAGTTGCTGCGGCTGAAGCAACCATTGTACCCCAGGACATCAGTCTCCTCTCCTTGGGCTGGTTGCGGGTTCCCCGTGGACCGCGCTCCCACGGCCGAAACTTTGGACTGCGGTTTTGTGGCATACAGGGCTGTGCGGCCGAAAACATTTAGGCCGCGGAATCCTAGGCTGCCCCTGTCTGGTAGGACGGCTGCCAGATGGTGATTATACCACTGTTCAAGTAAGTGAGACTATATCTGCAAAGGATCTAGCAGCAGTATTTCGATCATGTGGATCAAGCATAGCAGAAAGCTACCAGTCGTTATTCCAGCTAAAGGGCAGATACTTATCAAAACGATAATTCCACCTCACAAATGCATCTCCGCCAGTGAGGGGCCCCGGCTGACTGATATTCATTTGCGTGGCGGACTTCGCATCGCGCTGCCATAGATCTGGACCGGCGTTCGCTAGCTGCTCAGACTGCCCTCCATTCAGGAGATCAGGCGAGGGGTATGCACTCTCCATTTAATGGAATGTTTCCACAATTAACAGACTTTCCTCAATGCTGGTTAAAGCCATATTCGCTGTGCATAGTGAAAACCGGTAAACTGACACTGGCAGACATAATGGAAATTTTAACTAAAACACATCCTGAAAAATGTCCACACAAATATTAATAAAATTTCCACAACAGCGGGACCACCCTACGAGGTCTGAGTCCACGTTTTCCCTGACCCGTCAGACATAGAGCAGGTACCATCTGATTTACGCCTTTCTTCTGCTCCAGCTTCTTTCGAGACTTCTACGCAGGATCGAGGCTGAAGGGATTCCGGTCATTCTGGTGGCTCCAGACTGGCCTCGCCGGTCTTGGTACGCCAACCTGGTGCGCCCGGTCACCAACATCCCCCTGGAGGCTTCCTCTCAGGGACGATCTGTTGTCTCTAGGGCCGATCTTCCATCCTGTTTGACGGTTGCTGGCTTTGACGGCCTTGCTGTTGAGAGTCCGGTGCGGAAGGACAGCGGCTTGTCTGGCTCGGTGATTCCCACCACGTTTAATGCGAGGAGATCTACATCTCGAAAGCTTCATCATCAGACGTAGGAGTACATTTCCTGGTGTGAGGTTTGAGGAGTCAATCCTCGTTCCTTTTCAGTGGCTCAGGTTCTGGCCTTTCTTCAATGGGGTGTTGATCAGTAACTGGCTTGAGCACCGTGAAAGGCCAAGTGTCTGCCTTGGCAGTCTTTCTTCAAAGACCTTTGGGCTTCCCATTCATTGGTGCGTACATACCTTCAAGGGGTTTGTCATTTTACTCTGCCTGTTTGTTCTCCTCTGCCACCGTGGGATTTGAAACTGGTTCTGTCGGTTCTTCAAACCCCTCCATTTGAAGACCTATGGGAGATCCCTTTACTTACGCTGTCACAAAGGTGGTTCATTTGGTGGCTATCACCTCTGCTCGCAGGGTGTTGGAGTTGGCTGCTTTGTCTTGTTGTTGTCCCTATCTGGTAAGTCACAGGGATAAGGTGGTCCTGTGCCCACGGCCGTTGCTCCTCCCGAAGGTTGTCTCTGATTTCCATTTAAATGAGGACATTGTGCTGCCGTCCTTGTGTCCCAGGCTAGCTGATCCCAGGGAATTGGCCTTACATACTTTGGATGATGTTCGAGCTATTCGGGTCTATTTGGCAGCCACCAAGTCCTTTTTTGAGGTAAGACTTGCTCTTTGTGCTTACGGACAGGCTGCGGAAGGGGCTTCCTCTGCTACCATTTCTAGATGGATGAGACAGACGGTGACCCAGGCTTATTCGCTTAAGGGTTGGGTTTTCACCTTTCCCAGTCTCCAGACCTTAATCCTATAGAAAATTTATGAAGGGAGCTAAAACTTAGAGTTGACAAGTGACAGCCAAGAAACCTTAAGGATTTCGAGAAGATCTGTAAAGGAGAATGGACCAAAATCCCTCCTGAGATGTGTGCAAACCTGGTCACCAACTACAAGAAAGGTCTTACCTCTGTGCTTGACAACAAGTGTTTCTTCACCAACTACTAAGTCATGTTTTGCTTGGGGATCAAATACTTATTTTACTCACTGAACTGCAACTCCATTTATAACATTTTGTATGTTTTGCTTGGCGATCAAATATTTTTACATACTTTAAAGTGTAACTTCACTTTCGTTGAAAAAAATAGCAAATAAAGAACAAAATAAT
This sequence comes from Pelophylax lessonae, assembly GCF_965119305.1. Taxonomy (NCBI): domain Eukaryota; kingdom Metazoa; phylum Chordata; class Amphibia; order Anura; family Ranidae; genus Pelophylax; species Pelophylax lessonae. Next base: position 24,801,925 of record NC_138779.1, on the reverse strand, counting down.
ATAGCATATACAATTGCGACATAAATCATATTGTAATTGAATGTTATTAAAAATGACCTTTCCTTTTTAATCTGCAGCTGTTGTAATTTTCTGAAAATGCAATGCTATATGGCTACCTGGAGGTGTTCTGTACACAGAATGTATACTGACCACACCCCCAGAAACATAATTTCCTGCTTGTGTGATTGGCTCACCAATTTTCCCAAAAGTCTGCACTAAGATACAAGTCAGATTTCTGGCATTCCCTGCAACAAAAACTTTCATTTTTGGTGAGATACTCCCAATAGGAACACGTCTAAAGGGATGCAGGCCCAGCAGACTTCCTTATTAGAGCCCTGCAGCTGCCATAGCTGATAGATAACTATGAAACCCCTCCCATTAGACTCACTCAGCACAGAGGAACAAACAATGATTTCTTCAGAATAACAAAAGGAAGGAATCTGCAACAAAGTTTGTTATAATCCCTGCAATGTACAGAGATCACCCAGAGGGGAATGTTTTTTTTTCCTCAACAAAAGTGGAGTTACTCTTTAACCACTTAAGCCCCGGAGGATTTGGCTGCTAAAAGACCAGGGGGTATTTTGCGATTCGGCACTGCGTGACTTTAACGGACAATTGCGTGGTCGTGCGACGCTGTACCCAAACAAATTTGACGTCCTTTTTTTTCCCACAAACAAAGCTTTCTTTTGGTGTTATTTGATCACCTGTGCGATTTTTTTTTTTTTTTTTTTTTTTTTTTTTTTTTTTTTTTTGATCATGCGCTATAAACAAAAAAAGAGCGTCAATTTTGCAAAAATAACAATATTTTTTTTATATGAAATTTCCCCCCCAAAAAAATGTAAAAATCTAAATTTTTTTAACATTTTCGGCCAATTTGTTTTATGCTACATATGTTTGGTAAAAAAAAAAAAAATCGCAAAAAGCGTATTTTTATTGGTTTGCGCAAAAGTTATCGCATTTACTAACAAAGGGAAAGATTTTTGTCATTTTTGTTGTTGTGTTTTTTTTTTTTTTCCCGGTACTGCGACATTGCGGCAGGCAGATTGGACCCTTGGCGGACATTTTTGACACTTTTTGGGGTTACCAGTGACATTTCTACAGTAATCAGTGCTATATATATGCACTGTTACTGTAAAATTACACTGGCAGTGAAGGGGTTAACTAGGGGCGTGATTCTAACTGTGATTGGCTGTGGCTTCAGATGTATGAACAGTGATCAACGGTTCTACATAGTAGAACCGTATGTTCATGATTCATACACCGGGGAGAATGACAGGCGGCTTGTTTACACTAGCCACCTGACTTTCTCCCTCTCCCCCGACGATCGCCGATGTCCGCCGGTCACACGCGCGGGGGTCCGTGACCACGCCTCCGGTGGCGCGCGCTCGCTCCCTAGACCATCACAGGATAGCGACGTAGACCTACGTCACTCTGCCTGTGAGGGGCTGACCGCCGCAGTAAATAGTCGTGCGGCGGTCGGCAAGTGGTTAAGTTATGTTTTACTAAAACATTAGGTAATGCAGTTTTGTACACAAAATGTGACGGTGCATTTTTTACAGAAAATTTGGGCTTGAATAAACCGTTGCACTAATGTCAAAAAATTGGAGCTGCCACTATTTTATTTTCCAGGGTCTCTGCTTTAAGAAAATGAATACTTTTGGGGGTTTAATCTTAAGGCTTAAAATTAATATTTTGGCATGTGTGAAAAAACTGTAAAAACGAAAGGGATAAAATTGGTGTGGTATAGCAGGAATCAACATGGTCCAACACACAGCTGATTTTCTGGCCAGCAAATAAAGTGACAACTGTCTTTTTGGTTGTCTGGTCTCCAACAGAAGCCTACAAAGAACAACGACCTAATTATCGTCAAATACGCCTTCTTCTGTACTTACAAGGATAGTCTTTTTTTTTTTTCTTCTGAGGGGGGATGGGATAAGTAATAGAAGCGTTTGACAGAAGCTACAGATAGCTTTGCAGTGTATAAATTGCCTATTTTTGCTCTCTTGGCGAGAAGGATTCGGCGTGATGGGAGCAGCACTTCTGTGCTTTTGTCTGTACAACTTTGTGCATAAGAGAGACAGGCCTCAATAAATGATTGTTGCCATAGCAACTGTTAAAAAGCAGCTGTTGAATAAAATTTCAAGGCTGCGCTTTTATCGCAGAGATTCTCGTGTATAGACTTAAAGGGCAATGTGCCTCGATTGTGAAACCTGTCGTGGAGGAAGGGGTGTGGAGCAAGGAATCGGGTCATGGTGCTCCTTTTCTAACCAGCAGCAGCTTGTTTTTGGTTGCTGTGGTGTGGTGGACACTGACATTTCTAATATACACTATATTACCAAAAGTATTGGGACTTTTTACTCGCACATGAACTTTAATGGCATCTTAGTCCGTAGGGTTCAGTATTGAGTTGGCCCACCCTTTGCAGCTATAACAGCTTCAACTCTTCTGGGAAGGCTGTCCACAAGGTTTAGGAGTGTGTCTATGGGAATGTTTGACCATTCTTCCAGAAGTGCATTTGTAAAGAAAAACAGTATCGGTGCAACCCTACTGGTTACTGCTGCTCTCCCTCCTTGTGATGGGTGACTGAGCTTTTCACTGTTCCCCCTTGTCCAGGGGAACTGGTCTGGTCTCTGCTGATCTCCCACCTTGTGCAGGGTTGACTGGTCTTGTCATTGCTGCTCTCCCTCCTTGTGCAAGCTGACTGGTCTTGACACTGCTGCTCTCCCTCCTTGTGCAGGGTTGACTGGTCTTGTCACTGCTGCTCTCCCTCCTTGTGCCGGCTGACTGGTCTTGTCTCTGCTGCTCTCCCTCCTTGTGCAGGGTTGACTGGTCTTGACACTGCTGCTCTCCCTCCTTGTGCAGGGTTGACTGGTCTTGACACTGCTGCTCTCCCTCCTTGTGCAGGGTTGACTGGTCTTGTCTCTGCTGCTCTCCCTCCTTGTGAAGGGTTGACTTGTCTTGTCACTGCTGCTCTCCCTCCTTGTGCCGGCTGACTGGTCTTGTCACTGCTACTCTCCCTCCTTCTGCCGGCTGACTGGTCTGGTCTCTGCTGCTCTCCCACCTTGTGCAGGGTTGACTGGTCTTGTTTCTGCTGCTCTCCCTCCTTGTGCCGGCTGACTGGTCTTGTCTCTGCTGCTCTCCCTCCTTGTGCCGGGTGACTGGTCTTGTCACTGCTGCTCTCCCTCCTTGTGCCGGGTGACTGGTCTTATCACTGCTGCTCTCCCTCCTTGTGCAGGGTGACTGGTCTTGTCACTGCTGCTCTCCCTCCTTGTGCAGGGTGACTGGTCTTGTCACTGCTGCTCTCCCTCCTTGTGCAGGGTGACTGGTCTTGTCACTGCTGCTGCTCTTTCCTTGTGCAGGGGTGACTGGTCTTGTCTTCGCCCCCTCCTCTAGTTTTCTGCAGGCAGCCTGTTGTGGGTGATTTTTGTATTGATGCAAATTGAACCGCCAAGTATCAGTATTGGGTATCGGCGAGTACTTGGCCAAAAGCATCAGTACAGTATCGGTGCAACCCTACCGGTTTCTTTTGCTCTTCCTCCTTGTGCAGGCTGACTGGTCTTGTCTCCGCCCCCTCTTGTAGTTGCCTGCAGGCATCCTCCCACAGCTCTCCCACAACTCTGCTCTCTGCGCAGCTTATGCACAGCACAGTGATCAGGTCATCACTACTCTTACAATGTATTATCTTGGCTTGCTAATTTGGTGCACACAAAGCAAGTTTTTATCCTTTGTGGCTTTTGAGTAATATAGATAAATGAGTTTTTGCACCCAGAATTCAGCTTTAAGTGCTAAAACATTTATTCTGTAAAGCAGTCTTTCGATCCCAACTGTCTTTCGATCCCAACATCCTATCTAGACAACACAGTAGTGCCAGGATTACACATGCGACAATGCTTGCCATCCCTCTGAAAAGCATTCTACAGTGGATCGCTTTTTGTAGGTGTTGGACAAGTGGATGCATGCACAAGAATTGTCAGACTGGCTTGGCAATCAAAATGGCCAAAGATGCAGCACCCAGGAGACGACCCGGTGAAGAGATGCAGCACCCAGGAGACGACCCGGTGAAGAGATGCAGCACCCAGGAGACGACCCGGTGAAGAGATGCAGCACCCAGAAGACGACCCGGTGAAGAGATGCAGCACCCAGAAGACGACCCGGTGAAGAGATGCAGCACCCAGAAGACGACCCGGTGAAGAGATGCAGCACCCAGAAGACGACCCGGTGAAGAGGTTCAGCACCCAGAAGACGACCCGGTGAAGAGGTTCAGCACCCAGAAGACGACCCGGTGAAGAGGTTCAGCACCCAGAAGACGACCCGGTGAAGAGGTTCAGCACCCAGAAGACGACCCGGTGAAGAGGTTCAGCACCCAGAAGACGACCCGGTGAAGAGGTTCAGCACCCAGAAGACGACCCGGTGAAGAGGTTCAGCACCCAGAAGACGACCCGGTGAAGAGGTTCAGCACCCAGAAGACGACCCGGTGAAGAGGTTCAGCACCCAGAAGACGACCCGGTGAAGAGGTTCAGCACCCAGAAGACGACCCGGTGAAGAGGTTCAGCACCCAGAAGACGACCCGGTGAAGAGGTTCAGCACCCAGAAGACGACCCGGTGAAGAGGTTCAGCACCCAGAAGACGACCCGGTGAAGAGGTTCAGCACCCAGAAGACGACCCGGTGAAGAGGTTCAGCACCCAGAAGACGACCCGGTGAAGAGGTTCAGCACCCAGAAGACGACCCGGTGAAGAGGTTCAGCACCCAGAAGACGACCCGGTGAAGAGGTTCAGCACCCAGAAGACGACCCGGTGAAGAGGTTCAGCACCCAGAAGACGACTCGGTGAAGAGGTCGATGCCAGTGAGAGTGCAAGGGGAGGTCAGATTAAAGCTGCTTTAAGAAATACAACTTGACCTAAGACCTGCCCCAGCCTGTGACAATGAATGAGCGGCAGTTGGATGATGTCATCCCTTTGCTCCCTCTAGCTCCCAGAAAGCTCTTGCTGTTGGGCAAACAGCACTGTGCAATGCAGTATTGCCTGATTGTCTACTAGTGCTTTCCCTACTTCCCCCAGTCATAAAGATTTGCTTTGCAGGGGAATACAGGTTGCTGACAAAAGTAACTGAATCTTTTTTTTTTTATCAGCTGTGTCAGAATACATTTGTTTTTACCAGAAATTCAGCTTTTACAGTGGACATCTTTTCATGTCGGATTAGAACAGATTAAATGAACCTCACCAGCTGAGGATATCCAGTGTCTGTAGGATGGAGTTGTGCCTGCCATCATTCCAGGTTGTCGAAGCTGCAGTCATTAGGGATGTACCGATATATCGGCTGCCAAAAATAGGGTTAACGGAAGGCGCCAGTAATGGCATGCTGCATCCCATTGACTTCAGTGAAAAATTGCGTTCCGTTGGACTTGAGGGCAAAAACGCCGTCCCGTTGGACTTGAGGGCAAAAACGCTGTCCCGTTGGGCTTGTGGGCAAAAACAACCTCCCCCCCCCATCTCCATTGACTTCAATACATAAAGGCCCCTCCATTGACTTCAATACATAAATACATAAAGGCCCCTCTCCCTATTGATGTCAATGCAAGCCACATTTCTTTTTTTTTTTTCTTTATTACTGTCCGTTTTAGGTTTTCAGCCAAGTGCACCCTGAATTTTCGGTTTCGGCACCGGACCTTACATTTGGGTGCACCACTAGCAGTCACTGTTGTGCTTTTCCTCTGCGGAGGTGTTAGTTCTGTGTATGTCTGCTAGTCTGTCACTGGTTACATGTGCGGGTAGGAGCCTTCCCTCTGCCCCAGTCTGTCTTTAGGGAATTGTATCTTTGGTTCTAATGAATTTATATCTATTTGAGTGGATAGTTAACAGCACTCAGGATCTTGTGTCCTCATGTGCTCTGTGGTTCACTGGGGCAAAAATATTTATTTTCCGAGTAAGGCTAGCAAGTACAGAATATCTTCAGCCAGATATAGAAAATAGCAGGGCCAATGTAGAAATGCTAAGCAAAAACAACTGTCCTTTACCCATGCCAGCCAATGAGATTGCAGCTGTCATTCTCACTCACATCAGAACACCCAGCTTCTAATGCGCTGATGAGAAGGTAAGAGATTTATTTTTTGTTGCACACAGAGGACCTCTAGCTGGCTTTTGTGTCTGAAGAAGTGAACGTTGCTTCGATAAACCCATTACGCGTCCTCTACTATAGTGGTTGTCCACTTATGTTCTAAAGAAAGGGTCTTTAAGTGACTTTGAACTTGGCATGGTTATTGATGCCAGACGGGCTGGTCTGAGTATTTAAAAAACTGCTACTCTTCTGGGATTTTCACACACAGGCATCTTTCGGGTTTACCATCTTTTCGAGTTTTTAGAGAATGGTCCGAAAAAGAGGAAATGTCCAGTGAGGGCTGTTGTGTGGAGGAAAATGCCTTGTTGATGTCAGAGGAGAATGGGCAGACTGGTTTGAGATGATAAAGGCAACAGTAACTCCTATAACCACTCGATACAACCATGGTATTTAGAATACTATCTCTTAACACACAACACATCAAATCTTGAAGCGGAAGGGCTGCAGCAGAAGACCACACTGGGTGCCACTCCTGTCAGCTAAGACCAGGAAACTGAGGCTACAATTTTATACAGAGTGATCAAAATTGAAAATAGAAGATTGGAAAAACGTTGCCTGGTCTGATGAGTCTGGATTTCAGCTGCGACATTCAGATGGGGTCAGAATTTGGCATAAACAACATGAAAGCATGGGTCCATCCTGCCTTGCATCAACAGTTCAGGCTGGTGGTGGTGGCGTAATGGTGTGGGGGATATTTTCATGGCACACTTTTGGCCCCTTAATACCAACTGAGCAGCATTTAAACACCACGGCCTACCTGAGTATTGTTGGGGACCATGTCCATCCCTTTATGACTACAGTGTCCCCATCTTCTGATGGCTCCTTCCAGCAGGATAATGCACCATGTCACAAAGCTCCAATCATCTCACCACTGGTTTCCTGAACATGTCACTGTCCTCCAATTGCCTCCACACTCACCACATCTCATCCAATAGAGCACCTTTGGGATGTGGTAGAACAGGAGATTGACCTGGTGGATGTGCAGCCGACAAATCTGCAGCAACTGCGTGATGCTATCATGTCCCTATGGAGCAAAATCTCTGAGGAATGTTTCCAACACCTTGTTGAATCTATGCCACAAAGAATGAGGGCAGTTCTGAAGGCAAAAGGGGGTCCAACCCGGTACTAGCAAGGTGTACCTTTTATAAAGTGGCCGGGGAGTGTATGTAATGCTTGAGAGGACTGTCGGAGGCTGCAGATCTAATAGAGAAAATGAGGGTCAGAGTGAGAGGCCAGGATACATTGTTGGATGGAGATATGCAGCAGAAGACGATACGAAACTGGGAAGATGTTACGTAAATTTGGTAGAGATCAATGCTATTACCCTAATGAATGTTCCCACTACAGACTGAGGTCCAAGAACCACACATCATATACCAAAGGGCCGCAGGTTGGGCACCAGGGCTCTACTTCCATCATGAATTGCATCTGATGATTACAATGTTTGATAGGACATGACATATATGAGTTTTGTGTTGGTACATAATTGTGGAGGAGTCTCTGCCTGTTAAATGCAAGCTATACACGAGCCAGGCCTGTTTGCATACATGATTAGTGATGGGGGGCTGAATTTTGGCTATAATAACGGCTTGGGAGCATTTAGGTCTGCTTATGTCCTAACAATCCTTGTATATTTTTGTGTCTAAAAGTATGATGGCACAGTTCTATGAGCAGCACTAGTCACAGGTCTGATTTTTTTTATTTTTTTTGTCTTATCTAGTAGTTTTATTGTATTTTTCTCTTATTTTTTTACAGGGGTGGCCCATCGTAGCCAGAGCAGTGAGGGGGTCAGTTCGCTCAGCAGTTCTCCATCAAACAGCCTTGAAACCCAGTCTCAGTCTCTGTCCCGGTCCCAGAGCATGGATATCGACAGCGTTGCCTGTGAGAAAAGGTAACACACTTTGCCTGTTTTTATGTGTGTAGACTTGCTGACTTCATATATTCACCTTACCTTCACTCTACCACCACTGCTTTCCGCCACCAGGAGCAAGAGAAATAACCAGTACTTGTGAGAATGGGGGACACGCTACCTTTCTATACACATTGCAGTGCGGGTGACTGGCTACTTAAATGCCCAGCATGTCACATGGGGGCTGGAGAGAGTCTGAAGTCATTTATAAACTCTGACCTGGAACTTATTCAGGGCACCTTCCCCGAACACAGCGGCTAGGAAGTAAGGCTGTGACCATACACGTTCAATTTTCCTTTAGATTTGCCAAAAAAAAACTATAATTTTAAGGTAAAACCTTAACAGCTATCAGTTGTATCCAATTAGGCAGGCCCTGTGTAGGCCCAGGCTCTATGTAGGCCCAGGCCCTTGCACTATATAGTTTAAGGTAAATCTAAAGGAAACTTTTAAAGAAGCTTGAACATGTATGGCCAGCCTTACTGGCTCTGTGCTCTACCTGTCCAACGGTCACTGGAGCGCTGGACCGTAGAGGGGACAGGGGCAGCTGGCTCAGGCTCTCACCGTCTCGCTAATCACTTCACAGCCGCCCTATAACCGTTTTATTACTACAGGGCGGCCGCTATGCGCCGGATTACGTATATTTACATGATCCCGCACTTTCAGGTAGCATGTACGCATGCTTGCGGCTTGTTCCCGCTGTGATTATGCACAGCGGGAGTCGATCCACAGCTGCCCGCGGACTCGATGGCTGCCGGCATCCGCTGATCGTTTGTTGTTACAGAGCCAGAACGACAGTCTGTGTGTAAACAAGGCAGATTGCCGTTCTGTCAGTAGGGAAGACAATGGATCCTGTGTTCCTACAAAGCAGAGACAAGGATCCATGTCTTTCCCTAGTAAAAGCACCTCCCCCACTGTACTAAAACCTCTGGCTAGGCACACAGTTAACCCTGTGATTGCTCCTGATAACCCCTTCCCTGCCAGTGTCCTTAGTACAGTGACAGTGGATATTTTTAGCACTGATCAAAAAGTCAGGGCACGTGGCTGCAGACCCCACAGGGTGGGCCACGTCCACGGTGGCCGAATCGGACTCAGGATCTGAGGAGATGGATAAGGCAGGGGCACTTTTTGCTAGCACGCAGCCCAAAAGCCGCCACCACCCTCGAAACAAAGGACTCCAGGACCGTCGTCAGTGCATCAGTGGATGGTTGGGCACTGGTGTGCCCCGCAGCCACTGAGAGGGGGTCGGGTGGGGAAATGTGCTCAAAAGGCTCCATGAGTAAATAATGGAAACCCCCACAAAAAGTGGCAAACACAGCTAAGGGACAATTCCGCCATGCTGGGAACACCACCCAGTCGCCAGCAACAGAGCACCCCACAATCCTGCAGCAGAGAGAGGGAGAACCCTACCAGACTCGCCACCACACCAGACAGGCACCGGCAGCACCAGGATAAACTGCACTGCAGGTTTGGCGTCCAGGAAACAAAGTGACTCAGGAGTCGGCACCCAGTGACAAGGAGGGGCTCCCACAGCCGAAATCGCTGCCCAGAGGCTCCTTCGTAATTGCCACCGCTGATTCCTATGCCGGACCAATGAAAATAGGTCGCCAGACTACACAAACATGGCCACCGGCCTATACAAAACATAGGCCACAACAAAATGGCGGTTCCGCTCGGGCAGGAGCCCCCACCAGGTACAGTCCCTCAGCCCAGCCCATTCAGCTCCAAAAATAAAAGCCCAAACCACCACACTACCCCAAATAGGCGGCTAGATGACCCACAGGGACTCCAAGAAGGCAGGGGGTCCTAACAGGAAGGAGGGGAACCCGGGGGTCCGACCGTCCTGGGGAGGGGCCCGCGTCCACCTCGAAACCCTCGTGGGGGGGGGGGGGGCGACGGCTACTTACCACACCGGCAACCAGGCGGGCACCGCTCCAGACAGAACCCCTCGCCATTGAAATCGAGCTGTCAGCCAGGAGTAATGCTGTGACACGCAGGCCAAGGCCTGGTGGTATGCGACCTGGCGAAGCATTTAATTCGCAGACCAGCCCCCGCCTAATGGGGCTATGTCGCGGCTAAACTAGCGCGGAGCTGGGGTCTGCGCTTGCTGGCCAGATGGGGTGACCAGTGACCACTGGGTCTAGATTATCCAGCCCATCGCCCAATCCGGCAGTTGTTTGTAGATCTCGCAGGAAAAAAAATACAGGCGAAAACAAATTTCCAGGACCTGAGATCCCAGCAAGGAACTAGGTCCTTACTCCTGACTAGGCAGAAAAAAACTGAAAAGCTAAAGCAGAGAGGGGGAGTAATACCCCCTGGGACTGCCCAAAGGCGTAGTTGAGTTCGTTCTTCTGCCTAGTGTCCTAATCCTGTAGGGGGCAGTATAACCACTGGTCAAGAATCTAAACGAAAGAGAAATTGGGGGTCAGTTCACGAAGAGATAAATACCACATGAATTTTTGCGTTTAAAATAACTCATGCGGTATTTATCTCAAAAGTAGTCAATTCACTGAAAAACATTAAAACCAAATGTGTTAAATAGTTAGGTTTTGCAATTTTTAGCTCCTAAATTTTGCGTTATTTTTGCGCAAATTTTTTTTTTTTAACAGGCTAACACTGCACCGGAAGGAACGCAGCAATATTGTAAAACTATGAAAACATTCTCTGTGTTTTTCATTTGCAAAATGAGCTCCCTCTGATGAAATGTTGCAATTTACATTCCTGAGCTTAGAGGAGAATATTTTCACACTGATACATTGTATACATCTCACTTCATGGTTAGTGCAGAGTTCCTCTAAGCCCCTCGTTCATGCTGGTGCAGCTTGACCGGTCCAAATCGCATGACCGCAATGAAGCTGTTCAAATTCATGCGATGCCAAACAATTTGAAAAAGTTCCTGCACTGCTTTTGGCAATTTCAGGCACGACTTGCGTAGACATCTGAGCATGAAGTCGCACAGATGTCAGCTAAGTCGCACCTGAGGTCTCACTGACCTGAGGCTTTTAAATTGTACCATTTTAAGTGAAGTAGCATGATTTTGAAGTCAAATTCGGTGTGAACAGGAGCGATTTTTTTTTTTTTATTTTTTTATTTTATTTATTTTTTTTACATTTTCTAAAATACCGCCAGCAAACACCAGGTGATAAATGACAAATGAGCGTGTTTTTTAAATTTTTTTAGTTAATTGACTTTAATGATTCTTGGGTATTTATCTCACTATTTTAACAAATGTGCAGTATCCATTTTACATTTAATATTTTTACTTTGATGAATTGACCCTTTTTATTATCTCATGCAATATTTCCCCCCAAAAAAAATAAAAAATAGTCACGTGACCTCTATATCGCAGTGAATTGACCCCATAGACCTGTCACTGTCCCTATTGCTGAAAAACCACATTTACATAAACACAATGTTGCCCGGGTTTACCAACACTTTATGTATCAGTAATTCTTCACACAATTAGTGCCGGTTCACATTTGTGCGATGCGGGAACGCTGCGAATATACAGCGTGTTCCCGCATTAAATCCACACCCCTGGCAGTTCACACTGCCATATGCGATACGCTGGGGGTGTCAGTTAAAAGTTAACGGCACCCTCAGATCAGATCGCATATCACAGTGCGATCTGAAAGTTTGCACAGAATCTGATCGCACTAGTGTGAACCACCATGCGATCCGATTCTGCTGCGGACTAAAAAAAGTGTCCTGTGCGTGTTTTAGTGTGATTGCGGTGCAAATGACTAGGCAGAAAAACTGTAATAAACTGTATGGCTGAATTTGCACCGCACAGAGATCGCATGTAATTTAGGAGCAGTGCGCTCCGAATTTCATGCGATCTCTGTCATCGCACAAATGTGAACCAGCACTTTTTTTAGCTTGTTTTTAAGACCCGGTTCACATATACGCGATGCGGGAACCCTGCAAATCCACTGCGGGTTCCAGAATCATTTCTACTCGCAAGCAGTTCACACTGCCAAATGAGAATCGCTGGGGGTGTCGATACAAAGTTAATGGCACCCCCAGATCGTTTTGCATATTGCAGTGCGAACTGTCAGTTCGGATATGAATCTGATCGCATAGGTGTGAACACACATGCAATGCGATTCTGCTGCGCATCCAAAAGGGTCCTGTGCATGTTGTGTCCGAATCCGATGCAAATTCTGCCATACAATCTGTATGACTGAATTTGCATCGCACAGACTTTGCATGTGATTTTCAGAGCACTGCGCTCCGAATCACATGCGATGTCTGTCATTGCTGTAGTGTGAACCTGGACTAAGACATGCTGTAGAAGACCTGCTGAGAAGCCAGGCAATTCTGTGAGCAAGCCTTTGTTAACGTTCTTTAGAGTACATCCTCCCTATGTTCCGATGGAAGCCGATCACATCCTTTTTGTAGCAAGAGTAGTGGGAGATCTCACACACGGCTCACATTCGCCGCTCCCACGTCTCAAGCCACACTGTTGGTCAATAACTGAGGTGTGCAATCTCCCTGGCCAATATTGAATTTGTGAAGCAGAGAAAGGTAGACCAGAGCTCTGACACGGGATCCCTAGATAAAGATGTAATGCACAAACTGAAGCGGACAGATGTAAAGGCACCATTTTGAGGTTTGCTATATTTATAGTTCATGTGTTCACTTTATGTTCTGGCTGGGGTTAAACTCTGCCCTATTTGACCTGAAATTGGGCTCTATGGGGGGACACCTTTTGTTAAGGGTACAATCCTTTTCTCATCCCCTGCATATTTTGTAAGTTTGCCCACTTGCAAAGAAAATTTAAGGGTCTAGAATTATCATAGCTGATAGAGACAGAAAATTAACCAAAAATCCAGAAAAAACACATGATACATTATAAATTGAGTTGCAGTTCATTGAGTAAAATTAAGTATTTGATCCCCAAGCTAAACAAGACTTAGTACTTGGTGGAGAAACCCTTGTTGGTAAGCACAGAGGTCAGACGTTTCTTGTAGTTGACCAGGTTTGCACACATCTCAGGAGGGATTTTGGTCCACTCTTCTTTACAGTTCTTCTCTAAATCCTAAGGTTTCCTGGCTGTCACTTGGCAACTCACTTTCAGCTCCCTCCATAAATTTTCTATAGGATTAAGGTCTTGAGACTGGCTAGGCCACTCCATGATGTTAATGTGCTTCTTCCTTTTTTTCCTTGGTGATATGTTTTGGGTCATTGTCATGCTGGAAGACCCATCTTCAGTGTTCTGGTTTACAATACATGGCCCCGTCCATTGGCCCCCTTAATGCGGCAAAGTCAGCCTGTCCCTTTAGCAGAGAAACAGCCCCTAAAGCACACGTGTCAAACTGTGGCGGCCCTCCAGCTGTTGCAAAACTACTAGTCCCATGAGGAATTGCAAGGATGACAGTTACAAGCAGAGGCATGATGGGAGTTGTAGTTCTGCAACAGCTGGAGGGCCATCAGTGTGACACCCCTGCTAAAGCTTCATGTTTCCACCTCCGTGCTTGACTGTAGGGATGGTGTTCTTAGTGTCATAGTCAGCATTTTCCTTCCTCCAAACGCAGCTCACAACCACTTGCTTTGGAAGTGGAAATGCCTTTGTCATTTGTTGTTTGTGTTGACATCTTGTGTTTTTTATCACCAGCATGTCCCAGGTAGATGTGGACTCAGGCATTGAAAACATGGAGGTGGACGAGAATGACCGCAGGGAGAAAAGAAGTCTGACCGATAAGGTGATTCAAAGACCGATTCTGTTTTTCTTCATATTTTGTGTGTGTATTTGTGCGTTTGTGTGAGTGGTTGAACTTGGACATCAGGTTTTTTTTTTTTTCAGTGTTATTCGCTGACAAGGCTATTAAAACCTGACGGGGATGCTGTGCTGGTAACCTAGGTGTTGTCTATTGCGGACAGGTTTTGGGTTTGGTGGTCAGTCCCAGAGAGGCTGACTAATGTCACAACTTCTGACTCAGCCAATCAGAGAAAGCTTTGTAATAATTGATAGAATGCATTGCTTGCTGTGACTGGCTGAGTCCCGCTTCTGTAGACTGATCTATGTTCCGGATGTGAGACGGGAAGAACACAGTGCTGTATACTGTGCGTTGCCACAGCTACATACAGTTTATACCACACATCCAGTGGCCTTACAGGTTAGCGAGGGACATAGTTTAGTTAAAAAGGAAGGTACTTGGCGCTGCCGATCAATAACTAGAATGGTACTATACAAATAAATAGAATAAATACGAATAGGTGGATGTGAGTATCATATACATATGTCTCTCCAAGAACTAGTTAAGTGAGATAATAAAATGCTAAATGCAATATAAAAATAAAGGAGGTACAATAAAAAATAAAAATTCACAAATGAATAACTATAATATGCATATATCCCTCAAATTGATAAACTAAAAAAGTGCAACTGTGATAAGTGCGATTGCAATTTTAAGGTGACAGTGCACCTTAAAGGAGGAGGGGTGGAAGTATCCCCAAAAGTGGCTAACAGAAGAAAATGTGCCAAGGCAGTAAATACAATAAATCACAAGAATGTCATAAATGGTGAAAGTGTTGTGAATATAATGGGGTGCGCCCCAAGTAAAGGAGAGGGGGAAAGGAAAGAAAGTCCTAAATAAAGAATCACAAATAGGTGAATATGGAGTAGCAAATTACAATAACATATGAAAAAATGACATAAACAGGTGAAGTCCAATGACACTCCTAAAAGGTGGTAGGTGTCACATCAAAGAAAGGTGGCAAGCTAAGTGAGTCAGTGTAATATAAATAAAAAGTTCATAATATGGAGAAGATGATAATCATCCGATCCCAAGAGTTCACAGGTTAAAGTGGAACTTTTTGGAGGTGACGCGTGCAGGTGAATCCTGTGTCCCCCCTAATGAATTGCGCACTCACCAGATAATGGTACCCCTACAGGGGTGACAAGCGTGGTATGTTTCAAGGGTAAGTCTCCTCAAGAGCATCAATAGGGGAGTATACACAATCTCCTTCATTCCATTAACCCTCATAACGTGGTATATAGCGGTCTTAAGTAAGGTTGGAGGGACATAGTTTGTTTGGGCCATGTAAATTATGTGAAAGCCTGGATTTCTTCTCAAACCACTTTACAACTGCACATATACTGTGGCAGGGCGGCCACTCTGCAGCAGATCACATACCTAGTAGGTAGAGCTGCATGATTAATCGTTCAAATGGGAGGGGGAGGAGAACTTCCGCTCGAGTCGCCTAGGCAGCACGAGCGGAAGTGGGGGTTGGGTACCTGTCAAAATTAGGTACCCGCTCCCCTCCCCCCCCCTAAAAAACGGCATGCCAAATGTGACATGTAAGGGGGTGAGGAGTGCTTGAAGTGGAAGTTCCTTTTTCTCCAATTGCCTTTCAGGGCAGCATCTGGAGATAGCGTAGCTCCACCCAACTTCACAGGAAACACTGCAAGCTTTAAAGTCCCTCCTCTTCCACCATGCCTTCAGTTGTTGTTTTTCCTCCGACATGGTGGAAGCGCTGCTAGGAACCAGTTGGGGGGGGGGGGGGCACGTTCTCTCCAGGTGGAGGGAGGTAGGCTTACCTCCAGGCTTCTTAGGAGACCATCCCAACACCTCTCTGAGAAGGGGAGAGGTGATCCAGAGTACCCGGCTCAGGGGAGTAAAGGCCGCGTCTGGAGTCCTGCCTGGGTGCTTAGGATCCGCAGGTTTTGAATTTGGCGGGGTGCCATTTCATTCGGCATTCCCACATGACAGTCCTGGGTCCCAGACAGCGAGTGCGTCAGTTACGGTTGGCGGGACTTCCAGTGGACTTCTTAGTCCTTTAAAGACTAAAGCTGGATACACACTATCCAACTTTTGTGGTTAGATTTCCTTCAGATTTACCTTTTCTATGTAGTGCAAGGGCCTGCCTGATTGCATACAAATGGAAAGTGTTTAGGTTTGACCTCATATTATATGGTTTTGGTAAGTCTAAAGGAAAAAGTCTTCAGAAAATCTTAGTGTGTATGGCCCATTAGCCTTTTTCTGACACTTATTGCTTACAAGTACGTAGCAGTTGACATGTCTCTAGCGTATTGGATTGACATGAGAAGAGAATTTCAGTGTTGGAGCTAGGGACACCACCACTAGATAAAGGGAGTAAAATCATCTGGACATGTCTGGCACAATGCCTAATATTTCTAGCTTTTTATTTTTTTTGGCACTGTGATTTGGTGCTCGGTATTTGTTAGGCCCTTTTTCCGTTTCTGATGCAGTGCTGCACAGATTTTGTTTTTTGGATTTACTAATAGGGAGTTTTTTCTTCTTTTTTCTAGGAACAGTCTTCAGGCTCTGAGGTGTCGGAGGAACAGTCACTGCAGCTGGTCTGCAAAATCTTCCGGGTATCTTGGAAGGACCGTGATCGGGATGTCATCTTCCTGAGAAATCTATCCACTCAGTTCAGACAGAGCCCTAAAGAAGGTATTTAGTGCCAGTCGATGCTTTATTCTCTTGATCAAGTTTAGTCTACCAACACCGTGTTAAAAAAAAATTGTTGGTCAAATACCACTGGGTATTGCATTAGTAATTCATTCTAAGATTTCCCAGTAACCTATTACATCTGGAGCACCTGAGAACCAAATAGTTAGCAGCTGAGATTGTAAAACTTTTTTTTTTTACTCTTCTTTTGCTTTAGTTTTCTCCAATTTTAAGGACTTAATTGGACAGATTTTAATGGAAGTCTTAATGATGTCCACACAATCGAAAGACGATAACCCTTTTGCTAGCCTGACAGCTACATCACAGCCAATCGCAACGACAAGACTGCCTGAAAGGACTTTGACTCTGAATTCTGGATCCAGTCTTGGCACAAGCCCTATGTTCTGTAATACAGGATCATTTGGTGCTGGCTCAGTATCCAGGCAAGTATAATCCACTCTAAATGGCAGAGAAGCAGAAATCTGTAGCAACCAATTAGATTTCATTTCTTATTTATTTGGATATAGTAAACAGAAGCTTGGTTGATATAGGCTACTTTACTGCTCACAGTACCGTTGCTCTTTGCACTTCCTTCTCCTTATAATGTTTTAACATTTTATGTATAGCCAAATCTTTTTGCTTACTTTTTTGCTCTCTGTGTACTGTTTGGGAGATTTCCCCCTCCCTCCCTGTCCCTAAAGGTTCCCCCAACTGCTGTCATCAGAACAGGTGCCCCTTTTGTTGCCAGCGGTTTAGACATTAATGGCTGTGTGTTGAGTTATTTTGAGGGGACAGCAAATTTACACTGTTATACAAGCTGTACACTCACTACTTTACATTGTAGCAAAGTGTCATTTCTTCAGTGTTGTCACATGAAAAGATAGAATAAAATATTTACAAAACTGTGAAGGGTGTACTCACTATTGTGAGATACTGTGTGTGTATGGAGATATATATATAATTTATGAACATACACTGCTCAAAAAAAATTAAGGAAAACTTTGAAAACACATCAGATCTCAATAGGGGAAAATATAATGCTGGATATCTATACTGGTATGGACTGCGTAATGTGTTAGGAACGAAAGGATGCCACATAATTTGATGGAAATTAAAATTATCACCCTACAGAGGGCTGAACTCGGAAACCTTTAAAAATAATAGTGAAAAAAATATACATTTTGCTGTAATTTCATTGCAGCAACTCAAAACTGTACTCGTTAGTTTGTATGGCCCCCCACGTGCTTGTATGCATGCCTGACCATGTCAGGGCATGCTCCTAATGAGACGACGGATAATGTCCTGAGGTATTTCCTCCCAGATCTGGACCAGGGACTGGACTGAGCTCCTGAACAGACTGAGGTGCAACCTGGTGGAGTTGGATAGAACGAAACCTAATGTCCCAGAGGTGTTCTATTGGATTTAGGTCAGGCAAGTGTGGGGGCCATTCAATGGTATCAATTCCTTCATTCTCCAGGAACTGGCTGCATACTCTCACCACATGAGGCCGGCATGGTTGTGCACCAGGAGGAACCCAGGGATCACTGCACCAGCGTAGGGTCTGACAATGGGTCCAAGGAATTAATCCCGATTCCCAGTGGCAGTCAAGGTGCCATTGTCTAGCCTGTGGGGGTCTGTGCGTCCCTCCATTGATTTGCCTCGCCAGACCATCACTGACCCACCACCAAACCGCTGAGCGATGTTACAGGCAGCATAACGTTCTCTATGGCTTCTCAAGACCCTTCCACGTCTGTCACATGTGCTCAGGGTGAACCCGCTCTCATCTTTGAAAAGCACAGGGCGCTAGAGGCGGTCCTGCCAAAATCTGGTCTTCAATGGCAAATGCCAGTTGAGCTCCACAGTGCCGGGCAGTGAGCACAGGGCCCACTAGAGGACATCAACACCCTTAGGCCACCCTCATGAAGTCTGTTTCTTTTTGTTTGGTCAGAGACATTCACATCAGTGGCCTGCTGGAGGTCCTTTTTGTAGGGCTCTGGCAGTGCTCATCCTGTTCTGGCACAAAGGAGCAGATACCGGTCCTGCTGATGTGTTTAAAGACCTTCTTTGGCCCTGTCCAGCTTTCCTAGAGTAACTGCCTGTCTCCTGGAATCTCCTCCATGCTCTTGAGACTGCTGTGAGACACAGCAAACCTTCTGGCAATGGCACGTATTGATGTGCCATCCTGGAGGAGTTGGACTGCCTGTGCAACCTCTATAGGGTCCAGGTATGGCCTCATGCTACCAGTAGTGACACTGACCCTAACCAAATGCAAAACTAGTGAAAAACAGTCAAAGAGTAGGGGGGGGGGATGTCTGTGGCCTCCACCTGTAAAACCATTCCTGTTTTGAGGGTTGTCTCGTTGTTGCCCATCTTGTGCACCTTTTGATAATTTCATTAACACCAAAGCAGCTGAAACTGATTACCAACCCCCTCCGCTACTTAACTGATCAGAACAATATCTCAGGAGTTTAATTGACTTGATGCTATACTCTGAGTAAAAAGTGTTCCTTTAATTTCTTTGAGCAGTGTATATATAATGTATGTAATAAAATCCCAGTAACTTAAAGTGGACCTTACAGTAAAATGCAAGGTCCTCTCCTATTGCTTGAGCCCCCTACCCCTTTACCAATCACCTACTATAAGACATATGGGATTTATATTTGCCTTACCTTCCATATTTCCAGGTGTAACATTGCCGTCCGTCCTTCTGGTAAAATTCCTCGGGAATGCAGAGCTGTTGAAATCTCCTGAGAATACACTCCAGTCTGTTGCAGTAGTGTCTTCTCACAACATTTCGGCTGCTTTTGTATTCTCCAGAATTTAGCCGGAAGGTACATGACGTCATCCTTGCCTAGGCACAGAAGACTGGGTGAGGTACATAAAAACCTTCTTTTTTTCCTTACAGGTACATTTTACACCTACTTAGTAGTAAATGCTTTGGGAAGGGGTCTGAACAGTATAAGCAAACCTTGCATTTTACCGCAAGGTTCACTTTAAGGTCCTGCAGAATCCTACCATACTGACTTTTAAATTTTACTGTTCTGACAGAGTGCCTGCGGGCTAAGCAGGGCTCTGTTACTAGTGCAGTGATGGTGAATCTTGGCACCCCCAGATGTTTTGGAACTTAATTTCCAGTGATGATCAACTATACTGCAGAGTGCATGAGCATCATGGGAAATGTAGTTCCAAAACATCTGGGGTGCCAAGGTTCGCCATCACTTCTCTAGTGTGACCCTAAGCAAAATAGTAAAGTTTCACCCTCTGGGTCCTTATCCAGCATAATAAAATTATGAATTGTCATAGAGCAGGAGTGATCAACGCCTTGTTAGTGCCGGTTCACACTACTCCGACTTGTCAGGCGACTTGGTAGCCTGACAAGTCGTGCTCCATTCTGTGCAATGGGAACCGTTTTAATCGGAGCGACTCAAGTCTTAGAAAAAGGTTCCTGCACTACTTTTGGCCGAAGTCGGAGCAACTTGCATTGACTTCCATTAGGTGAAGTCAGTGCAAGTCGCCCCGAAGTCGCTTTGCACGGCGACTTATTTAAGTCGCCCCGAAGTCGTGTCGCCATAGTGTGAACCGACTCTTAGTGGTCAGGAAATGGCTGCATGTTCCAGGATTTTGCTCTCTCCAAGGTAAGATAAAGGACCCAGGAAATTTTGTAAACTGAAGCGCAGCAACTGCCTAAATACACAGTTGAAAAACATATAGGTTCACTGTTTTACATGCCTGAAAATTTGTGCGCCAATCTGCACTGCACAGCCAGATGGGTGACAATTTTTCGTTCCTAGTTTTGTTTGTTTTTTTTTTCCTTTTGGTTCAGCAATTCAGCCTCCTATGTCACCTTTATGGCTTTAGCCTTTACACTGGATGATATCAGCATCATGTCCTCCATCGGTGAGCAGTGAGTTGACCTAGAATACAATAAAGCTAACCCAGGAAGCAGCAATACTGAACCAAGAAGTAGCAGAAGGATTATCCTGAATGACAGATGTCAGGATATCACAAAAGTGGCTTACAAGAGTTCTTTGCCAGCTAAACCTGTCCACATTCAGCTATTTAGCTGTTTTCTGGAGTGGCACTTAGAGTTTAAAACAATAATCCCTTCAGTGTTACAAATGTTTGTTCTAGGAATACTAAAAAGCCGAATTGTCTCTACCCTGGTACGAGTATGCAGCCTGGGAGTGTGAGAAGTGTGAACGCTACCATCCAGAGCCCTGTCACACGTGTTCTATTACATTGCAGTCTTTAAGGCCAAATTTTTTTTGTCTAGGCCAGTTCACACCAGGAATTCCACAGGTATGCATTGTGCATTCCTGTGCAATACAATTCAGGTGCAGTACGATTTTAGCCCGTTCATTTTAATGGGCTAAAATTGCACCGGACCACACCAAAAGTAGTGCATCCATTACTTTTAAAACATACAGCAACTACTGTACCATGCGATCTGGTGCATGCAAACACACTGCGTTTGGGGTGTCGTTAACATGAACACCCGCTGCAGATTGCAAGTGTAGTACATTTTGAACATTGTTGACACTGCGCGCAGATAATGCGGGTTTCCCGCACTTTGTTTGTGTGAACTGTCCCTAAGGCCTATTTCACACGTGCTTCAGCCTGTATAAATGCAGTGTGAACAGCAAGCTTTTGCAGAGCTTTCAGCAAGCTTTGAAGTCTTTAAAGTGCCTTTCAGCTCTTGTTTGAAAATGTTAAACACAGGTCTCAATGACTCGCTTTAACCAAGCTGCTTGCAGGTTTCGGGAGGTTTTAACAAGCTTTAAAAAAGCTGCTAGCAGGCTTCAGCACTACTTAAAGTGGCAAACAGTACTCCCATTAGAATCTGTATTCAACATATACAACCTAGAGAAGAATGGTGCGCCAAAAGCTTCAACAAAGCTTGCTGTTACCACTGCTCTTGCACTGCTCTGCTGAAGCCTGTGTGAAACAGACATTTGGCTATGTTCACGGTCTGGGTAACACTATATGTGCGCATTTCACACACTGCATTCAAACTGTACTGCCCTTGCGATCTGCAGCAGGTGTCAGTGCAATCTTACGGACACTCCAAACTCAGGTTGCAAACGCAATGTACTTGCCGGCACCGGATCGCATGGTACAAACTGACCATATGATCCGGTTTCCCTGCAGCTCCAAAGTTGCTGCGATTTGAGCCCATTTAAAACGAATGGGCTCAAATTGCACTGCACTGAATCATGTGAATAGAACAGGAATGTGGTGCAGTTCCTGTATGATTCACAATGCTGTCCATACTGTGAACCGAGTCTTAAGGTATAACTAAAGGTATTTTCTTTTGTTTTGGATAGAGTGGAGGGGTATTAGAATACCTGTCATTTTGTATTGTTTGTGTCCCCATGAAGGAGATTCACTCTCTCTTTGTCCTATTTACTATTAGCAAAATTAAGTGAAAGTAGAAGAAAATCCCAGATATTTGGTTGTCCCCGGAGAGTAATAGAGGAGAAATGTTCCAGTGGGGACACTAGTTCTGATGACCAGTGGGTCCCAAAAAGGGATTCCCTTAGTTTTTTGGGATTTCCGCTCACTTCCTATTGTGGCTATGGGACAGGAAGTGAAGGTAAATCTCCCTAATGGGGCACAGATGGCAAAAAATAAACCCACAGGGTTGTAACCCTCCCTTACTCTATCCAAAATAGAAAAAAAAAAATTTGCGTATAGTTCTACTTTAAGCAGCTCAGGCTGCAATACTTATATTCAATCCAGAGCTGTCCTCTGCAGTACCTCTTTTCCACCACAAGATGTTTTTAGTCTTCTGGGTTAAATGAAAGTCAGCATTGTTCAATTCAGAAAACTGTGGGCATGCTATGAGGGCAGGATATAATGGGTCTGCGCCTTGAGAGATCAGCATGGCACCCTGCATTTCAGGTGTAATGGTGCACGAGCCACACGGACATCACGTCTGCCCTATGGCCCTGTGCATCACCAAGGACTGGAGAATGTGGCCGTGGGGCATCACAGGACTTGCATGAAAACTTTGCAAAAGGAAAGTGTGTGTATATCAGATTGGTAGATAGCGTTGTGAATATTGATTGTCTTTGTAAAAGATTTTGGTTTTATGTGATTCTCACCAATTTTATTTTCTTATTCCTTGACCTTTTCTTTCCTTAATCCAGTCTTTATGGTACTAGTCCGGTTCTTGCCACCAGTCTGGCCGCTGGTGCCCGCATGGCTGCTCCTTCCACCATTCCTGTTTCTACCACCCCATCAAGCAGTGATGGGCGAGCCGTGCCCACTAGCCCACACATCACACAAAGCGGCCCATCCATAATTCACGCCTCTTCTACTCGCTATCGTCCCTACACAGTATCACCCTCAGGACCATTGCCTATTCCTTCCAATCCTCGGACAGTCAATCTTCCTATCCTGCATCTGTCACCAAGCCCACGTGCCCTTCCCAGCAGCCCTCTGGCAATACCTGGCAGTTCACCCAGACAGAGGCCTCTATTATCTCCTAGAATGTCCCCAAGACAAAGTCGGATGCCACTTAGGTATTCCCTCTGTGCCGTTTGCTCATGCATGGCCTCTTTGTATCCCTTTACATTACTGACTTCTTTGAGGAGTAAGTGTGCTATCTCCTAACCCTAAGCCTGCCCCCTGGTGGTCATTAGCAGCTATAACTGGTTAACCTCTGCATGAATAGATAATGAATAAGTACTTTTATTGAGCTTACTTAAACCGCATCTAAAGCCAAAGCTTTTTTACTTGGGTTTAGATAGTGGGGACGGTTTAGAACCTCTGCTAGGTCTTCTATTGTTTGTTTCCACAATGGAAGGATTTACACTTTTTGTGTATCCTGGTGACTATTGTCACTAGGAATGAAAGTCCAACATTTTGAGTTGACACCTGATTGGGGATAGGGAGGATATCTGCCAATGGGGGTGCTTATACCTGTGACAATTAAGAGGGGATGTCCCTTTTTCCCTGCTTACTATTTGTTGTGTCTATAGGACAGGAAGCAAACGTTGTTCTCCCCAGTGGGACACAGATAACCGAAAAGAAAACCTGATGGGTTTTAACCCTTCCCTAATCTATCAAGTAAAAAAATGTGGCTTTTGATATGCTTTGATGAAAAAATGATGGTACCCTGCAATAAACAATCTCAGTTCTTTTTATTATTTTAGATTTTCTTAACAAGGGAACTATGGTTACTGTCAATTACATGTTACCGATCTTTGCATTGGCTTATTTTAGTTGATCTGCGCTGTAATTGTGCCTTATCCTTACTAGCTCTCTCCCTTAGAGTACAAAGTCTAGCACAAACCATTTTTAAAAAGGTTCCTATGCCACCCCCTGTCCTGCTTACCTTGTCACCTTACCAAAAAAAAAAAAAAAAAAGAAGAAATTCTATATTAATACTTTTTGTTCATTGTGGGGCTACATGATTCTGCAGCTCCAGATCCCCGGTCTCTTGTAGTAGCAGCTGCGGGGAGAGGAGGGAGCACTGACAACAGACTGTGCTATGAGAGTCTATGGGTGACATCACATATCAATATTAAATGCACAAGTAGAATATAAACAGAAAAACGCATATCAGTATTGGACAACATAAAAATTTCTATTGTCTGAGTCACAACGGAAGCAGGGAACATTTTTAAGATTAGTTAGTGTTAGCCCCTTTCACGCGGCGACGGAGTCCGTTCTGCTCAGCGGGGGATCGATCCGCTGATCCCTGCTGAGCAGGCGGATGACAGCTCCGTCTCCGCTCTGTGTGCAGAGACTGAGCTGTCAGAGCCCCGCTCTCCTCTATGGGGAGATCGAATGAGAACGGACCACCTGTCAGTTCTCATCCGATCCTCCAGACTGATGGAAAATCGGGTTTCCATCCGTCCGGATTTCACGGACAGGAATTGATTGGGATAGCAGCGGAGATGCCTCCGCTGGCATCCGCTGTCCCATAGGGATGCATGGAGCATCCGATCAGGTTCGCCTGAAAAATTGACAGGCGGATCGGATCGCCCGTGTGAAAGGGGCCTACAAGGATAAGTTCACCTTTTGTAACGTGTTAACACCAGCCCCCTCTGATCTGACAGCTAGCAGGGATCTTCTTCCCCCGCTAGCTGTATCTATTTAAAAAAAAAAAAAGCACGGCTGAGCGGGACTCTGCCTACCCGGCCACATCACTCATTCCACTGTACAGTCGGCTTGTAGTTTTCAATGAACTACCAGGGCTCTGTAAAGCACTGTTGTAATTCATTAAGTCTTCCTGCCAGATTATATCTGCTTGCTGGTATGATGTACAGGCAGGGCTGGTGCTACCTGTAAGGTGACCTAGGGCGCCACTTAGCAGGGGTTCCGGCATCCTGCACCCGGAATCAGGATGAGGACCTCCAGCGTTGCCGAAATCCCCATAGGAAAGCATTATTCAATGCTTTCCTATGGGGAGGTCTATTGCGCATGTGCGGCCATTGCCGCGCACGCGCATTAGGTCTACCTCGCCGGCTGACGGCGGGGGAGGAGAGTAGGCGGGTAAGTCACTGAATGGGTTTTAACCCCTTCAGCAACTTGGGATGGGGATGGGAGGAGGGGGGTACTACAGGGTCCTGCAGTGCCAGGAAAACTAATGTTTTCCAGGGGGCGGCAATTTTTATTTTGCCTTGGGCAGCAAAGATCATTGCACCGGCCCGGTGTACAGGCACACTGACAGATCTGCAGGAGACCTGCATGGAACCAGCGATCTGCATGTTTTAGAGCAGCCTTTCTCAACCTTTTCAACACAGAGGAACCCTTGAAATACATTTCTGGTCTCGGGGAACCCCTGCTAAAAATTAAAAATCTCCAACTCATGACACATTAGTGTGACAGTCAGTGGGAAGAATGCTGCTTACTCTTGTCATCATTGGGAAGAATTACACCCCTTACAGATCGCTAAAAGGAACAATGATGTCATTGGGAACTTATCTGAGAGGCAGAAATTGCCCATTGCTAAAGGAACCCCTAGCAACCTAGAGTTCCACGGAACCCTGGTTGAGAAACCCTATTATAGAGGCCCCAGAAACAAAAAATAACAAATGCACATTTTTTTTTTTCTTAACCTGCAAAAAAATGTGCATTTATTATTTTTTGGTTAATTACAGGTAAATCTGTCCTTTAAGCCACCCATAGATGGATCGAATCTCAACTGGTTCAGCTGGGACCAGTCGAGATTCGATCCATCTATGGGCAGGCTGGTTGTACTGAAGTTGATCCATCGATTTGCTTCCGTACAATCGGACTGTCAGATTTTTTGCATGCGGTTACTGCTGGCAGTTATAGCCACAAGCAGTAATGTGTTCTGGCAGCAGAGAAGGCTCCCTGCCAGAAGAACACCATAGCGCTGCAGAAGGGATTCCCCTATCAACCTAGTAATTTTCCCCTGTGGTTGCAGGAAAGAATATCGTATCCTCTATGGCTTGCCTTAGTCTTTATTTCCACTTTAAATTCCTTAAACGTTCAGAGGTGCTGATGTAAGTCTTTCTGTTGGTAATTGGAGCTCTGAGTTCTTTCACATACCTTATACGCATATGCATTCCTTGGAGACCGGTGACCTCACTGAAAATGCATCCTTTTCATTCATTAGTGGCCAGTGACCTTTTTAAGAATGCAACCAGTCCATTCCTTGGAGACTGGTGACATCACTTAGAATGCAGCCTATTTCCAGGAGACCAGACCAGGAACATAACTTCCTCCATTCTTAATAACCAGCCTTTCCTTGTTAATCATCTGGCAGATAGACAAATTCCAGAAGCCGAGTAGCTATTAGGTCTAGAAAAATTCTGAAAAAATATCCAGTTACTATTTTGAGCAGTTTGTTTTAGTAATTTGGTATCCTTGAGTTCTTACCAGTTGTAATGGCTCCTCAGTTTACCTTTGTTATATATGGAGGAAAGCCTTTCTCTGCATTGAACAGCATGCGATGTGGTTAAGCTTCGTGTGTGTCGAGATGCCGTGTTCTCTCACCCACTCATTACCTGTGTGTTTACATCATGCCAGTGCATACGACAGTCCGCTGTCCCTCCTCTTCCTCTCCCGTGCTGAGGAGGCCGAGGACAGCAGTGATGATGACAGCAACGAAGAGGATTTTTCTAATGTGCAGTTTGGGTCCAGGTACAGATCAGTATGGCATGCTCGAGTGTCTGCGCACTCACTAACAATCACAGATACCAGTTGCTGTGTATTGGCAGGGCATTGCGACATTCTCTTTCACAATCGGAAGTAATCTATAGGCTTAAATGGCTTTTTTGGGCAAAGGGCAGAACTCTCATTTGTTCAGAGCATGATGGTTGTTGGGAATAAAGCACATCTAAACCCAAAAACAAGAGTATATTTTGTAGTTGTGGTGGCTGCATTCATTTTCTTTTTCTCAGACAGATTTCCCTTTACTTTCACCTGGGGAACCTGTGAATAACGGAGTGGCGGCTGGTGCAGAGGCTCTAATAGGCTTTCAAAAACGGGTGGGCTCGGGGCGCAGAGCACTGCGCCCTGAGTCCACCCAGTTGTGTGACAATTGCGAATGAATATTCACTATTGTCACACGGATCCTCCTGGCAAATCAGGAAGCGTGTCCTGAGACCCGTTTCCCGATTGGCCGAAAGGAGAAGCCATGCCATTGGCCGAGGAGGAGGAGGGAGGAGACGCAGAAGACTTCACTGAGGGGAAGCCGCTGTTGCTGCCCGTCCACATGTCCCGGGAGAGGGATGAGTGAGCTTGGCGACAGGTGTGCGGGCTGGTGTGGTCCGGGAGGGGGGGGGGTTATAGGTTGGTATGGTCTGTCTGCCGCCCCCCTGGCCCATGTAGCACCAGCCTCCACTGGTGGCTACGCTCGGAAGTGACAAGGACACTGTATTTGGTAAGATCATCAGGTATTTTCTGTACTTGGCTGAAAATGCAAAAAAAAAAGATAGTGTAGCCACCACATCTCAGGACCAGTAGCCTGCAGTGTATTAAAAGTTAGTTCTTGGGTTTGGATATCCTTTATAAGCCCTCGCCTTATTGACTTTCAGAGGCAGTTATCTGCAGCCTGAGCCCTTATCCGAAATAATTGACATGGGGAGGTTTCAGCCCTGGGTGCCTAAACTAAATGAGTATCTATGGCAGCATCTTCCCCTAGCAGCCAGTTTGTCTTAGCAAAGACTGCCCATAAGATCCCAGGTTCACCATAGATGTAATCAACCCGATGCTGGGAGTTACTGGAAAGTGGTAAACTTTCTTCTGAATATTTTGTTATCATGTAGTGGTTTCCATGTGACTTGAATGCTCTACCATTGTGGGTAAAAACTGGTTGCTTACAAAATTCCTCCTATTAGAAGACACTATAAGGCACTATATTCCATTATAAATCACGTAATCCCATATTCATTAATAGGTGACATTTTCTGAACTGCTTCAGCTCCGCAGTCTGCAGAGAGCGCTGCATAACCGACATATTGTTTGCTGCTTTTCTGTTTAGCTTGTGCAAAGATTTATATAGGTGCTAATGTGAAATGCTGGTAGGATAGACAAATGCAGAACTGCCCAGCAATGTTTTGTTTCCACGTTTGGCCTTTGTAAAAAGGTCAACACAAGGAGGAATGATTCCTAAAGATGACATTGGGCCAGTGTTGTGTTGGCCATCACAGACGCAAATAGCTCAGATGCTTTAGAAAATACTCTGCCCCTATTGGGGAATGGTGGGATATGCAGGCACAATCCGAGCTAGGGTTGCCACTTCATCCCCGGAAGGATTTTCCCCCTTAATGACCAGGCCATTTTTTGCAATTCGGCACTGCGTTACTATAACGAAAAATTGCGCGGTCGTGCGATGATGTACCTAAATAAAATTGATGTCCTTTTTTCCCCACAAATGGAGCCTTCTTTTGGTGGTATTTGACCTCTTTTAGATTTTGCCCTATAAACCAAAAAAAAGCGACAATTTTGAAAAAAACACAATATTTTTTACTTTCTGCTATAAAACAATCCCAATAAATTTTTTTTTTAAAAATCTAAATTTTTTTTAATCAGTTTAGGCCAATTTGTATTCTGCTACATATTTTTGGTAAAAAAAAATAAAATCCCAAAAAGCTTATTTTAATCGGTTTGCGCAAAAGTTATAGCGTTTACAAACTACGGGATAGACTTTTTGACTTTTTATTTATTTTTAT
Source organism: Pelophylax lessonae (assembly GCF_965119305.1). Taxonomy (NCBI): domain Eukaryota; kingdom Metazoa; phylum Chordata; class Amphibia; order Anura; family Ranidae; genus Pelophylax; species Pelophylax lessonae. Next base: position 24,773,335 of record NC_138779.1, on the reverse strand, counting down.
TTATTTTTATTAGTAATGGTGGCGATCTGCGATTTTTAGTGGGACTGCAACATTGCGGCAGATCGGACCCCTAACTGACATTTTTGACACTTTTTTGGGGACCAGTGACATTACTACAGTAATCCAGTGCTAAATAATATGCACTGTTACTATATAAATTATACTGGCAGGGAAAGGGTTAACACTGGGGGGTGATCAAAGGGTTAAATGTATGCCTGTCTGTGGGGGGCTGTGTGGCACAGAGATCAGGGTTGTGGCTTAGCTGAAACTCCTGATCTTTCTCTGCCTGTGTGACAGAAGACCCGCCTGCTTTGTTTACATAAGCAGGCGGGTCTTCTGTCAGTTTCTGTGAAGATCGCGGGAGGCCGGCGGCGATCGCTGCCACTCCTCTCCCGGTCTAGCTCCCGCTGTCTAAACACAGCAGGAGCATGGCTTCAGCGAGACCACATGCACATTATCATATAGATCTACGTGATTATGTGCAGCTGAGCCGCCCTGCCGCAGTAAATCTGCGTGGGGTGGTCGGCAAGTGGTTGAACCCAACACCGGTTCTGTGGCTGATTAAGATAGTAATTAAACTCGCATGTTGCCTTACCTACATTAAATTGGCCTCAGAACCTGTGTGAATGGTACGTTTTCTGGTTTAATGGGATAAGATGGCAACCCTAATCCGAACTCCATCCAAAGCTTCATAAGCTTTCAAGTTTTAGCATGCAGTAATCCACCAATGTGTGAAAGGACAGAAGTTTGACAACTGTAGACATAGAGGGGTAGAAAAATAAATGCTTAGAACACATTGAAAATTGCCATTTATGATTCCATATTATATTTACTGCTTAAAGTGGTTGTAAACCTCAGACCTGAAATATGAACAAAGCAATATCCCACTATAGTGTGTACTTCAATTTAGAGCACTAAGTGTAATTTCTGTCTGCTACTTCATTCCTCTGCTATCAGCACGAGTCCCTTCTGCCAAGTTTTCCTGACACCAAGCGAAAAATGGTGACAGGGGAGGGATCTCCAGCTGACTGACAGCCTGCACTTGTTGTTGTTCTCACTGAGCTCTGCAGAGTGTAAATTCAGCTCTCAACACTCTATTTCTCTGACAGCTCAGACAAGCTTTATAAATTAGGGAAAATATTTCAAAGAGAGAGAGAGATGGGGATTTTAAAGGTGTAAGTCCTTCTATCAGAATAATTCACCTTCAGTCTTAAAAAATACATCTTTATTGCAAACTCTTTAAAAAATTCTGAGTTATAAATCCCCTAAAAACATGACAAAATTCCACAAGCCATATTCAGTATTGCAAACCCCAGATAAGAGGCCCCTCCCCCATATACATACATATGTACGCCATAATGGTAATAAATATATCACGTATTTCAGAAAAAAGAGGGGAAGGATGCCCCTGTACCAACACGTTTTACTCTGAAGGCTTCCTCAGGGGTTCAAGGAGTGCAGTCGAGTATGGTTGCCGGGGGGGGAAAAAAATACATATGATAGTTCATAATCAAATGTATAATATACAATATTTCAGTATAGCTGCCAAAGCAAATGTAACTTACAATAGACACTAAAAAAACAATATCCACCTCCATATGTGTCACCTCTGATTTGATAATAATGGACTGCACATTATTTTTTAGCTTTCTATATTGATCTGGAGCTCTGCCTTCTGAAATGTGATGACGTTAGAAGTTACAAAGCTTTCAGTCGGTTGCTTTTTAGGGTTGTGCTGCTTATAGTGACTATAACACGTATATTGAATATAACAATTTGATTTTCTGCCTGTGTTTTGGTGACTAACAGTGTGAAGGTGTGAGAATCACTCATATTTTCTGACCGCTCAGTGTGAGCTCTTGGTGCCCATGATGGAATGGTGGATTCTGGGAATTTGGGGATAACTTGAGAGATGTATTTGTTCTGTTTTGCAGTGGAACGAGCAGTACGGAGTCATGCGGCGATCATTTCACAATTGAAGCTTGCAAGGAGACAGAGATGCTTAACTACCTCATTGAATGCTTTGACAGAGTGGGAATAGAGGAGAGGAAAGCACCAAAGGTGAGACTCCATTCCAAGCCAGCCAGGTACCCATAACACAGATATAATATTAATGGATAAGAGACACACAGCACAATGTTAATAAACTGGATTATTGGTCAGTGAGCGCATGGAATCACTGGTATCCAGCCAAGGGCCCAAAATCTTATAGAATTCCAAGCCAGTGTTCTGCAGATCAAGAATTGTTACTGTAGATAACAAAGTGTACTTAAAGCGGAGTTCCACCCAAAAATGGAACTTCCACTGATTTGCTTCCCCCCCCCCCTCCGGTGCCACATTTGGCACATTTAAGGGGGGGGCGGGTACCTGTTTTTGATAGGTACCCTTACCTACTTCCAGGAGACTGTGTCGGGGCACTGTCCCTTGGAAGTTTGGCTCCTTCCTCTGCCACCGAGCCAATCCGAATGCGCATGCGCATTAGGGACCCGCCCGTGAAGCCACAAGACTTCATTGCCGGGTTCCCTCACCAGCAATGGTGGCGGCAGCACCTGACAGCCGATGGAAACATCGGCTGCAGTGCCGACATCGCTCGACTCCAGGACAGGTAAGTGTCCTAATGTTAAAAATCAGCAGTTACAGTTATGTGTACAGTGTGTGTAGCTGCTGACTTTTAGTTTTTGGAGGGGGAGAGGGTTGGCTGGAACACCGCTTTTAAAATGCAACTTTAGTCAGAAAATTGTGTATGTATGTGTGTGTATATATATATATTTCTCTAGCGCTCATTGACAGACGTAGTCCTCGGTGATACACCACCTTCGGGTTATGTTGCCTCCACAGGAGCAGGACTAGACAGGAAATTAAAAAAGCTCTGGCCACACCCCAGGGGCAGTCCCAGAGGGTATATCCTCTCTCTCTCTGCCTCAGCAAATCAGTTATTTTCTGTCTAGTTAGGAGTAAGGACCTAGACACCTTGCTGGGATCTTAGGTCCTGGCAAGAATTTTTTCTTAAAGGATTTTTTAGACAGCTTTTTTTCTCCAGTGTTCCTGTGAGATCTTCAAGCAAGAAAGCTGAACTGGGCGACGGGCTGGATGTTGAGATCCGGTGGTCACCCCAGTTCAGCCTACGAGCGCGTGCAGGCCATAGCTCCGCGCTGGGTCGGCCGCGACAAAGTCCCATTAAAGGACTGTCCACGCGAGTTAAACGTCTCGCTGAAACGCCAAAGACCATGAGTCACGGCGTCCGTATCGGTCGACAGCCCTCCCGCCCCGGTGGAGAGGGGTACTGTCAGGAGTTGGTGCCCGCCTGGTTCCGGTATGGTGAGTAGTATGTTCCCCCTTTCCCCCTGACGGGTTTTGTGGTGAACGCGGGCCCCTCTCTGTATGGTAAGATAGAGTCCCTTTCTATCCTACAACATGACACAGATCCTCCTATTTTGAGTGTGATTTTATGTGTGCAAAAAGCCAGGAGGCTTGGTTTGGGAGCTAACAATCTAATTGTATACAGGTTTTAAAGATGTAATCTGTGGCATTCTGGGAATCTTATGGGTTAAGAATAAGCTACCTACCAGTCAGAAGCCACGGACATGTAGACTGCCTTCCTAATCAGATCTCCAGCTATTAGCAGGCCTCCCGAACGGCCATGCGGTCCGCCAGGGCCGGTACCGCCAACCACGCCATATCCCCTTAGTACGGGCCGCCGCCATTTTTTTTTTGCTGGATCGCACGAGCCGCCATTTTGGCGTAGCCTCGTGTCTCCAGCATGGGGGCGGCCATGTTTGAGGTGATCCAAACACCTCGTGGAGCTTGGGGGAGGCGTCGGAAGGCGTACAGAGGGGCGGAGCCGCCTCCTTTCTTCCTGGGCAGCCAGCCAAAAGACTTCCTGTTTGTTAAGACAGCGTTGTAACCTGTTGCAGTTAAACTCTGAGCATCAAGTGGTGAGCCTGGGGGTCTATCTCTCTCTCTCTCGATCGATAGGGATCCCTAGCAGGTAACACTAAGGGGCTTTTGTGGCGCTGGGGGTCGAAAAAAAAAAAAAAAAAGTTTTATTTTTGAATTATATTATCCAGGAAGTAACTGGAGTTATCATGGACCCTGCCACACATATTCCCCCACCTGTTTCCCTCGAGGGGGCCACGGGACCCGCCGGTGCACAGAGTATAGAGTCATTTACAGCAATTTTGGAGTCTATGGTGGCTCGGGTGGAGGCGGCCTGTCAGGGACGGGGGTCAAGGAAGCGACCCCCGCCTACCCCTATACCATCTGACACCTCTGACTCAGATTCAGAGGTGGTCACGGCAGTTGCAGGTTCCTCTGCAAGGGCTGTTATCCCAGGTAAAGCCCCCTCAGACAGTGAGGAGGACGCTTCTTCTCCTGCTATTATTCAGGAAGAAGCATTGGTGGACGCACTAGTTGTGGCAGTGCAGGAAACCTTAAAACTTGAGGCTTTACCGGCAGAGGCAACTGAAACAGAGATTCCTTTTGGTACCAATAAGCCCATCAAGACGATGAAGGCTTTTCCTGTACCTAAATGTTTTGGTAATCAGATTAAAGGAGAATGGGAGCATTCTAAACGTACCTTTACTATTTCCAAGCGTATTGCTAGACGCTATACGTTTGAGGAATCCATCATTAAGAAATGGACGGTACCACCAGTCGTGGATCCGCCTATTTCCAGGCTGAATAAAGCCACGGTTATTCCAGTGGAGGACACTTCGTCCTTTAAGGATCCGGTGGATCGAAAGATGGAAGCAGAGTCCCGCACCATCTTCTCTCTGATAGGGTCAGCTTTTAGACCAGTAATTGTTATTGGTCTAGTTTCCCAGACACTTACGGAATGGGCGAAAATGGTACGCCAAGATCTTAGGGGAAAAGATATTCCCCAGGAGACATCTGATTTGATGGAACAGATTATACAAGGGCTACAGTTTATCTGTGACGCAGCCTTGGACACTACTCCCTTATTAGGGCATGCATCTAAGACAGCGGTGATCCTCAGACGTGTGCTGTGGTTAAAATGCTGGTCAGCTGACCTAGGTTCCAAGAAGACCTTGACAAATCTCCCCTTTCAGGGGAATCGTCTATTTGGGGCCAACCTAGATGAAATCATTAAGGATGCCACTGGGGGCAAGAGCACTCTTTTGCCACAGGCTGCTAAAGCTAAGGGACCTCGCAACAAGCGAGGACCTTTCTTTACCGCCCATAAAGGGCGCCCGGCTGGTACTAGCGGGAAAGGCAAGACTCCTCCAGGAGGGTTCAAGAAGGGCTGGTCGGACAAGCAAAGGACCAACCCAGCCAAACCCGAAGCAAAGGAGTACACAGCCTGAAGGTGCGCCCCCACCCGGTTTCAGGGTGGGGGGATGTTTTCACCGGTATTCAGGACATTAGATCGAGCATCAACCACTACTACCGGTGCGATTCTTCCCTTCCAACATTTAAGTACTACAGGAAGCGGTAATTACCGTTCCCTGAATAGATCTTTTCCTTTTCCTTTTCCTAAGATTAGTGCCTATACCTCACAGGAATCGGATCTGGTTGACCAGATAGGCCAAGTAGCCTCTAGTCGGGTGACTTCGGTCCCTGAGGTTCAACCAGAAAAGATCACCTTTCCTGATAACTATCAGGTATCTGATAAATGTGTGGGAACAGAAAACGACCAGACTTTCTCGGATGGTCGGGGCCAGATACCTCTAGGGACGCCTGGTTCAGATCCAATCAGCGCCAGTGGTCCTAGAAATTCTAGGCTGGCCTCCTCAAGCCGGCCTGGCCGACTTGGACATGTTAGTCGTAGACGTTCCGTGAGAACTTCGTCTCAGGGAGTGTCTGTGGTCTCAAGGACCAATTTACCATCATGCTTTACAGTCGCTGGGTTTAATGGCCTGGCCATTGAGACCCAAGTACTGAAGGACAGAGGTTTGTCAGCTTCAGTCATTCCTACCCTTATTAAAGCAAGGAAAGCGACTTCCAGCAAAGTCTATTATCACACATGGAAAACTTATATTGCGTGGTGCGAATCTTTAGGATTTCCTCCACGTACCTATTCGGTGACTCGAATATTGGCCTTTTTGCAACAGGGGGTTGAGCAGAAGCTAGCCTTGAGCACCATCAAGGGTCAAGTTTCAGCATTAGCAATCTTCTTTCAGAAGCCTTTAGCTACCAAATCCTTGGTGCGGAATTTCATCCAGGGGGTGCGGCACCTGGCTCCTCCAGTCCGCGCGCCCTTACCGCCTTGGGATCTTAATTTGGTTTTGTCGGTTCTACAGAAACCTCCCTTTGAAAACATCAGGGAGATTCCCTTGCTTACTTTATCCCAGAAGGTGGCCTTCTTGGTGGCTATTACTTCTGCTCGCAGGGTGTCAGAACTGGCTGCATTATCATGCCAGTCCCCATACCTAGTGATTCATAGGGATAAGGTAGTACTTCATCCTAAGCCATCTTTTCTTCCCAAGGTGGTTTCAGATTTTCATCTGAATGAAGATATTGTACTACCTTCCTTGTGTCCTCAGCCCAAGCATCATCGGGAACATGCGTTGCATTCCTTAGATGTGGTTCGGGCAATCAGGGTATACCTGAAAGCTACGGAATCATTCCGTAAGACGGATTCACTTTTTGTGATCACGGATGGCCCCAGAAAGGGTTTGCCTGCATCTGCCGTGACCATTGCTAAATGGATTAGACAAACGGTGGTACAGGCTTATTCTATTAAGGGTCAGAGTCCTCCGTTCCCTGTTAGGGCGCACTCCACTCGAGCGCTCAGTACTTCCTGGGCCTTTCGCCATCAGGCGTCAGTGGTCCAGGTATGTAAGGCGGCCACCTGGTCGTCGGTACATACCTTTACAAAATTTGTTTTCTCTTTTTCTTGGTTGAGTCTCATCATTAAGGATGAGCATTGTAAACTTCTAGTTGGCACCGGTTGGGCCTTCTAGATTGGGATTTGATTTCCATTTTCCCACCCCTCAGTTGTGATACTGCTCTGGGACGTCCCGAAGGTGGTGTATCACCGAGGACTACGTCTGTCAATGAGCGCTAGAGAAAAATGGATTTTTGTAAAATCTTACCGTAAAATCCTTTTCTCTTAGCTCATTGACAGACGTAGTCCCCACCCCTCTGTTTTTTTGAGTTGGGTTAAAATCTCTAAAGACTGCTTTTTCACATAACTGATTTGCTGAGGCAGAGAGAGAGAGGATATACCCTCTGGGACTGCCCCTGGGGTGTGGCCAGAGCTTTTTTAATTTCCTGTCTAGTCCTGCTCCTGTGGAGGCAACATAACCCGAAGGTGGTGTATCACCGAGGACTACGTCTGTCAATGAGCTAAGAGAAAAGGATTTTACGGTAAGATTTTACAAAAATCCATTTATATATACATGTATGTATGTATGTATGTATGTATATATATATATATATATATATATATATATATATATATATATATATATATATATATATATTATACACACACATATACATACCCCTCAGACCTGTGCAGTCTTTTTAACATGTACTCAATTGGGTCTATAGCTGTGAAAATGATTATACCTATATGTAATGGGGCTCTGTTCTCCCCCTGCAGATGTGCAGCCAGCCAGATGTGAGTCAACTCCTGAGCAACATTCGGTCCCAGTGTATCTGCCATGCTGCGCTGGTGTTACAGGGAGCGCTCACCCAGCCAAGGTAAATGCTTTTAGCGGGTTTGGTTTTCTTAGTCCAATTTTCCTCAGGCGTTGATATAAACTGACACCTTCTTTGTTGCAGGACTGTACAGCAGCCGTCTCTCCTGGTGCCATATATGCTCTGTAGGAATCTACCATTTGGATTTATTCAGGAACTTGTGAGGACGACCTATCAGGACGATGAAGTGTTCAGACAGGTAAGAACGTAAGGCCATGTAGTACAAGATCACAACCATACTCACAGGTAATTCTTGTGTCCATGACATCAGTGAGACACTTCTAAGAGTGTTCATAATTTGACAGGCGCATTTGACCTGCATATAACTGACCTTAAGTGGGTTTGGCATTACCTTAGGCTCCTTTTACATGAGGCGGACTCCACCAGGAGGTCCCAGTTTATGAAACGGATGGCTGGTCTGTGTCCGCTTCGCTTATGCAGAGCTCACACAGACACAGCCCGCTCTCCTCTGTCGATCACCTGTCGTTTACACCTGACTGCCATGGATCAGATGTTGGTGGGTGTCAACAAAAATGTGTCTGTTGACTTGCGCTGCTCCATAGACGGCAATGGATGGTCCGATTTGCTCCTTCTAAGAAACCTTTAGGCTGACCCACTCAGTCCGTCCGCATGAAAGACCCCCTTAGACTTGGGGTGTTATGCAGACCCCACTTGAAGTGAACATAAGTTTCTCAACGCAGTCCCCAAATATCAGATACTAAAGAAAAAGGCTTAGGAATGTTCTAAAAAAAGAATTGTGTACTTCTGTGCTGTTAGTGTTTTGAAGCTTGCTGAACTCTTTGCCTTATTAAAGACAAAGACCGTTGCAGTGTTGGACTGGCACTGGGTCATACGATCAGTTGTAGGGCAGGGATTAGTTCTTAAAAGATCGCTTTTCATACTGAGCCTCTGACTGGCCTGTTTTGCCCGAGGGGGCTCGTTTGTACGTGAGGTTGTAGGGGGTGGAGGGCTATAAAACCTTGCAGTTGAACCACCCTATTACTTTCCCAACTGCTACCCCCTTAAGCAAAAAAAAAACAGCAGCTGGGGGTGTACACATGCTGCAGCCATGATGCTTTGCCGTTCTGCAATGCACATGTTTGCGGTGCAGTGGTGCAAAGATCAAGGGGGGGGTTAAAGCAAGGTAGTAAGGAGTTGAAACCACGCCTCCTCACCATCTGTGAAATGCTCTCTGAAGAGCCATCTGAATGCAGATGGCTCTTCAGAGAACACTGCTATTGTGAACAAACCCTGAAAATTAGTCCACATGGATCCTTCAATGGAGATCATGTGATCAGTGCTTCAGCAATGGACATGTGTGACCCAGTGCTTCAGCGAGAATGACATACCTGGTACCAGAACGCTCCTAGGATATGCAGGTCACATATCCCAGAAAGGGTTGGCATCCATTCACTGCAGCTGATGGATCTGACACTCGTTAAGAGGCTAGCTGCCTGAATGCAGAACAGACAGACAACTCCTGATGGTGTCAGATAGGAGACTGGTGGCCTGGGACATGGTGATTGGCAGCTGAGAGTGGTGGAACACATCAGGACAGTGCTGGGAGGGGAGTATGTGCGTTCAGGATAAAAGGTCAGCGTAAAGCCTACTATTTTTATGTTCATCCCAGTGGGCTGAACGGAAAAAAAAAACTGACCTCATGTCAGAGCCACTGTACTAACTGCAATGTTAGTACAGCGATATTTCCTGCTGTGCTTTTGTGCTCTGACAGGGGTAAGGCCCCCCAGAACACACTCCAGTCAGCGCTCTGTCATTGGTTGAGATCACCACACCTTTTTCAGTTATGCTCCTTCCACAGACGCTGGCTTGGCTGTAGTACACACGGGCCAAATGACGGCCGGTTTCTATATCCTGACATTCCGCCTGTATGTACTAGGCTGAAGTCTTGTGTCTGCCCCTCTCCTGTACTTTTCTGCAAACAGCCTTTAGTTGGTGGAACTTGCTGGAACCCTCCCACAGCTCTGCTCTATGTACAGCACAGTGATGATGATATGGCTATTTTACAGGTTAATAACTGAGTTTGTAAATGCATGTGGTGCACTCAAAGTTGATTGATATCCTTTCTGGAGATTTAATAGTATATTTGAAGGAAAATGTTTGAGCCCAGAATATAGCTTTGACGAATGATGAACTGATTTGCTCTCCTGTAGTGTTAAAAGAAACATTAACCTGTATTTCTTTTCTCAGATATTTATTCCAGTTCTGCAAGGCTTGGCTCTAGCTGCTAAAGACTGTTCTCTGGACAGTGACAACTTCAAATATCCACTAATGGTGAGAGCTGCCTGTCATGAGTAAAACCCCCAATATTGTTGCATCACAATAATCACAAGAATAAAATACTAGAAGGGGAATTGGATAACTAGGTTCACTTTTATCATTCTATTTTGTATCTTGCTATAACACACACACATATATATATATATATATATATATATATATATATATATATATATATATATATATTTATATTATTATTATTATTTTTTTTCATCAGTACAGCAAAATGAATTGTTCTAGCTACATAGTGTGTTTTTTTTTTTTTAATCCCCTTTTATCTCAACCCAATTTTTATGCCATCCAATTTGACTGTATTTTCCAACTTGTCTGCTTATTTTTTACATTTGACCCATCAAAATGATTTAAAGCAGAATTTCACCCAAAAGGGGAAGTTCCCCTTTTTCGCCTCCTTCCCCCTCCTCTATCACTTTTGGATACATTTTTTTGGTGGGGGGAGTGGGGTACCTGGTTTTGACAGGTACACGCTCCTACATCTGCTAGGATCACTTAGGCCAGGGGTGTCAAACTCCATTTCATTGCAGGCTGCATCTGCATTATAGTTGCCTTCAAAGGCCAGGGCCTTTTTTTCTTAGAGAATAGGTGCCCCCCCCCCACTGAACCACATTGAGTGGTGGGTGTGGCCAGGTAGGATCTTTAAGGGGCAAGGAGTGCGTTATGGGCAGAGTTCAGAGATGCGCTATATACAGAGTACAGAGGTCAGGGGTGTGTTGTGTACATTGTGTAGCCTGCTATTGGCTATAAAATCACTGCCTATAGAATACCACTGCCTGCTGTCCATCACAAGGAGAGCAGACCTGAGGGGTAACTAGTGTCGAAGCACCCCTTTAGTCTTTGCATGTCAGTGTCAATAGTTGATAGGAACCTGTAGACTTAGAAGCTGCAGCATCCTTAAAGCGATTGTCAAGTTTATTTTTTTCCTATAAAAATAACAAACATGTTATACTTACCTGCTCTGTTGCCCTGGATTTGTACAGAGCAGCCCGGATCCCCCACTTCTCAGGTCCCTCTTCTATTCTCCTGGCCCCTCTCTCCTGTTCAGTGCCCCCACTCAAGCAGTTGGCTGGGGGGGCACCTGAGCCGAGTCACAGCTCCCTGTGTCTATTTAGACACAGAACCCAGACCAAGCCCTGCCACCTCTTTCCTGATTGGCTGGGTGGCTGCTGTGTCTCAGTCAGGAGGGAGAATCTCTGAGGACTAAGACACTCGTAGACAGCGCTGGACAGAAAGGGACCTCAGGTAAGTATTAGGGGGCCGAGGGGGGCTGCTGCACACAGGTTTTTTATCTTAATGCATAGAATGCATTAGGATAAAAAACCGTATGACTTTACAACTCCTTTAACAACCAGGACTGGCGGGGAAGGGGGTAGTAGAGATGAACATGCTGCCTGCTATGCAGTGTGCCTGTCTCTGTACACCAACTTACAGTTTTTCCTCAAAGGATAAGTTCACCTTTTGGGGGGGGGGGGGGAATCATATTTTTTTTTTGTGTGTAAAGAAATGTGCATTTATTATTTTTTTTCGGAGGAGCTGATTGCAGGTGCAATCACAGGCTCCTGCTGACTGTCAGGATAGTTACCTGCCCATGCATCGGCAGTTACCTCAGAGCAGGAAAAATCAACCAACTATCAGAGCGCTCACCAGCGCCCTCGTAGTTCATTGAGAACTACAAGCCGTCAGCCGCAATAGCTGACGGTACAGGCGGTCCCAGAGTTACAAACAAGATGACTACAGGTTTGTTCTTAAGTTGAATTTGTAAGTTGCAAAAGGTTCATTTCTTTAAGTGTAGCTCACGCCAAAACAGTTTTTACTTTTTTTGGATAGCATAAGGAGGGGCTTAACACCCCTGTAACGTTTATTTTGCTGTCTGTGCCCCTGTTCAGAAGATTTCACCTCACTTTCTGTCCCTATGACAATTGAATTTTGAAAGTTCTGGGTTGTTGTGGAAACAAGGATTGGTGATGAAGCTTCAGTAGAGACACCTTTTTCCCATGAGAACTCTTACAGGGGTAGATTTCCTCCCACTTCCTTTGTCTCCCTCGGTTTGTAAGTAGGAGTCGTTTGTAAGTCGGATGTTTGTAACCCGAGGGCCGCTTGGTACTTGTAGTCTTTCCATTCACAGGAAACTATGAATGAATGACGCGGCCTTGTGGGCAGAGCGCCGCACGGCCATGCTGTTTTCAAATTGTGACAGCGGCTACGGGAAGAAGATTCCCCCAGCCGCTGTCACAGGGAGTGGGGTGAGTGGAGAGAAGGTGCAGATCCTGGAACATGTTACGTGTTCCAAAGGTGAGCTTATCTTTTAATTACCTCCAGTTTTGTTATCCGAACTGGAGGTAATTATTTTTTTATTTATTTCCTTTGTGATAGCTATATTATGGAGTCCTGTGTAGGAATCGCATACACATGACTCCATCCCTAGATTTTTGTAAATTAAATTTCAAACTCGTAAGTAAGTTTTTATGCAATTGAAGATTGGACTGACCAACAGTTTCCAGATCATGGGCTGTTCCACGTAGCCAGATAACCTTTTTTTAGCAAAGCACTGTAACCTGCACAATAGACTTTTATCATATTTAGAGATCTAGAAATCTTTCAGAATACCAAGGTGAACTGCCATGATTAGTGAAAAATAGGTTCAGTCTTCTGCTATTCTGACCTAAGTAAACTGGCATGAAGTGACTGCACTTTGTATTTAGCCATTGTGTTTTGTGTCGCATTTTTCAAGACTTGAGGCAGATAATATGCATAACCTATCACAAGATAACCTTTCTTTATTCTCTGCAGGCGTTAGGCGAGCTCTGTGAGATTAAGTTTGGAAAAACTCATCCTGTATGCTCCTTGGTAAGCTGTTCAGTTTATATTGTTTACTGCTGGTCTACAAATGAGGTTAATGTGACTGTCAGCCTTGGTTCACACTGCGCACAGCATGTGATTTGCACAGGAATCGCACCGCATTCCTGTCCAATGAACATGTGATTCTGTGCTGTTCGATTTGACCCCATTTATTTTGAATGGCTTAAATCTCTTACTGCATCCATATGAAAAAGGTGGTGTGTCTGTGAATGATAATGCAGCCAAATGTCACATGCAGCAGCTTTTTTATTAAAATATTATATTGGATAAAGTAAATCCCCTATATACGAACATTCAACTTGCAAACATTTAAAGATGTAAACATGTGATGTCCAATCCTGTAAAGCTGGGTACACGGTCTTTTTTTCTTTTCTTCAACCCAGCAGAAACAAAACTGACATATCACTGTACAAACACAAGCAATGTTGCTGCAGCAATCTCCCATGTTATGCCTTTGTGTTCTCACAGGGGCACTCTCCCCGCCAGAACACACTGATCAGCGGTAACAGACTTTGTCTGCAAGCCCTGATCTTTGCAGGACTTACGAACAAGTTGAACTTGCAAACAAGCTCCTGGAACGGAACTCGTTCAGAAGTAGGGGACTTACTGTAATGCAAAATGCAAAGGCTGTCGCACACAAATTGACAGCTAAAGCAAGCGGTGAGAGTCTCCATGCAACAGCTTTTCTTTTTATTTTTTATTTTTTTCCAAGCGCCCAGTAATAGTCTCTCTTCTATTAAAGTGTATATGTGGGTGTGCGTGTATGTAGAGTATCTCACAAAAAATAGTACACCCCTCACATTTTTGTAAATATTTTATATCTATTATATGTGACAACACTGAAGAAATTACACTTTGCTAAAATGTAAAGTAGGCAGTGTCCAGCTTGTATAACAGTGTAAATTTGCTGTCCCCTCAGAATAGCTCAACACACAGCCATTAATTGCTAAACCACTGGCAGCAAAAGTGAGCATACGCCTAAGTGAAAATGTCCAAATTGGGCCCAATTAGCCACGTTCTCTCCCCAGTGTCATGTGACTCGTTAGTGTTACAAGGTCTCAGGTGTGAATGGGGTGCAGGTGTGTTAAATTTGATATTGCTCTCACTCTCTCATACTGGTCACTAGAAGATCAACATGGCACCTCATGGCAAAAAACTGAGAATCTGAAATAAAAGAATTGGTCATGGTCGGCCAAAGAGGTTGAGTGCACGTGCTCAGCATCATACCCAGAGGTTGTCTTTGGGAAATAAACGTACGAGTGCTGCCAGCATTACTGTAGAGGTTGAAGGGGTGGGGTGGGGGGGTGTTTCAGCCTGTCAGTGCTCAGACTATACACCGCTCACTGTATCAAATTGGTCTGCATGGCTACCGTCCAAGAAGGAAGCCTTTTCTAAAGATAATGCACAAGAAAGCCAGCAAACAGTTTGCTTAAGACAAGCAGACTAAGGACATGGATTACTGGAACCTGTTATCTGATGAGACCAAGATGAACCATTTCAGGTGGTGTCAAGCATGTGTGGAGGCAACGGGGTGAGGAGTACAAAGACAAGTGTGTATTGTCTACAGTCAAGCATGGTGGTGGGAATGTCATGGTCTGGGGCTGCATGAGTGCTGCCGACACTGGGAAGCTACAGTTCATTGAGGGAACCAGGAATGCCAACATGTACTGTGACATACTGAAGCATGATCCCCTACTCTCGGAGACGGGCTGCTGGGCAGTATTTCAACATAACGACCCCAAACACACCTCCAAGGCAACCACTGTCTTTATAAAGAAGCTGCGGGTAAGGTTATGGACTGGCCAAGCATGTCTCCAGACCTAAACCCTATTGAGCATCTGTGGGGCATCCTCAAACGAAAAGTGCAGTATCGCAAGGTCTCTAACATCCACCAGCTCTGTGATGTCGTCATGGAGGAGTGGAAGAGGACTCCAGTGGCAACCTGTGAAGCTCTGGTGAACTCAATGCCCAAAAGGGTTAAGGCAATGCTGTAAAATAATGGGGGCCACACAAAATATTGACACTTTGGGCCAAATTTGGACATTTTGTCTTAGGCGTGTACTCGCTTTTGTTGGCAGCAGTTTAGACATTAATGGCTGTGTGTTGAGTTATTTTGAGGGGACAGCAAATTTACACTGTTATACAAGCTGTACACTCACTACTTTACATTGTAGCAAAGTGTCATTTCTTCAGTGTTGTCACATGAAAAGATGTAAAAAATATTTACAAAATTGTGAGGGTTGTACCCCCTGTAGTGAGATGTGAGTGTGTGTGTGTACGCACACACACACATATATATGTATAATATATAATTACATCTCTGCAATATGTGCATTTTCTCCATGTTGTCTCTTATACAATTACTTGTAAATCTGCCAGAAATTGTGTGCTCCTAACTTCCTGTTTGGGCTACAACACAAGGCCTTTGCTGCACTGAAATCTGAAGCAGTGTAAGCCCCACCCAATTCTAGACTACAGAATGCCTCCCCTTATGTTATGAAGATGAGCAGAAATGGTGCTTGAACTTCTACTTGTGTGGAAAACACAAATTACTAAAAATTGCTGTCTTTCTCTTATTGCTTCATCCTCAGTTTATCTCAAACTATTAAAATGTGCTCCTCTTCTAGTGTTTAACATTGATTTATTTTTCAAATTCCAGATATCCTCTTTGCCCCTTTGGTTGCCCAAGTCTTTGAGTCCGGCCACAGGCCGGGAACTGCAGCGTCTGTCTTATCTAGGATCTTTTTTCAGCCTCTCTGTATTTGCAGAGGACGATGTAAGTATTTTATGTTACTTTGCTTCTCGGATATAATAGTGTTGGAAAAAGGACATGCCTGTGTGTCCCAGTTACTAATCAGATTTTCCCTTTTGTGTGTTCTTGAAATTGTAAGATAATTGAATTAGTTACTATGAATTAGTTACTATGAGTAAGACCTGCCAGAGATGGGGCAGATGTCCCCCAAGACTGACAAGCAGGGTGGTAGCTGCCTGTCAACTGTAAAGCTGTGTCCCATCTTTGCTTCTTGTGTATCTGGCTTGATAGCCTGAAGTGCCACTAATACAGGTAACCACGTCCTTTATACATCTTACTGAGAAGCAGGGACCATTGGCCAGGTCTTATTAGGGTTTTCCTAATAGGAATCACTGTCCATTATACTGAACACCTCCAATGTCAGAAATGCTCATTATCTCTTCCTAGGGCACATTTAAAGTGTTACTAAACCCAGAAGCCTGCACTTACTTTTTCTCTTTCGTTCTTTCGGACACCGCTCCTGATCATCTTAACCATTTGGGTTATACTACCCCCTACTGGAGTAGGACATTAGGCAGAAAAAAAGTCTGGCTACGCCTATGGGCAGCCCTAGGGGGTATACTCCCTCTTTGTGCTATAGGCGGTCAGTTTTTTTCCCTGCCTAGTCAGGAGTAAGGACCTAGTTCCTTGCTGGGATCTCTGGTCTTGACCATTCTTTCTTTTTAGATAGAATTTCTTCTCCTGTTTTTCCTGTGAGATCTGCAATCAACTGCTGGACCGGACGACGGGCTGGATAATCTAGATTCAGTGGTCACCCCAGTCTGGCCAGCAAACGCGTGCAGACCTCAGCTTCGCACTAGGTCGGCAGCGACATAGCCCCTCCAGTTAAACGTCTCGCAAGGTCGCATATGACCAGGTCTCAGCCCGAGTCGCAGCTTTCCTCCTGGCCGATATCCTCCCATTTCGATGGAGAGGAGGTTCTGTCTGGAGCGGTGCCTGCCTGGTTCATGGTATGGTAAGTGACTGCCCCCCCTCTCTTCCTGGAGGTCTTTAGGGTGGACGTGGGCCCCTCCGTGGGAGGTTCAGACCCGTGGGTTCCCCTTCTTCCTGTTGGGCACCCCCCCTCATCGGTCTGGTGGTCCCTGTGAGCCACATCAAACCCCTCCCCCACCTCCTTTAAGGATGCTGGGGCTGTGGGTTGGCCTGGTCCACCACCTGGGGTAGGAGCAGGGTGCAGTGCTGGCGATAAGGGTTGCGCCGCCTGCCAGGGGCACCCCTTTCTGCCTGCCCCATATTCTGAGGCCTAGGGATCCCTCACGGTGCTGCTATTTTGCTGTAGCCTGTGCCATGGCGGCCATGTTTGTGTAGTCCAGCTATTTTTCGGTGGTTTGCCTTTGAAAATAGCGGCGGCTATGACAGTGAAGCCCGGTGGGTGGCGGCTTTGGCGGTGGGAGCCTCTCTTCATCCCCTGGTGCGGACTCCTGGATCTTTTCACTTTCTGATCGCCGTACGTAGAGTGCCGATTATTCTGGTGGCTGCAGGTGCGTGTTTCTGATGAGTGGGAAGTCTGGTAGGGTCCTCTCCCTCTCTGCTGAGGATCGATTTGGTGCTCTGTTACTGGTAACCGAGTGGTGCTGCTGGAGTGGTGGGGGTGTCCCTTAGCAGTGTTTTTACACCCTTTTCTTGTGGTGGACCCTCCGGTCTCCAGAATAAGCAAAGCAACCTTTAAAGACCCGGCTGACAGGAAGGCGGTGGCTGTCAGACGGGTCTCTGTTTCGGCAGTGGTCCTTCAGCGTGCCTTTTGGCTCAAATGCTAGTCTGCGGACAAGACTCCTAAAAAGGCCTTGACTTGACATGACTCCTAAAAAGGCCTTTTCTTTCAAGGAGATCGCCTGTTTGGTGCTACCCTGGATGACGACATTAAAGATCTCACAGGTGGGAAGAGTACCTTTCTTCCGTAGGCTAAGGCCAAGGACCCTCGTCTTAGGCATGGGGCCTCCTCTAGTCATAAGTTGTTTTGTCCATCAGGGTCGACTGAAAAGGAATCGGAACCCTTCGGGGCCTCCTATGGAGCATCCAATAGAACTTGGTCTGGCAAGTCAAGTGCGGGGCTTCTCCAGACCTGCTGACAAGGCCCCTTCAGCATGAAGGTGCACCCTCACCCATGTCGGGGGTGGGGGGACGCCTTCACTGGTTCCCCGACCCGTTGACTCCCCTGGTACAAGAACAAGTGGGTCCACGTGGTCATTCGGTCCAGCTACAAGATTAAGTTTCGTTCTTACCCTCCGGTAAGGTTCTTCCTTCCAACGTGCGTCTGTCCCCGGTCTGCTTACCAGCTCTTTTTAGGGCGGTGCAAGACCTTTTACTTTAAAGGGTGATGGTCCGGTTCCAACTTTCAAAAGTTTTCAGGGGTTTTGCACAATCCTGTTTACAGTTCCCAGGAAGGAAGGCTGAGCCGGGGGAACGAAAGAGTACTTGATATGGTGGCTTCGTTCCTGCCTCCCCTTGTATTGGACAGTGGTTACCACGAATGCCAGGCTGTCTGGCTGGGGAGTCGTCCTCGTCAAAAATTCTGCTCAGGGGATCTGGACAATGGAAAAGTCCAGACTACTGATTAATGTCTTGGAACACCGAGCGAGCAGACTGTGCCTGGAACATTGGACGGTTCGTCTTCAGGGATGTCCAGTGCGCATTTAATCAGGCAATCCCGTGGCTTATGTAAATCACCAGGGGGCACGAGAAGTTGTCCTGGCAGCTCTGGAGGTAGCCGGCATTCTCAGGTGGGCAGAACGGTTTGTTCCAGCCCTCTCCGCCGTACACATCCCAGGGGTGGAAAACTGGCATGGAGATTACCTCAGTCGGCAGGCGTTGGACCAAGGAGAGTGGTCCCCTCACCCGGAGGTGTTTCATCAGTGTCGTGAAACGCGTCAACCAATGTACCTGTCCTGTGATGTGCTAGTCTTGTTTGATGATCATGGTGATTAATAAACACTTCAGTGCTTTGATTTACATCGGAGTGCGGTCACTATCTTTTTGTTTGAGGTGTTTCATCAGTTGTGTCCCTGGTGGGGTACCCCCCCCCCCCCCCGAGGTGGATCTGTTGGCTTCCAAGCTCAACAGAAAAGTGCAGAGGTTCGGTCACAGGATCCACTGGCAGACACCACAGATGCGCTGGTGGCCCCATGGGGTCAGTATCTTCTGTTTTATGCCTTTCCTCCTCTCAAGCTTCTGCCAAGACTTCTATGCAGGATTGAGGCAGAAGGGATTCTAGTCATTTTAGTGGCCCTGGACTGGCCTGCCTGAGCTTGGTATGCTGATCTGGTGTGGCTGGATGCTGACGTTCCTTGGAAGCTTCCCCTCAGGGAGTATCTGCTGTCCCAAGGACCAATCTGCCATCCTGCTTTAGAGTCGCTGGCTTTGACTGCTTGGCTGGTAAATGGCAGGTGCTGATGGTTAGAGGTTTGTCTGAGTCTGTGTTTCCAACACTGTTAAAAGCTAGGAAACCTACTTCTAGGAAGATCTACCATTGTACGTGGAAGCTGTACATTGCATGGTGTGAGTCTCATAAGGTTCATCCTCACTTTTTCGGTGCCTCGGATCTTGACCTTCCTTCAACGGGGGGGTTGAGCAGAAACTGGCCTTGAGTACTATCAAGGGTCAGGTGTTGGCCTTAGTGGTCTTCTTTCAATGGCTCTCTGCCACATACTCCCTGGTGCGTACTTTTCTTCAGGGAGTTATGCACTTGACCCCTCCAGTGCGGTCTCTGCTGCCGCCTTGGGGCCTCGATTTGGTCCTCTCAGTCCTCCAGAAGCCTCCTTTTGAGAATCTACGGGAGATTCCCCTGCTTACGCTGTCCCAGAAGGTGGCCTTTTTGGTGGCTTTCATGTTTGCGTGCAGGGTGTCGGAATTGGCATTCTGTCATTCCCCAGTGATAAGGTGGTTCTTCGACCCTGTCCATCGTTCCTTCCTCAGGTTGTCTGATTTGCATTTGAATGAAGACATTGTGTTTCCTTCTCTTTGTCCCAGGCTAACACATTCAACTTGCTTGCCTTGGATGTGGGTGTACCTGGCAGCTACGGAGTCTTTTAGGAAGTCAGACTCTCTATTTGTGAGTGAGGGTTGTCCATTTCCTCTGCGACCATTTCCAGATGGATAAGACAGATGGTGATTCAGGCCTTTTCCATCAGGGGCCAGGTTCCTCCTTCCCCTGTCGAGGTGCACTCTACTCAGGCGCTCTGCCTTCTGGGCTTTCCGTCATCAGGCGGCAGTGATGCAGGTTTGCAAGGCGGCCATCTGGTCGAGGGTGCATACTTTCATTAAGTTCTATAAAGTGGATGTGTTGGCATCTGCAGATGCTTCCTTTGGCCGCAAGGTTTTGCAGGCTGCTGTTTAGAAGACCTCGTCCTCTTTGATGGTGTATTGTTTTTTCAGGTGAGCTCCAGTTGTTTTGGTTGAGATCCTGTTTACCTGGTTGGCTATAGTTAGCCTTGGGAGTTTCTTTTCGCTGTTCCCACCCCTCATGTTTAACACTGCTTTGGGACATCCCAATGGTTAAGAAGATTAGGAGCTGTGTCCATCAATGCACGAAAGAGAAAATGGGATATTTGACTTACCGTGAAATCAATCGCTCTAAAGTTCATGGACGGACACAGCACCCACCCCTCTATGGACTTTGTAATTCTTCTGATACTGCTTGTAACAAAACTGAGTACCTATAGCAGAGAGAGGGAGTATACCCCCTGGGACAGTCTATAGGTGTAGCCAGACTTTTCTTCTGCCTAGTGTCCTCCTCCTGTAGGGGGCAGTATAACTCAATGGTTAAGGAGATCAGGAACTGTGTCCCTCAATGAACATCAGAGAAATTGATTTTACATTAAGTAAAAAATCCCATTATCTGGTCTCCCACAGTACACAGAACATGGAAATGCAATTATTTTAGTAAATCTAAACTTCCTAATAACTTTTCTTATCAGCAGTTAGAGCAGTCTTGTGACTTCTATCGGTGTCTGGTTAAACCTTGTGGGAGGAGTTTTCATTCTTCACTGACTGTTCTTTGAGGTTGCAGGACGACCCCATGGCCCTCTGTCTAGACAGTGCTGATTGGCCCTGTGATGATCAAATGCACCGTTCCCCCAAAAAAAGAAACATCTCTCTAGCAATACACACCAAACTGAGCAAGTGCAGAGTGCCTCCAAGGCTCTGTTCGATCAACAGATTGATCGGGGACAGTGGAAGAAAGGGACAGGGTCAGTCTTTTTAAACAATGTAGAGGATTAATCCCTTAGGTTCCAAATAGAGTATAACAAGCATGCTTTACTGCATATAGAGAGATTTTACTGTTGTGGGCTTAGTAACCCTTTAATAGCTCATCGCTTTCCCAGATCCTACACTGGGCTGGCGAATCATTGCAGGGTTGCATTGTTTATGTTCAGACTTGCATAGGTGTTCTCGTAGAAACTATTAATGACCCTGGGGTTTGGTTATTTTTTAGATAAATCTAAGAAATATTTTTGTGTTGTATTTTTCTTGCAGAGTAAAGTTGTGGAGAAATACTTCTCTGGCCCAGCAATTACTCTGGAGAATACCCGAGTTGTCAGCCAGTCTCTACAGCATTACTTGGAGTCAGCGAGGGTAAGTTTCACACTACTGGATTCAGTCATCTTTCATTTACCCAGATCCCCTGTAGTCACATGACTGGGTAATAGAAGCATGGTGGATGTAGCCTTATAAAGAGGTGAACCGTAATATATCCAGCATTCATTTTTAAAATCACTATGAAATGTTAAAGTAGAACTATAGGCAAAACTTTTTTTTTTTTCATAATTTTGGATAGAGTAAGGGAGGATTAACCCCCTGTTGTGTTTTTTTTTTTGGCCATCTGTGCCCCATTGGGGAAATTTACCTTCACTTCCAGGCCCATAGCCAAAACAGGGAGAGATCACTGCAAATAAAGGGAATCCTTTGGGGATGCCCAGGCCACCAGAACGAGCGTCTCCTTTGGATAATTTCACCTCTTACTTTACTGGGGACAACCCAAAATTTGGGAGTTTTTTTTACTTTCGCTTTCATTGCTCATGGTAAACAGGGAAAATGGAGGAAAGTGAATTTACCTACCAGGACAGCAATAAGTAGTGAGAGGTGTGCTAATTCCTCTCCACCCTATCCAAAACTAAAAAAAAGTTGTGTCTTTATCTTTTATTAAATATCTTTTGATGGACTTGTATAGCCAAAAAAAATATTACTTTTTCCCACTTTGCTTAAAGAGGAAGTAAACCCTCCCCAAAAAAAATGAAAAAAATAAATAAACCATGTAAGACAAAAGCATAATGAGCTAGTATGCATTGCATACTAGCTCATTATGAAATATTTGCCTTATAACGAAGCCCCACAGTGCCGCCCCCACTCAGCGACAGGACGGCGGACCTGTTAGGCCGTCCTTGTTCGCGTCCTCTGGCCATCTGATTGTCCGGAGGCGCGATTACATCACTCCCGGGCATGCGCGGGAGCCGCTGTTCACAGCACAGGGCTCTGAAGGAACGGCACAGGTGGCCGTTCCTTCAGAGCGCATGCACCGATGACGTCATCGGCTGCATTAAAAGTAAATATCTCCTAAACGGTGCAAGTTTAGGAGATATTTACAGTACATATAGGTAAGCCTTATTAAAGGCCTACCTGTAGGTACAAAAGAGGGTTTACAACCTCTTTAAAAATCCAGTGAGAGTCGTAAAATGTCAGATTTCTCATCGCTTTCGGTCTTGGCCATACCAGTCACCAGAACAAAGAATAGGCGTAGCAGGGACACCGATGGCAATAAAAAAAAAAATCTGAGCGGTTTTAATTCTTCTCATAAAAAAAAAAAAAAAAAAAAAAAGCTTTAGATAAACTTTTTTTCAAACTAAAACCTGGCTCCCCTTTATGCTCTTTTCTCTGCTTCAATCCGAGTGCCTTCATAACCTTTTAATGTGCCTTGAGTTATAACATTTTAAACCTAACATTTGTTTGCAGCAAGAATTATTTAAGATTCTGCACAGCATCTTGCTGAATGGAGAGACAAGAGAGGCCGCCCTAAGCTACATGGCTGCCCTTGTCACCAGCAACATGAAGAAGGCTCAGCTGCAGGTACAGTACACTCCATTGTTTTCTTGCCTTTTAGATCAGGGCTAAATTCTTAGTTCCCTCTCCTTGTGTCCTGCAGACAGATGACCGTCTTGTGTCTACAGATGGCTTCATGCTGAACTTCCTTTGGGTGTTGCAGCAGCTCAGTACTAAGATTAAGCTTGAGACTGTGGATCCCACGTATATTTTTCACCCCAGATGTCGCATAGCACTGCCCAACGATGAAACCCGCATCAAAGCTACTATGGAGGAGGTGACCAGCTGGATGGCAGAACTGAGTGAGTGTTTCGGAGTCATTTCTTTCATCGTTGCATAGCTTCCTCAGGACCAACTTGCAGAGTATCATATTCTGCTAGATATAGCAGACATCCATACATATTCCTTATTATACATACAGAGAGTTTCTTAATATATCAAACATTCATAGTATAATAAACACTCGCATATGGTATGGTGGAAAGACACCCATGTCGCACAACGTCTGGTGGGCGGACACGGGAGCAGCGCCTCAATATATCTCAAAGGTCCGATAACCTAAGTGAATCCCAATGCCTTAATCAAGATATAAATAGAATATAATTTTAAACCCGAATCGTGCCAGCACATAGGGCAGGCATACATACCTAAAGGTCAATGGGCGTAATGAGATATAGATGAAGTGTATTACCTAATGTATACATAAGGGTTCCTAAGATTCAAAGAAAATAATTAGTATTACCCAACAGGTCTTGATGGAATAGGATAGTTTTATTGCTAGATAAGTATCTCAACCAGTGTATATATATATATATATATATATATATATATATATATATATATATATATATATATATATATATATATATATATATATATATATATATATATATATATATATATATATATATATATATATATATAATATTTTTTTTTTTTTTTTTTTTACAACCTGAATTGGGTTTTATTTAAAAAAAAAAAATTGCATAGTACAATAGGTTTAGTTTACATAGCAATTCAGCACATCTAAAGAGGTATTATTTGACAAAGTATACAGCAAACAAATTGTATGAGTATAGGAGATGAGTACAAATGCAAAATATATACTGTCATCACAATGGAGGGGGGAGGCACCCGACAGGACACTCAACGCAACCCAGGGCAAAGCAGGCAAGAACTCGCTCAGGGATCCATCACTGCTCCCTCCAGGGCTTCCAAACCTTATACTTCCCTGGGCATCCCCTACTAACATACATCAATTTGTACATGGGTAGTACTGCATCAATAAAGGATTCCCATGAGGCACCGTAGGGGGGTTGGGGGAAATCCATCTATTCAGAATTTCTTTTTTGGCATAGTGCAATAAAAGTGCAAGCAGTGTTTTGGTACATTGAGGCCTCTGCTCGTCGTCTTGACTGCCCAACAGTGCTAGTTCAGGGGACAATGGAAGGGTTAACTGAAGATGGGCACTAATACATTCAAATACTATCTCCCAAAACGGTGCTACTCTTGGAGCGCTCTGGGTAAATTTTATGCTACCTTTGAGGCGTGTAGTAAATTCTATGCAAAAACTTTGAGTCAACCTGTCACAGGAGGAAATTACTATCTTCGTATTATTCTCAAAACACTCCTCTTAAGTCTCTCGATCCCAAGCTGTGATGTCCTCACTCCACCGTGCCCACAACCTATCAATTTTGGAAGACTCAACCCTAAGAATAGCCAGGTAAAGGGAAGATGGGGGCTTTACCAGAGTCTCCTGCGCAAGAAGCTCCTTTATTGGGTCTGCCTTCAAGGTAGGAGCAACGGGAAATTGGGCTCTCACAGCGTGGCACAGTTGGAAGTATCTGAATCTCAACCATTGCAGGAACCTAGGTCCAAATCCAAACCTCAGCAGCACCTCCTAAGATTACCCCCACTCCATGTCAGCTTTTTCAGAATCCAACAAAGCAATGACTCTTGTACCTCCGTTGGAATGGGACGCATACATATTGAGGAAAAGGCGGCAGATTTCACTGTATGTACCTTTCCCAGGCATGAATCTAGTCTGATCAATGTGAATTAGCTCTTCCATCACCTTAGAAAGGGTGGAACCAGCACTATAATCGCCTCAGACATTGAATCCGGTAGGGAGTCCAGTGAGTAAGACTGGGCAAGAAAGGATGTGAGCCCAGGTGCCCACAATTCCTGATAGAGTAGAATTCAGCCAGAGTCCCATCTGGTCCCAGAGCCTTCCCAAATTGCAAGCAACCTAGTGCTGCCTGCACCTCTTCTAAATAGATGTCTCGATCTAGCCTAGTCTTCGTCTCCAAATCCAGAGTTGGAAAAGAGATCTGGTCCAGGTAGGTAGGAGCATAGGTCAGCCGTATTCTATGAGACTATAGAGTAGTGATATGCAAACTGTGGCCCTCCAGCTGTTGCAAATCTACAACTCCCATCATGCCTCTGGGTGTCATGCTTGTTGCTGTCAGTCTTACTGTGCCTCATGGGACTTGTAGTTCTGCAACATCTGGAGGGCCACAGTTGGCATATCCCTGCTTTAGAGGAAAAGAGCGCTTGATAATATTACAGAAATCTGTTCTCTGAAAAGTGGCCAAGAAATCATAAATTCTGCCAGGGTATGTTAACTTAGGAGCACAACTGTATATATACCTTTTGAAATCTCTTG
The DNA here is from genome assembly GCF_965119305.1 of Pelophylax lessonae. Lineage (NCBI taxonomy): Eukaryota > Metazoa > Chordata > Amphibia > Anura > Ranidae > Pelophylax > Pelophylax lessonae. Next base: position 24,747,989 of record NC_138779.1, on the reverse strand, counting down.
TCATGGGGAGCTATGAATGTCCTTCTACAGGGATGCCATCAACAGAGAAGCATTATCCCCATTATCAGGCTTTTGTCCCACCATCAATTGTGACAAGGAACATGCTGATGCAGGGGAGAGCGTATCAGATGAGCTCATTAGTCTATTTCTTCTTTCACTGTTCAGTCACAGACTTGGGGAGGGACAAGGTCTGTAAGTGTTAACTGCAACAGAGGAAAATCTGGTCTTCTGCCCTGCCAAATAAGGCTGAACACACATGGATGAGCTTTATCTGTCAAATAATTTTATTTCTGTTCATTAGGTCCTTAGATTTACACAGTTCCTTATTTGTCATGTGTTTAGTTGTTTACTTGGAGTTCAGCTTTAATTCTTTGTCTTTTTTTTTTTTTATTACTCATTTAAACATTTCTAGACCAAGATCCGGCTGCATTTTCTGATCCCAAGTTTCCAACAGAATGTTTCTTCCTGACATTACATGCTCATCATCTTGCCATCTTACCGAGTTGCCGGCGTTATATCCGTCGCCTCAGAGCAATTCGAGAGCTGAACAGGTAGGTAACCTCTGCCTTCACCTTATCAAGAGTGCTCAGTTTGTATAATGATATCTCCGACTGCTCACGTAACTGGCTCACTGCTGAGAGCTTGCTGAATGAAGCCTGAGCCTGAAGTATACATTCTCACAACTCCCCCTGTTGGTGAATACCCCTTAAGAACTTTAAAACCATCAATGGCATTTTTTTTATCATCTTATTTGGAGGAGGAAGCCTTGAATTTAACTAGAGATACTATAACACCCTAGGGACTCAGGAGACCTAGCAGTTCCAAACCCATGGTTTTATTTCATTGCCACTCAGGTGCAGCATCTAGTCAGTTGGGAGCTCTGCTATCTGGTCACACTGACTGGCTACATCACTTCTATCCACTGCTTAGAATATCAGAATGTGAGTGTAATTACCCTATGGCTTTGGTCCTCTAGAACAGCGGCCCCCAACCTTTTTGCCACCAGGGATCGGTTTCACAGCAGCCAATGTTGCCTTGGCCTAGGGAAGGGGGTGGGTGGGTGTGTTGGCTGGTGGATGGGTCGGGGAGAGGATATTCACTGAGTCTTTCTTCAGCCCCCCCTTTATATCAGTTTCCTCAATTTCCCTTCACATTACGGGGCCCCTTTGCAGCGCAGTCCCCTTTACATTACAGTGCCCCTTTAATGTAAAGGGGACTGCTCTGTAAAGGGGGGGCTGTGATGTAAAGGGGACTTCTCTGTAATGTAAAGAGGGGCTGTGATGTAAAGCGGACTGCGCTTTAAAGGGGCACTACCATGATTATAGTGCAGTCCCCTTTATATTACAGTGCACCTAGCAATCCCAGCTAATCTAATCTCTGCCTCCCCTGCTCAGAACTCCTAACTTTGGCAGCGCAGAGGCTGTCATCAGTTTGTGTGACCTCTCCCGGCTCCCTCGCCCGCCCGATGATGTCTTCCTATCAGCAGGGCAGGGGGCGGGAGTAGCTCTCGATTTCGATCTGCAGCTCCTGGCTGGGGAAGTGGGAGAGGACACACAAGGCACAGCAGAAGGTGAGCGATGGCCACGATCTGTGATAGCCATGTGCGGACATCAGTCGCCGCTCATCTCTTGCTGTGTGGGCCTGGTCATCAACAGGACCCCTGGTCTAGAACTCTACCTTGAGTTTGTGAACTACATAATCCTATCAGATGGGCCATGATTTTCTAGAGTTTGGGTTACCACGACCTGTTGAGTGGCAGCACAGCCGGGACAACGTCCATCTTACTTGAATCGCATTTTCAGGATACCCGTTCTAAGAAAACCCCTCAAGCGCAGGAGTCATTCTTTTCTTGTACAGATGGGCCATGATGTTATGATGATCTGAATTATACGATTTGCGAGGGAACATGCATTCCCCGCTGGCAGTCTTCAGTGTGAATGGATTATTTTGTTTTGTGTGGCATCCTACATCCTCTCTTAATTCCTCTCTCCTTCACCTATTGCAGGACAGTGGAAGAGCTGAAGAACAATGAAAGTCAGTGGAAGGACTCCCCATTGGCCGCCAGGCACAGAGAAATGCTGAAACGGTTTAAAACGCAACTTAAGGTTTGTTCCCACACTCAGGACAGAGTATCACTATAAACATCCACAGTGATTTTAAAGTGGATTCTCTTCCTAAAAGTACCCTGTCATCCATTTATGCAACTTTTAAGCCCACAAACTGCCTCTAGTTTTTGAAAAAATTAGAAATCCAGAGTTGTCAGCTGTTTATTTAGCTGTCAGTATAAGAGGACTTTAGACTGCTGGAAGGTTGCAGTAGTTCTTCAGAAAAAGCTGCACCCTCTCACAAGGCAATATCATGTAAGGCAGTGGTGCAATTGTCGTATTTTGCCAGACCGAACCTTTAATGTAGGAGGGAAGTACAGGGGCACAAAAGTTTTATCTAGGCCGAACTTAGAAAAGTTTTCTAAATTGTATAGTGGGAGTAGTGACTACAGTGTATAGTCATGTTTGTTTTTTTTTTTTTTTTTTTTTTTTTTTTTTTTTTTTTTTGTGTCTTGGGGCCAAAGACAGGTTGCACTTTAAAAGCCAAAACTTTCCCACAGTCCTCCCAATTATTTCAGAGTGCAGAATAATTGCATACATGTACCATGTTTGGATTGCAAGCTAATTGCTTGAAAAAGAAACCTATTAAAACATGGGAACCATGGATCAAATACAACTTGAATTTTCAATTACACCCTGCTTTTCAATTACTTAAAGCTTTCTTTTCTTCTGCTTTATATATATAATATTACACACATTAATATTTTTTTGTTATATTATGATCGGATGAGGTTTAATTACAGCACTGTTAACATTGATCTGCATATGCAGTGTACAATAACCACTACAGAATCAAATTATTAAAATGGTTGTAAAGTCACATATATTAAAGAAGTACAGCCAGTTCGTTTTGCAATCGTGTGACCTGTTTTCAACAGACAGCAGGCTAAAGTCTGCTGTCGGCTGACTTCACAGAGGCGGTCCAGGCTTGGGAAAGATGTTCGAGATCCACCCACAACCCTGGACTTGCACCTGACTTAGCCTGAGCTGGCCGCTCCCGCCCCCTCCATATCCCAGCGCTCCAGGGAGCAAACAGAGGGGAGGTAGAACAGACAGTGGTGACGTACAGTCAATGGCTCTCTGCTCTGGGAACTCTGAGAACCAAGTGATCAGCAGTGTTTAATCACTCAGCTCTCGGTCTTAGAGCTGGCCAGAACCGATGCAGCTTTGAATCGCTGCTGCATCCACCTAGGGAAGTATATAAAAAAAAAATTCCTGTACTTCTCTTTTAATTACTTTTATCCTCTGTTTATGGTCCTGGTTTGGTGCTGTGTGTGTGTTTATTTTTTAAAATTATAATCCTAAATACCTTTGCACAGCGCCGCTGTGTGGTCACGTGGTGCACCCTCTGCTCTCCTTTCCGATCTAAAGGTGTACAGTGGGAGGGGCTGAGATTCTCTTCTGACTTAGCAGAGGGAGGACATGTAACCACACAGCGGTGCTGTGCAAAGAAGATTTTTAGCATTCACATTTTAAAAAAACTATCCTTAACATGGACCTAAAACAAAAAGGCTAAAGTATTTAATAGATTTTCCTTTACAACCACAGGGGGAATAGTTTTACTCCAGGCAGGAGGGGAGGGGCAGGGAGGAGATTGTTTTTTCAACACAGACAACAGAAAGTACAGGGAGGGGGAGATGTTGAACACACAGCAGGATGACGGAGGAAGGTAAACTGACCATGTTATCATAGATCAGCAGCCCTAATTAGTGTGTTCAGTTCACGTTGGAGAACACATGAACAGGCAGGATCTGAAATTGCAGCAAAAAATATTAAAGCCTAAATTTTTTTTTTTTTTTTTTGCAGAAACTAGTACGATGTAAGGCCTGTGCTGATGCTGGTCTACTGGATGAAAACTTCCTAAGAAGATGCCTCAGCTTTTATGGAATGGTCATCCAACTCATCCTACACATGATGGATCCCGCTTACCCAAGGTGAGCTTTCATTTGTTAAGGGGTTTAGGGCCATAATAGCAATTTAATTTCTCCTATCATTTAAGGGATGTGTTCTTATTGGCAGCTAGTAAAGAAATTCTGTGCAAAAAGAAAAAGGTATATCTGAAATTGTAGTTCTTGATTCTGACTGTGTGCTTTCTCTTCCGGTGACAGTATGACGCTGCCTTTAAATCCAGACATTCCCAAGATGTTTGCTGCTCTGCCCGAGTTCTATGTAGAAGACGTAGCCGAGTTCTTGTTTTTTATTGTGCAGTAAGTTCACAACTGTAATTTTGGAGCTCTCTGCTAAAATGTCAAAACATCTGCAAAGGCATAAGGTGTCCAGAAAAATTATTTGTTTTCTCAAGGTTGAAAACGGCAAGTGGTTATTATTTCAAAGAACCTGACGTGTAAAATTTTTTATTAAGTTGTGTCAAGACTAGTGATGGGCCGATATTCTCGTACATTTAGAAAAAAAATGTTTTTATTTTTAACACTTGACAGGTACTTTTGTGGAGGGATCTGGGGGTCTAAAAGACCCCAAACCCCTCCTCTAAAAAAAAAAAAGCATTCAAAACAGCCAAACTTGGCGTTTTGAATGCTTTTAAGTGCAATCTGGCGCTGAGTACACGGAAGTGATGTCATGACATCACTTCATTTGCTTATATCTTTAATTTGTACATATGTGTGTGGCATATTCAATAACATTTGTAAATGGAATTATGCTATGTGACATCATTTTACCTTCAAATGAGCAATATTTGGAATATCGGCCAGTTCCGGGCCGATAAAGATATATCGGCAAAAGTCAATATCGGCCCTCGATATATCAGCCTTGCCGATAATCGGTCGATCCCTAGTCAAGACAAAAAAAAAACCCTCATATGCAGTACATCTCTGAAATATGTACACATTTTCTCATGTTTGATCCCTTTAACCATGCTGCCATGGTTGTAAACCCCAGACATGAAATATGAAAAAAGCATATCCCTCTAGTGTGTGTGTACTTGTCTTAATCCAGAGCACGAAGTGTCATTTTTGTCTGCTGCTTCCTTCCTCTATCAGCATGAGTCACTTCTGATGGGTTTTCCTGTTACCAAGAGAACAAAGGTGACACAGGAGGGATCTCCAGCTGATTGACAGCCCCAGCTCTGTTCCTGTGTGCTTTGTGAAGGGGGCTGTGCCTCCTCCCTCCAATTGGCTTTCAGAGCCCTCCTCCTTGAGCTCTGAATAGTGTAACTTTAGCTCTCCACCCCCTTTTTTCTGAACTCTCACACAAGCTTTATAATCCAGCACTTTGAATGGCTTTAGAGAAGAGAGGGCAGCAAATAGACAGGTACAACATATGTAAAGGGATTTGCTTAATTTGTGTAAGGGTTTACAACCACTTTAATTTTCTGTTGTGGGCTGACAGCACACTGCGTTTTTGTGGAGTAAGTGGTGTCAGCCCTGCCTGGTGTCTTTTGCTAGTCTACTCCCGATGTCTTATTCACAGCATAGCGACAAATTCACTTGTAGTCAAAGATCAAAACAAAGAGGGGGCTGTATGGTCTCTGAGATAACATGGGCAGAAAGCTCATGATGGCTCTGAATGTGGTATTGTTTTGCCTTTATCAAATGTATAATGGAATGCTTCCTGTTGCATGTCTAACAGACCAAAAATGTAGCAAATAGGTGAGGTTCATTAGTAAGGTTTACAGACACTTGAGTATATTGAAGGACAAAAGAGAGGGTATATGTCAATAGTGGGGGGTACACAGGTGGCAATAAATAGCTGACAGAGGTTCTAACCCTTCCCCTCCCCTGCCATAGCACTGACATCTTTTCATCTTTGCACCATATCGCTGAGGGTATTGCTCACCTTTTTGTCAGCAGGACAATGTGGCACATGTGCTGCGTTTATCCATGATTCCCAACAGTCTCTTCTGCTGGGGCCGGACCAACTATAGCATAGCAGGGTATGGGTAGATGAGCTAATGGACTCTGGGGCACTCTCCCAGGATCTATTTCAAGTCTTGAATCCATCAATGAATCTCACTATGGTGAGTTGACAAATCTGGAGTTCAAGAATACAGAATACTTCCGATGGTTTTGGGTATTGCAAAATCTGCTTATTCAAATTTTCAGGTTCTCTTTAAATACCTTCCCACCCGACCTATAGCAAAATGACGGCCGAACGGTGGTTTAATTGTTTTGACTGGATGTCCTAAGACTTTCTTTAGAACAGGCTTCTCCTACGTGCCCCCGTGGGCATGCATCGCGGGGATCGGTGGTGCACTGTATTGCTCGGACACACCGCATCTCCGATCGTTTGTGGGATCCTAGTCCCAACTCAACCTGCCCGGTCCAGCCAGGAAGCCGACACTGCACACCGCTAATCACAGGCAGTGAGACTTTTCTCGGTGCGCAGCCTTACCGACCGGGAAATGTGTCACTGTCTGTGATTAGCGGTGTGCAGTGTTGGCTTCCTCGTGGGGATCGGGCCGGTGGGTTGGGACTAGGATCCCTAGCAAGCATGGGCCGATATCTATTCTTTACCATGTGATCAGCTGTGTCCAATCACAGCTGATCAGTGTAAATGTGAAGTATCGGTTATCGGCATTCCTCTACCCATGGCATCTGCGCTGATAATCAGTGCAGCCTATCAGTACCCATCACTGCAGCAGAAAAATTATTTACATTTTGTAACAGAAATTTAAAAAAAGTTTTTTTTAGGCCCCGTTCACACTGGGGCGATCTGACTTGCCGGGGCGACCTCACTGGTCGCGGCGCGCAGCTCGCACCGCGGCCTCGGAGCGGCCGGCACGGACTTCATAACATTGAAGTCAATGCAGGTCGCTCCAGGTCGCCCCAAAGAAGCTCCGGACCCTTTTTCTAAGTCGGAGCGACTTGTGTCGCTCCTATTAGAACGGGTCCACAGCTTCTCTATGGCAGGCGACCTGTCAGGCGACCAGGTTGCCTGACAGGTCGCCCCAGTGTGAACGGGGTCTAAATGTTCAGTCTGTCTTCGTTTAGTAAAAAATAAACTCAGTGGTGATTAAATACCACCAAAAGAAAGTTCTCTGTCTCAAAAAAATTATAAAAATTGTGTTTGGGTACAGCATTGCATGACTGTGCAATTGTCATTCAAAGTGCGACACTGCTGAAAGCTGAAAATTGGCCTGGGCCAGAAGGGGGTGAAAGTGCCCGGTATTGGAAGTGGTTAAAGCAACCAAAATCCTATTTCTCTTTTGTTTGTTGATGGACACAGCTCCTGGATCTTCTTGGCCATTGGGTTATGCTGCCCCCTACCGGAGTAGGACACTAGGCAGAAAAAGAACTTGACTAAGCCTATGGGCAGTCCCAGGAGGTATACTCCCCCCCTCTCTCTGCTATAGGTGCTCAGTTTATTTCTGCCTAGTCAGGAGTAAAGACCTAGTTCCTTGCTGGGATCTCTGGTCCTGGCAATTTTTTCTTTTTAGATAGAAATTTTTCTCCTGATTTTTTTTTTTACTGTGAGATCTACAATCAACTGCCAGATTAGATCTAGTGGTCACCCCAGTCTGGCCAGCGAGCACACACAGGACCCAGCTCTGCGCTAGGTCGGCCGCGAGCAGAAATTGGCCTTGAGTGCCTTTTTAAGGGTCAGATGTCAGCCTTGGTGGTCTTCTTTCAACGACCCTTGGCCACGCACTCCCTGGTGCGTACTTTTATTCAGAGGATTCGACCTTTAACTCCACCGGTTCGGTCCCCACTACCATCTTGGGATCTCAACTTGGTGCTTTCAGCTCTACAGAAGCCTCCATTTGAAAATATTCGGGAGATTCCCCTGCTTACGCTATCCCAGAAGGTTGCCTTTTTGGTGACTATCCCCTCTGCGCGCAGGGTGTCAAATTGGCTGAGTGGTCCACAAGGATAAGGTGGTTCTTCGCCCCTGTCCGCCGTTCCTTCCAAAGGTGGTCTCTGATTTCCATCTGAATGAAGACATTGTGTTGCCTTCCTTGTATCCCTGGCCAAAACATCCCAAGGAAATTGCGTTTCATTCCCTGGATGTGGTTCGGGCTATTTGGGTGTACCTGGCAGCTATGGAGTCTTTTAGGAAGTGGGCGGTCTGCTTCTTCTAGAGTCATCTAGATGGATCAGACAGACGATGACTCAGGCCTATTTGATTAAGGGTCAGGTTCCTCCTTTCCCTGTGAAGGCGCACTCTATGCGGGCGCTCAGTGCTTCTTGGGCCTTTCATTATCAGGCCTTAGTAAAACAGGTGTGCAGGCAGGTACTTGGGCCTCTGTGCACACTTTCACAACATTTTATAAAGTGGATTTGTTGGCATCTGTGGATGTCTCTTTTGGCGGCAAGGTTTTGCAGGCTGCTGTTTAGGGGGCTTGTTTCCTCTTTGGAGGCGTAATATTTTTCGGGTGGGCTCCAGTTGTTTATGGTTGAGCTCCTGTTACCTGGTTGGCTATGGTTTAGCCTTGGGAATTTTTTCTTGCTGTTCCCACCCCTCATGTTTGACACTGCTTTGGGATGTCCCAATGGTCAAGAAGATCAGAAGCTGTGTCCATCAATGAACCAAAGAGAAAATGGGATTTTCGACTTACCGTAAAATCTATTTCTCTGATGTTCATTGACGGACACAGCACCCACCCCTCTATGGAGTTGTATTACTTCTGACACTGCTTGTAACAAAACGGAGTACCTATAACAGAGGGGGAGTATACCTCTTGGGACTGCCCATAGGCGTAGTCAAGTTCTTTTTCTGCCTAGTGTCCTACGCCTGTAGGGGGCAGTGTAAACTAATGGTCAATAAGATCAGGAGCTGTGTCTGTCAATAAACATCAGAGAAATGGATTTTACGGTAAGTCAAAAAATCCCATTATTATTATTACAGAGATTATAAAATACTTTGTTGTATTGTTTGTGAAATGAACAAATATGTGTAATTTATTAAAAGTTCCAAAAGATGCTATTGTGAGTTTAACAAAGGTTTATCTTTCTCCTCCCAGATATGCTCCTCAGGTCCTCTTTGAATCCTGCAATCAGGATATTGCCACGTTCCTGGTGGTGCTGCTATGCAACCAGAACTATATCAGAAACCCTTACCTTGTGGCCAAACTGGTGGAGGTTATGTTCGTCACAAACCCCGCCATACAGCACCGGACGCAAAAGTTCTTTGAAATGATCGAAGGCCACCCATTGTCAGTCAAACTCTTGGTGCCCTCACTAATGAAGTTCTACACTGGTAAGGAAAGATTGTGCCCGCAGAGAATGCTGTGACTTCCTCCAAATCAGTTCTGTGTGCTACAGTCCCTGTCAGCTTCATAAAAACAGTGGCCTAATGTGTTAAAGCGTTAGGTTGGCTTCACGCTTGTGCTTTGTTGTAACATTTTTTTATACCATTTTTTTTTTTTTTATCACATGGTGTTATATTTTACATTTGATGCACCGCAATGTACATTTATTAACCGTGTGTGGTGTTATGGGGAAAAAGATGATTGGTGTCTTGGTGCATGTGCCCCTGTCAGTGAAGTGTAGAAAATACTGCATGTTACCATGGACCGTGTAACACACTGGACATTCCTGAAGGGGGTCTTAGAGTAGACCTGTGCTTTGTTAATGTGGCTTAGTGAGTTAATCATGAGTAGATTTTCTGATTTTGGCAAATTTTTTTAAAATTTTTTTTTTCAACAGCGGGAACAGGTTACAACCTACATCGCGTTTTAACCACTTGCAGAAATGATCTAACGGTGCCATCGGCTGGCCATACCACACCGGCGATCAAAGAGTAGATCCTCTTTGACAACCTCTATGGCCATGGAGGATTGGAGTGACATCATGGAAGTGTACATATTTACCAGCACACCATGGATCTACAATCACCGTTCAAAGGCTTTTTTTACAGAGCGATCACATCACAAAGATAAGTGCAAAGTTTCAGAGTCAAGCAGGACCCCTTCATCATCCCATGCCTGATGAAGGGGTCCTGCGTGACACTGAAACGTTGCACTTGTCTTTGCGATGTGATATCTCTGCAATAAAAGCCTTTGGACGGTGATTGTAGATCTATGGTGTGCTGGCGAATATGTACACTTTCTTGATGTCTCCAGGATTCCGTTGCAGCACTCACCATTGATGAGCCCTGTTTTTCCAGGAACGTGTGCGATGGGAATATAGACAAGACTGGAGCGACGTCATGACGTCACTTCCGGTCCAGGCTGGAAGTAAACAAGTGTTGTGTTTTTGTTTTTGTGCTGTGTTTTTTGCTTTTTTGGGTTTTTTTGGTTTTTTTTTTCCCTTTTTAAAGCAAAAGATCGAAAAACATTTTTTTATCTTTTGCTTTTAAAGGTAAAGGAGAAATTTGGGGTCTTCTTGACCCCAGATCTCTCCATGAAGAGGACCTGTCATCCATATTTCTATTACAAGGAATGTTTACTGCAAACCCATTTTATGTGTGTGAGCCAGTCAGGCTGCTAGGATATGTAGTCCTGTGTGTTGGCTGAGAAGGAGCCCGTCCATGCTGCAGACAATGACCGATAAGAGCAGAAGAGTCCAGGAGTCTCATATCAGAACAAGACCTGCTGTGTCTAGACAAGTGGCAGTCTCAGCCTGGACCCTCGCCAGGCCACATCCCAACACGTTTTTTTACCCATAAGAGTATGAAACCTCTTACAAAAACAAAGCTAAACCAACAAAAAACAAGTGCAAGCAATACTAAAATCACTATAGTGTGTTAGAACAGCATTTTAGGTTTACTTTGGGAAGCCGGTGTTCTTTCAGATTATCGCTACCCATCAGATTGTGTAATCGATGTGACATTCCGACCAAAAAAATACTTGCTGTGCATGCGCTATGCGTTCCAACATGCCTTCCCTGGCGCTATGTGTTCCAAATTCCTGATCTAACAAGTAGTGGTAATCTGATAGAACACCCATGCGGACATCTTACTGCACCCAGCTACGCCCTGAATTTTAGCAATAACGCAAGCACATATAAATATAGTTGAGATCTTTGGATATTTAATTTTGAAAGCATAAAGGTTTAGCGCTGAGCAGTGTGGGGTGTACCAACATGGCCTCCGCCACCTTCCTACTGCTGGCGTCCAGCTCCTTTCAAAATGTAACATCAAAAGAGCATCACAGATGTCAATATACTATATTTATTTATATGTGCTCACTTTATTGCTAAAACTACTCTGCAATTCAAGGCGTAGCTGGGTGTAGTAAGATGTCCGCATTGGGTGTTCTATCAGATTACCACATTAAGCGTTTTTGTTCAGAATGTCACTTCAGTCACACATTCTGATGGGTAGCAGTAATCTGACACAACACCGGCTGTGACTGCTTGCAGCTTTACAGCCGGCTTCCCACTTCGAATGACCGAGCCACGCTGTGCTTTGTGTATGGTCCTGCATCTTTCTGGGACTGGTGACGTGTACCAGAAGGCTGCGGGGGAAGGAGGGGGGTCAAACTTGTGCTCGGAATGCCATGAAGATACGACCAGAAGCGAGAGAGTGGAGCAAGCAGACAAGCAGAACTTTTGTGTGAAGTTTTACTTTAAGTACCCTGAAAATATATTCTTGAAATGCACCCAAAAAACACAGCCACACTGTGCAGAGCCTCTGACGCATATTATTATTATTATTATTATTCAGGATTTACTGTATATAGCGCCAACAGTTTGCGCAGCACTTTACAATGTGAGGGAAGACAATACAGTTACAATACAGGAGGAATTAGAGAACCCTGCTCGTTAGAGCTTACATTCTAGAAGGGAGGGTCAAGTGAAACAAAAGGCAATAAATGTGGGGGGTGGGCTGATGGAGAAAATGGAAGTATAGTTGTTAGGTGTGGGTAGGATAGGCTTCTCTGAGGAGGAGGGTTTTCAGGGATCGTCTAAAAGCTATTAGAGTAGGAGATAGGCAGATTGGGGTAAGGTGTTCCATAGGATTGGAGAGGCCCTGGAAAAGTCCTGGAGGCGAGCATGGGAGGAGGTGACGAGGGAGCTAGAGAGCAGAAGGTTTTGAGAGGAACGAAGAGAGCGATTAGGTTGGTATTTTGAGACTAGCCTAGTGATGTAGCTGGGGGCTAAGCTGTGAATGGCTTTGTAAGTTGTTGTTAGTATTTTGAATTTAATTCGTTGGGTGAGCGGAAGCCAGTGGAGGAGGGCATATCTGGACCATAATTCCCTATTTGACAGAGATATTTTATTTTAATTTGCAAATGGCCCTTTCATTTGTGCTCTTGGTCAGAACACTGTTCCTTCCTCTGTGATCCCACAATGCATTGTGGCAGCCAGTAGACAAAGGCCTACAGTACACCATAGGATGCGGAGGGGAGGCAGAGCTTTGGCTTGAAGCCCAAATCAGCGACAATGCACATAGTGTGCCCAGATTCTGGGGCTCCCAGAAGAAAACGGCAGGTATGTGCAGGCCCCCTTATGTTTGATGATGATAAAATTCTGTGTCCATATGGAATTAAATATTTAGCTCAGTGGACAATATAATTCTCTTCAAATAAACTCAACACAAATATGTAAAGGGCCCTGAGCTGTTTCAAGAATAGCCAACAGTCAGTAATGTGATTTCTGTGTATGCGTGACATGACCTTGTAATAAGAATATGACGGTTCTTCCATGTCTTCTGCAAGAGCGATTCTTACCATTAGTTCCGCTGTGTTGACTTGAGCGTGGTCTGATTTTCTCTGGTCTTCTCTGGGCCTGCAGCTCATCAGTGGCTCTCAGGGAGATCTGGTTTGTGTGCACGTGTTGCCCAGTACTGACACTTATGATCCGCTTGATCTTCTCCCAATGAATGCGCTGTCTGTGTTTTGGCAGATGTTGAGCACACGGGTGCCACCAGTGAGTTCTATGACAAGTTTACGATCCGTTACCACATCAGCACCATTTTCAAAAGCCTCTGGCAGCACCCGGCCCACCACGGCACTTTTATGGAGGAATTCAAGTAAGTAACACACAGAGCAAAGTATATATAAGGCTTGAAATTAAAGTTCTAAATATATGCACACAAGTTGCAGACAAGATAAAGGATGATACCAGTGAGTTTCTGTACCCATCCTTGTGGTTATGAGCATGGGCTCTTACTTTTTAAAGGATAAGTTCACCTTTTGACAAAAAAATAATAAATGCACTTTTTTTTTTTTTTTGCAGGTAAAAAATGTGCATTTATTATTTTTTTGTTCCAGGGACCTGTAAAGTATTGCACCAGCGATCAGCAGATGGTTGATGCCATGCAGTACTCCTGCAGACCTGTCTGCGTATCTGCTTGCTTTATACCTCATATGAACAAGCTGATACACTAGGAAGAATTAACTACCACAGCACTCACAGCTCCTCAGTAGTTCATTGAGGACTACAAGCCGACATCCGCTAAAGTTGTTGGGACTAGGGATCGACCGATAATTGGCAAAGCCAATATATCGAGGGCCGATCTGCACTTTCCCCGATATATCGGAATTGGCCCCTGAGGTTACCGATATTGCCGATATTTCGGGAAAGTGCTTGTACCGGAGTGTTGCTTGCAGCTAGAGGCATCACCCCGGTACCGGCGTCCGTAGCCGACAGTCTGCTGTCTTGTAATGACAACCGATATGGCTGAGAAGCCACTTGGCTTTCATTAAAGGGAGCGGGAGAGGACATCCCCCGCCGCCTTCCGCGGCTCGCCCGGGTCTCCCGTCCCACCGGGAGACCCGGGCATCCTACCTGCATGGCCGCTGAAGAGAAGACCCGATCAAAGCCACATTCGGCTCTGATCGGGGTCTCCATGTAAAAATCCGGAAGTGATGTCATGAAATCACTTCCGGGTACTCAGCGCCAGATTCAAAAAAATTACAGCATTCAAAACAGCCAAACCTGGCTGTTTTGAATGTGTTTAAGTGCAGAGGAGGGGTTTGGAGTCTTTTAGACCCCCAGATCCCTCCACAACAGTACCTGTCAAGTGTAAAAATAAAAAAAATAAACATTTTTTTAAATGTACAAAAATATTAGCCAATATCGGCCGATACCGATATTCAATGGCCAAAATATCGGTATCGGCCAATCACTAGTTGGGACTTGTAGTTTTCCGTTTACAGAGGACTGTAAATGAGTGACACTGCTGTTTTTTAAAAAATCATCTTGACAGCTAGCAGGGAGAGAAGATCCACCTCTAGCTGTCACATAGGGGCCGGTCCTTTTATAAAATGTTACACCCTGAATATGGGTGTAACATGTTATGAAAAGTGAACTTATGCTAAAGCCCCGTACACACGTACCGAATGTTGGCCGAACGATCGGCCGTCTTTTGTCCGGTGCTGTCCTGTCGGTTGAAAAGTGCTAAAGACTGCACACAAATTTTGTCGGCCAACAACAGCCGACTGAAGAAGTGAGGTCATGTGATGGTTAACTTTCCGTGTGTTTTTTCTTCTCTGAGCATGCCCAGTCTTGCTCATCTGCTGCTTGTCGGCCGAATTCTCTACTGACTGGCAAACAATCGGCCGTTCTGGTGTTGGCCAACAAAAATTTTAATGCCTGCACGACAGATTCTGTTTGGCCGAAAAGTCGCAGTCGGTTGTCGGAAGCATCATACTAACAAGCCGACAATCAGCCGATCGGTCTGTGGCTGAATATTTACGGCCGACCATCGCTACGTGTGTACGGGCCTTTAAAAGTAAACTTGTCCTGGCAGAGACCTAGGGTGATGCTGTTGCTAACCATGTTTCTTTTTGAGCTATGCCCAAGGTTCCAGAGACAATGCATTTGCAGACAGCAGAAATAAGGCTTCGACACAAGATTTCTGGGCTTGTATGTTCCATAATAAGGGGAAGAAGTTGATAACCTGGTAGATTGGTGGGGCCAAGGGCTGGGAACATGCAGCATATCTAAATCCAGGCGTTTTGTAGGTCTGATGCTAAAATGGATTTTGCATTAAGTAGCGATCTCCATCTACTGCTGATTTTATACTCTTCTGATCTGTTTGGATGATTTTGCAGCCAAAATTTACCATTGATTAGCTGCATTGTCTCTTCACATTTGAGTTGAGTTGCTTTGGGCATCTGAAGCAGAATCATCCTTAAAGCGGAACTAAACCCTCCTATCCTTTACAGCCAAAGACGCTGCCACCTTGGCCTCTGTTTGATCTGCTGTTGCCATGGTGCTGCACGTGATCAGTAATGACATCAGCCATTTGATGGTTTGACATTTCAGTTGAGAGATTAGGCTAGTGGTGCACTGAAATGAAAATTTTCGGTGCCTAAACCGAAATAAATGGTTTAAAATATATATATATATAATATTGTATTCAAACTTTTTAATTAATATCATGAATATGAATTTATTGTTCATTATCTGCACCTTTTTGAAGCTGTGTTAAAAATCCTTCTTGCTGCATTTTTGATGCATATTTGGTAAACCGCACCTCCTCATTGAAATGCATTGAAAACACAGAACGCATCAAAAATGCACCTGTGTTGCATTTTTGAGTCACATGACCTATGAAAAGCACACCATGAGCTTCTACTGCTGAAACCAGGTGTATGCGGAGGGAGGTGCTGCAGTTGCAGGAGAGGTGCGAGGGCCACCTTGCAGGCGTTTTCGACAGCCATTATTGCCGCCTCTTTTTTTTTTTTTTTCAGCACAACACTGAAACCCCTATTTTCAGCCAATAATTTTTGGTGGCCAAAATTTCGGTGCATCACTTGAACAAGCACCTGTGACAGTTATCATTCACAGCATGCCTTGAGTCCAACAGTTTTGGGAAACCAGTATATCGATGGGTTTAGTTCCGCCTTATAGGCTCTTCTAGGAACCGCTCCTTCACATCCAGCTGGGAGTGGACCCTAAACAGGCTGAATGCATTAAACCTCTCAGCTAGCTTGAAACAATTTGCAATTTACCAGGAAAACCTGTAGTCTAAGCAAGCAATTTGTGGCAGAGCTACTCAGTTTGTCGCTGTGATCCACAGTAGGACCATCTGACTATATTGATTAGGATGGACAGTGAGTAGGACCATCAGACTGTATTGATTAGGATGGACAGTGAGTAGGACCATCAGACTATATTGATTAGGATGGACAGTGAGTAGGACCATCAGACTGTATTGATTAGGATGGACAGTGAGGAGATAGTGAGAGTCTCCTGTGTTCAGCTAAGCATGCGGCATCAGGAGGCAGGGCAGGCAATGTGTTAAGATAAATTTTCGTTAGCACTTTCTCTATCTGATATCAGAAGACTTTGTTTTTTACAGCTCGGGGAAGCAATTTGTGCGTTACATAAACATGCTGATAAATGACACCACGTTCCTGCTGGACGAGAGCCTGGAGTCCCTGAAACGCATCCACGAGGTTCAGGAAGAAATGAGGAACAAGGAGCACTGGGAGCAGCTCCCTCGGGTTAGAGATAATGAACTACTTACACAAATAGAAGTTCGCTTTTTTGTATGTTAGTCTGGTATTTGGTGTGATCTTCCTAAAATGCAATGATTATCAGTATTAATGCACAAAAAGTGAAATAGGGGTCGTTGGATCTCCTGTAGCTGAACCTCAGGCTGCAGCAGCCAGGAAACCATTCGACTTCAGTTTCCTAACTTGCACTTGAACAATAACAGCTGAAATTCAGGTTGGGCAGCACACATTGCTGCCTTGCTGAACTGATTTTAACTCCCTGTATTTAAAGAATAAGTTCCCATTTAGGAGCATGTTACACCCATATTTAGGGTATAACACGTAACATCCTCCTATGCACCCACCTCCCGCTGCCGGCACTCCCCTCTCTGTGACAGCAGTCAGAGGATCCTGTCCCTGCATCCGCTGTCACAATTTGAAAACAGCGTGGCCGTGCGGTACTTTACCCGCATGGCCGTGTCATTTGTTCAGTTTCCTGTGAATGAATACACTACAAGTACTGTTAGCCATTGCAGCTGATGGCTTGTAGTTTTCAATGAACTGCGAGGGCGCTGGTTAGCACAAGGTATGGGCAGGCAATTTACTGAGAGTGTGCAGGATCCATGCATTGCACCTGAGATCTGCTAATCACGGGTGCAATGCTTTACAGCAGGGGTAATGAATTAAAATTCATGAAGGTCCAGTAGGTAAAATTTTCTTCCAACCGAGGTCCGAATCATATGTTTGGCTCTCAAGAACCTCTGCACAATGCGCAAACATGGCGCGTCTTTACGAGTGCCACATCACATGATGCCACAGTACCATGTAGCTTGGTACGGCGCAATTAGAAAGAAAAAAAAGGTCAGGGACTTATTTTTCTGCGTTTCTGCTTACAAGGCAGCCCACTGAAATAAATGGGCCGCCTACACGCGTTACGCAACAATGTGAACCTAGTCCACAATCCTTCACATCACAATCCTTTTTATTACATCAGTGTTCTCAGTCCCCCTGTACATCATCCCCCCTTCACATTACAGTCCTCAGCCCTTCACATTTTTGTCAGTGGCCCCCCTTTATATCACCCCCTACTTTAAATTGCAATTCTAAGCCCCTTTCATATCACCCACCCTTCACATTCCTGTTCTCGCCCCCTTTATAGTACCCCTCCTTCACATTGCAGTCCCCAGCCCCCCTTCACATTCCTGTCCTCATCCTCTTTATAGCACCCCCCTTCACATAACATTCCTCCCCCCTTTATAGCACCCCCCTTTGCATAACTGTCCTCACCCCCTTCATAGCACCCCCTTCACATAACTTTCCTCCCCCCCCTTTATAGCACCCCCCTTCACATAACTGTCCTCACCCCCTTCATAGCACCCCCTTCACATAACTGTCCCCCCCTTTATAGCACCCCCTTCACATAACTGCCCTCACCCCCTTCATAGCACCCCTCTTCACATAACTGTCCTCACCCCCTCCATAGCACCCCCTTCACATAACTGTCCTCCCCCTTTATAGCACCCCCTTTACATAACTGTCCTCACCTCCTTCATAGCACCCCCTTCACATAACTGTCCTCCCCCCCCCCCCCCTTCATAGCACCCCCTTCACATAACTGTCCTCCCCCATTTTATTGTGCCCCTCCTTCACACTGCAGTCCCCAGCCCCCCATTAACATTCCTGTCCTCACCCCCTTTATAGCACCCTCAGACATTCCTGTGCTCATCTCCTTTTTTTTAAAACCCCCCTTCACACTGCAGTCTCCAGCCCCCCTTCACATTCTAATCCTCACCCCCTTTGTAGAACCCCATCCCCCTTCATTCCGTATCACTCCTTTACTTTTCTGCCTCTTTGATATCACCCCTCTTTCCCCCTTTACATTATTAGTGCCTCTTCCCTGTCCTACCTTAAACAGGGCAGCGTGGCTGACATCGGAGGCACAGCAGCTTACATCGGAAGTGCTCAAAGGGATGCACGGAGGGCGGGACCTGCCCCAGGTAACTGATTGGTTGCTACAATACAGGGCAGATCTAGCTACCAATCAGTTAACTGTACCAGCCCCCGTCCTCCGTGAATCACTGCCCTGCTCCTCCGATGTCAGCTCTGTAAAGACAGAGCTGCGGCGGCAGAGGGAAAAAACAGATCCTAAATGGCGTGACCGCTGCGGGGCCGGACGGAACACTGATTGGGTCCGGACTTGGCCCGCGGGCCGCCATTTAGTGATGCCTGCTTTACAGGATGCAATGTATAAAAATAATAAATGCACATTTTTTTTTTTAACCTGCAAAAAGATAAGCTTTTTATTATTTTTTGACAAAAAGTGAACTTAGCCCCCATTCACATTGAATGCTGCTTTAAATTTGCGCTACTGCCGCACAATTTCAAAGTTGCAAGACAGTGCAATTTTTTTTTTTTTCTTTCTGCGGCTTGTAAACATTTGTGCAATTTTATGCACAGATGTCAATGCAAGTTGTACATGAAATCGTGAAAAAAATAGTGCAGGATCTATTTTTCGAATCGCGCTACTTGAAATCACACTCACTGAACCAAACAGTGTTAGTATCTCTTTAAATCTGTACAACAAACAACATTCTGCATGAAGACAACAAATCAAAACCTAACAAATCAAAACCTATCGGTGAAAATGCAGTGATAAATCAGTCCATAAATTGTCCCTGTTTCTTCTGCTACCTTTGTCCCAGCTTAGTAGGTTCATCCTTTTTAGTCCTTGTGACCCTTGTCACTTGGACCAAAAGAACAGGCACTAAACAAAAATCTTTCCAATGGGACATATTTGTTTGCCATATAACTGGTATTAACCATTTCCTGCTCCATCCATGATCAAAGGTTCCTCTTAAGATGCACTTTTTAGTGGGGTATGTATTTTTTTTTTTCCTAGGGTTATTTGCATCCATTTCACTTAGAGCATTTTCTAAGGTCTCTCTGGCTGTATTAATAGCTGCCAGCCCTCTCCAATAAGGCCCAGTAGGTCAGATGTTGCTGTTCTCAATCTGGCATGTTTATCAAGTACTGCAGGACACTTTGTACATAATTTAGTTACAGGGCAGTTGTCCACTTTTTAGTAGGCTCTTTAATGAAATCCCTGTAATAGCTTTTATGATTATTCGCACTTTTCAGTATTGTTTTATTAGACGGTTTGTGTTTTATCTTTTCTTGCAGGATCAACAACAAGCGCGCCAGTCTCAGCTGGCCCAAGATGAGCGAGTCTCTCGCTCCTATCTCGCTTTAGCCACAGAAACGGTAGACATGTTCCACATTCTCACTAAACAAGTGCAGAAGCCTTTCCTGAGACCCGTGAGTACTGAACACCCAAGATTTAAGCATCTGGTCGTCTCCAATTCAGTGCCCAGTTCTTATCTGCTTTTCTCCTGTGCAGGAGTTGGGACCTAGGTTAGCTGCAATGCTGAACTTTAACCTGCAGCAGCTGTGTGGGCCCAAATGTCGAGACTTGAAGGTGGAGAATCCAGAGAAATACGGGTTTGAACCAAAGAAGCTCCTGGACCAGCTCACTGATATCTATTTGAATTTAGACTGCCCGCGGTTTGCAAAGGCGATAGCAGATGACCAGGTCAGTTTGTTTTCTCTCCACTCATCTCGCATTGACGTTTGGTCTAGTTCAGTAACTAGAATCCCTGCTGCACCCTGTTTATCCTAGATTGTCAGACTAACATCCTCATGCCTGGTAAAATTTACTACTGAATATATTAACTGAATATTTTCCGTAACCACTTCTACAACTCGGGTAAGCATTAAAGTGGTTGTAAACCTCAGACACTAAATATAAACAAAGCATATCTCTCTATGGTGTGTACTTGTCTCAAGTGCACCAAGTGTCATTTCTATCTGCTGCTTTGTTGCTCTACTATCAGCATGGGTCACTTCTGACAAGTTTTCCTCACACCAAGAGAAAAAAAGTGACAGGGAGTTCCTGATTGAACATATCTGCAGAGATATGGAAATGGCTGTGCATGGATGGTCCCCATCCAACCCGATGGAGCTTGAGAGGTCCTGCAAAGAAGAATGGGAGAAACTGCCCAAAAATATGTTTGCCAAGCTTGTAGCATCATACTCAAAGACTTGATGTTGTAATTGGGGCCAAAGGTGCTTCAACACAGTATTAAGCAAAGGCTGTGAGTACTTATGTACATGGGATTTGTTTTGTCTTACATTTTTATTAAATTTACAAACATTTCAAGCAAACTTCTTTCACGTTGTCATTATGGGAAATTGTTTGTAGAATTTTGAAGAAACTAATGAATGTAATCCATTTTGGAATAAAGCTGTAACATAACAAAATGTGGAAAAAGTGAAACGCTGTAAATACTTTCCGGATGCACTATATGTCCAAAGAGTGAACCTTTGATCACAAGCTGTTGGCTGCATTAGCTTTCGTACAGCCAGCTACCAGCTTCAAAGTGAAAGTGAATTAAAAAAAAAAAGGTAATACAATATATTAAAATTCAGCCAAAATTGCAAAAACCTCATTTGCCCGCACACCTGCACAAACGCAAGCCCAGGGTGCGTATGTGTATGTAAACCGCGGTGGCACTACACATGTGACATATTGGCACAAACGTCATAGTGAGAATAATAATTCTAGCACAAGAGCTCCTAGTTAATTCTGAACTGATGAGCTGTTGCCGCTTTTAACCAGTTCTGGACCGGAAGGATTTGCCCCATTATTGACCAGGCCCTATTTTGCGATTCGGCACATAAACAAAAAAAAGAGCGACAATTTTGAAAATAAAACAATCTTTTTCACATTCTGCTATATGACATTCTCAAAAAAAAAAAAATTAAAAATCAAATTTGTTTTTTACATTTTAGGCCAATTTGTTTTCTGCTACATATTTTTGGTAAAAAAAAAAAATCACAATAAGCGTATTTTGATTGGTTTGCGCAAAAGTTATTGCATCTACTACGGTAAAGATTTATGTCATTTTTAATGTTTTTTTTTTTTTTTCTACTAGTAATGGCGGCGATCTGCGATTTTGTGCGGGACTGCGACATTGCGGCGGACAGATTGGACCCCTGACTTGACATTTTTGACACTTTTGGGGGTACCAGTGACATTACTACAGTAATCGGTGCTAAAAATATGCACTGTTACTGTAATAATGACACTGGCAGGGAAGGGGTTAAGTGTGACCCTAGGGGAGTGATTCTAACTGTATGGGGGTTGGACTTGTAAAATGATCACAGAGACATGCGATCCTATATAGCAGGATCACATGAGCTCTATGATCATTTCAGGGAGAAGGACGGTCGGCTGTGTTTACAACAGCCGACTGTCCTTCTCTGTCAGCGGGGAACGATCGAGAGTGTCAGACGGCAATCGGAGCCGCCTGACTCGCGCATCGGCTTCCCCGCTGACGTGCGGGAGCGTGCCGCCGGCGGCGCGCGCTCGCCCATTAGCTCCTCCCAGGCAAATGATGTATCCATACATTGTTTTGCCTAGGAGAGCCACTCTGCCACCATATATATATACAGTATACGGTCGGCAAGTGGTTAAAGCGCCACCTATGTTCATTTTTGGGCACCATCATTTTTGTTAGGTATCCATTTACTGAGATTTTGACATGGTTTACAAAGAAACCAACCATTTTTAACCTTCCCTGAATAAGAATCCCAAGTTTTGGATAAAGTGATAACTCTAAGAGGTTGTTATTGCTATCTGTGTCTAATGCGTCGTCCTCTGCTCATGGCACTTCATTTCTTCTCCTGCAGAGATCGTACAGCAAAGAGCTATTTGAAGAGGTTATTTCCAAGATGAGGAAAGCTGGAATTAAGTCCACCATCGCCATAGAGAAATTCAAGCTGCTTGCTGAGAAGGTGGAGGAGATTGTAGCGCGAAACGCTCGGGCGGAGATCGATTATAGTGATGCACCAGATGAGTTCAGAGGTGAGGAAAAGCTTTTTGCCCTCAAGCTTTATTTAGTTGGTCTTTTTTGTGTTCTATTCCTAGAGTAATGAATTGTAATGATAAATATCTCCTCTGTAGTCACTGTAGCATAGTGTGAGATCAAGTAAATACAAGTAGGATATCAGGCCCACAGGAACCAAAGTGTGCTCTTGCAGGGTGCAGCTTCTGGAAGTGTTGAGTGCCGAAGACACTGACACATGCTGCAGTGCTGGAATATAGGGGTAGGTAGAAGACTCAGACCACCAGAGAGGTATCAATACTAATCCAATATCAATAGCTCTTCTATTACGGGGGAGTGCCTACCTTGCTTCTTTACAGATTTTACAGTGTAACCTACAGTAAGGAGGAACAGCCATTGTTGACCTCCTATTGAAATGCTAGCTCCCTGGCTGTTATGGTGATCCAGTTGCTTCAGTACTTTGTTACTATGAACAAGTATGCAGATTAGGGCTTTCTAAATTGTAACACTATTTTTTTAAGGCAAAACGTGCCTTAGTTTTAATTCTGTTCCTCTTTCAGATCCATTAATGGATACGTTAATGTTGGAGCCGGTGAGACTGCCATCTGGAACCATCATGGACAGGTCAATTATTTTACGACACCTCCTAAACTCCTCTACGGACCCCTTCAACAGACAGACCCTAACCGAGAATATGCTTGAACCAGGTACAGCACTAATCACCTGCAGTTTGGCATGGCATCCATATGAACATGCTGGCAGTTATTAACTTTACCGTTAAAGGATAAGTCCACTCTAAAACTAAAATCCCTGCATCTATAGATCGCCATGTTCTAGCACTAACCTATCTAGCCCTGTAAAGAAGAACTCAGTATACTTGCATTTTTTGAAGTTGGGCTGACCCGATCTCCAGCGGCATAAGCTCTGCAGAGGACACGGCCGACAACGGCTGTGAAATGAATGAGAAGTGACATCACTCATAGACTTACTATGGGGCTACTGTTGTCACCTGTGTCTTATGCACCCACCTCCACAGCAAAGCCGCGGCTTACAGCTCAGCGTGGGATCGGCTTCAGAAAAGGTAAGTATACTGATTTTTTTTTTTTTTTTACAGGACTAGATTGGTTAGTGTTAGAATGTGGAGATCTGTAGATGCGGGAATTTTAGGGTGGATTTATCCTTTAACTTTATTAAAGCAGAGCTAAAGGCATTTAACAAAAGACTGTGAGCAGGCAGGTTATTGTCTGTCCTGCAAAAAAATTACATCTACCTGCTTGCAGTCTTCTGCAGCATGTAAGCTGAGCTGCGCATGCACAGCTCGGCTTATATAGCCAACATGGTACCTGTGTGCTAGGATAACTGACTCCTGCGCCTGCACATGAATTGCATCCTGTGCCGGCTATGGAGATGCCCTATTACCTGCACCCAGGGAGAAGGTGACGGTGCTGGCAAGGGACCCAGACCATTAGAGAGGAGGTAAGTTTAGAGCCTTTGGTTCCACTTTAACAGTTGAACCTATTGTGAAAAATGAGCTGCAACCAACAATTGGCTTATACGGTACATTCCTTTTATCAGCAGTGTGACCGGCTGAAAGCTGAACTCCATTCACCAAACCCTGGCAGAACTATGTACCTTGAGTGCAGTCTTGACATTCTACAGTTAAAAATGTTCAAGTTAAAGAAAAAGTTCACCTTTTATAACCTATTACACCCATATTCAGGGTGTAACACGTAACCTGTTATGAATGCACTGGCCCCCGCACCACCCACTGTGACAGCTAGCAGGGGATCTTCTACCCCCACTAGCTGTCACTCATTCACAAGGCTCTGTGAGTGGAAAACTAAAAGGTTCTGCAGCCTTTGTGGCTGTCGGCTTGTAGTTGTCAATGAACTACCATGGCGCTGTGAGTGCTATGGTGGTTCATTCATTCTTTCTGTCAGAATGTATCGGCTTCCTCCTATGAGGTATGAGCAAGCCGATACACTGACACGTTTATAGGAGACTTGCATAGCATTAGCGATTTGCTGATCGCTGGTGCAATGCTTTACAGGCTCCCAAAACAATAAATTGACATTTTTTTTTACCTGCATAAAAAAGTGCATTTATAATTTTTTCACAAACAGTAAACATATCCTTTAACTAGCGCTCACATGACTTGTACAAACCGGTTTTCCTATACATTGCAACAAGGCTGGAGAAGAAGCCATCCTGCCTCCCAAGGTTACAGCTATGCGATGTTTGCTGGCTTGAAGGAACTACATTTCCCTGCATTCCAAACTTCATTGCAAACTGTGCCTTTAAGCAAGGATATGCTTTAAGGACCAGACAACATGGATAAGGGAGTTGGCAATGAGGTGGCAGCAACAGGCAAATCGTTCAGTGAATACACCCCACTGCTGTCATGATGCAAGCAGAGGGGTGGAGACTTAACACGCGGATCATTGTCAGTAGAGACTGGAAGTAACACCCCGCTGCTGTGATGATGCAAGCAGAGGGGTGGAAACTTAACACCAGAACCATTGTCAGTAGAGACTGGAAGTACACTGGGAATTGTACCTTCAGCAGCATGTAGAATACTGAATTTTTTTTTATCACCTGGAAACTACATAGGTAAAGGTCTTGTTACTTTTTTATGGATTAAAGTAATTTATTTTATCTTGCCCAGGCTAGCATACGCTAAAAATATGAATAATCACCGATCAGCCAAATGCCAACTTGCAGGTAAAGTTAACCAATTCCCACTCAAGGACATACCCGTACGTCCTAGGGTTTCAGTGGTTATACCGGGGTGATCCCTGCACGTACAGGCATCATCCTGGTACCACTATTTTCAGCCTGCGATTCTGTATAAGGCAGAAGTGATCTAAGTGGCTAATTAGCCACTCGATTACTTCTGCTGGTGGCAGAAGGGGGTCCCACCCCCCTCCCGCAGCTGCCGCCTCTCCAGGCTCTCTAGTCTAAAAGACCCCAAATCTCTCCATAAACAGGACCCGTCATGTCCATGCTATCACAAGGGATGTTGTTCATCCCTTGTGTTGGCAATAAAGCTTGTAAAAAAAAAAATAGCAAAAAAAATGTAAAGCGCCACCACCCCACCGTGCTTATGCGCAAATGCGAACGCATACGTTACTCCGCACGCATATGTAAACGGTAATCACACCACACATGTGAGGTATTGTTTGTGAACGTCAGAGCTAGTGCAATAATTCTAGTACCAGACCTCCTGTGCCACTCTAAAATGGAAACCTGTAAAGGCGTTTAAAGCGTCGCCTATGAAGAATTTTAGGAACCATAGTTTGCCGCTGTTCCCCAGGCAGACGCAATTTTAAAGCATGACATGGTAGGTATCTATTTACACGACGTAACCTAATCTTTCACAGTATACCAAAAAAATTGGGCTAACATTACGTTTTTTTTTTTTTTTATTTATGAATGTGCTTTTTCCCAAAAAAATTGCATATGAAAAACCACTGAGCAAATACCATGTGACATAAAGAATTGCAACACACACCATTTTATTCTATAGGGTCTCTGATATAGATAGATCTAGCTATATCTATCTAATGTTTGGGGGTTCTGAGTAATTTTCTTGCAAAAAAATTGTAGATTTTTACATGTGGAAGGAGGTGGTTGTTAAACTTGATTATCTCATTACGGTGGCACCTGAAAGTGGGTGTGGATATATTAGGCAGCAAGTAAACAAGTTGTCCCTGACCGTGTTGAAGGCAGAAAAAATGGGCAAAGTTAGGGATTTGAGCGACTTTGACAAGGGCCAAATTGGGTCCAAGCAACTCCAAAACTCCAAAAATGCAGCTCTTGTGGGATGTTCCCGGTTTTAAGTGGTCAGGACTGACCAATAGTGGTCCAAAGAAGGAAAACAAGCGAACCAGAAACATGGTCATAGGCAGCCAAGATTCTTTGATGTACATTGGGAGCGAAGGCTTGTCCATGTAGTCTTATCCAAAAAAGGAGGGATTCCTTCAATCCCTGTTTCTTGTGTGTGTATGGGCCTGTGTAATCACAGACTGGTCAGGGTGCCCATGCTGAATCTTGTCCACAGTTAAAAGTGCCTACAATTGGCTCATGAGCATCAGAACTGGACCACAGAGCAGGGGAAGAAGATGGTCTGGTGAATTCAAGAATGGTTTGAGGAACACAACAATGAGTTTGAGGTGTTGACTTGGTCTTCGTAGTCTCCAGATCTCAGTCCAATCGAGCATCTGTGGGCTGTGCTGGAAAAACTAGTCCGATCCACGAAGACCCCAACTTACAGGACTTAAAGAATCTGCTACTGACGGCTTGGTTTCCAATACCACAGCATACTAGCTCTAGTGGAGTCCATGTCTCGATGGGCTTTGGCAGGTGGTCCTAATGTAATAGCTGATTGATGTATTTATAGTATCTCACAAAAGTGAGTACACCCATCACATTTTTGTAAATTTTTTATTATTTCTTTTCATGTGACAACACTGAAGAAATGACACTTTGCTATAATGTAAAGTAGTGAGTGTACAGCTTGTATAACAGTGTACATTTTCTGTCCCCTCAAAATAACTCAACACACAGCCATTAATGTCTAAACCGCTGGCAACAAAAGGGAGTACACCCCTAAGTGAAAATTTGACATTTGGCTCAATTAGCCATTTTCTCTCCCTGGTGTCATGTGACTCGTTAATGTTACAAGGTTTCAGGTGTGAATGGGGAGCAGGTGTGTTAAATTTGGTGTTATCGCTCTCACTCTCTTACTGGTCACTAGAAGTTCAACATGGCACCTGATGGCAAAGAACTCTCTAAGGATCTGAAAAAAAGAATTGTTGCTCTACATAAAGATGGCCTAATCCAGGGATTCCCAAACTACAGCCCTGCAGTTGTTCAGGAACTACATTTCCCATCATGCCTAGTCATGTATGTGAATGTCAAGAGTTTTACAATGCCTCGTGGGATGTGTAGTTCTGCAACAGCTGCAGGGACGTAGTTTGGGAATCCCTGGCCTAGGCTATAAGAAGATTGCCAAGACCCTGAAACTGAGCTGCAGCACGGTGGCCAAAACCATACAGTGGTTTAACAGGACAGGTTCCACTCAGAACAGGCCTCGCCATGGTCGACCAAAGAAGTTAAGTGCATGTGCTCAGCGTCATATCCAGAGGTTGTCTTTGGGAAATAGACGTATGAGTGCTGCCATAATTTCTGCAGAGGTTAAAAGGATGGGGGGTCAGCCTGTCAGGGCTCAGACCATACGCCTCACACTGCATGGGGTGTACTCACTTTTGTGAGATACTGTATGTTGTAAATGTATTAAAAGAATATATGACAAAGAACTGCAAGTCAATGGTAGTCCTATTGAAATCAACAATGGTCTACGGCTGAATGAAGGAAAGCCTGCAGCCAGTTCAAAAGGGAGTGGAGTGGGCACTTCAAGGATAGCTAAATGAAAACCGGAAAGGTAACAGCGCAAGCAGACTCCATGTAATAATGATGTATTTTTAATAAAAATATCATATAATTAATAAGCATCGGGGCAAAGAAGCCAAATACTCATACATGGGACAATATTCCCTTCACACCTCCACTTCTTGCTCTGGACACAGGCAGGGGAAGGAGGACATCATCGGGAGAAGCCGCCGAGTAGGTGTGGAAATAGGAACCCAGGAGTATGTCGGTGGCTTGTCAGCAGGCTCCTCCCCTTCAGGTAATGTCACTCGGCTCCTCCCCTTCAGGTAATGTCACTCGGCTCCTCCCCTTCAGGTAATGTCAGTCAGCTCCTCCCCTTCAGGTAATGTCAGTCATCAGCGGCTGCAGATGAGCCAGCTGATGTGCTTCAGGTTTCCATTTTCTTCACCCACCGTCTCAGTATCACCCCCCGTCTCAGTATCCTCTCAAAGTAAACCTATGCTACCAGCAATTTGTCTCAGCCATTTCTGTATTCTTCCCCTAAAAATGCGTTTTTGTTCTGCTTTTGTTTTTTTCAGTGCCAGAACTGAAGGAGCGGATCCATGCGTGGATGCGGGAGAAGCATAACGCTGACCAGTGACACGATGGTTTATCATCAAGAGGTTTGCATTACTGGAGGATGTCCGCAGGAGACAGAACCTTGTACATATATTTAAATAATATTGCAAGCATTGAAGTGCTCACCTGATGGATAGTAAAAAAAAAAAAAAAAGAGAAAAAAAAAAAACATGGGGATTATATTTTCGTAATAAGGGCCAGCGTTACTGGATGGAAAGTGGAGACTGCCTTTGCATTAAAACGTGATGGTTGACAGAGGAAATCAAGGTTCTTCGACAAGGCAACTGCAGTGTACTGACTACCGGAGGGTCTTTTCTTTTTTTTTTTTTTTTGTTTTGTTTTTTACTTCTGCTGCTACTATATTTTTTTTTTTTTCTCCTTTTACCTCCCTTCTTCTCCCCACCTGGATACCAATGTTGACAATAAAGGATGTAGAGATTGATTGAAACGCATTGAATCAAGGATCCTGCCACTGTTGAGTTAACTATGTGGAAAGCTTCAGGGATTCAGAGTGAAATACGATTGTTCCACCCAAATTTTTGTATTACGCTTACAAAACTATGAGTAATATGTTATATATTTGTGTTATATATAACATGTATATAATATATATGTAATGTACATTACATATAATTTAGTTTTAAAGGGCAAGTCAACCCAATGTGGTTTTCCTTAAATCGTTCCTGGATGGTGATCTCTTTAAAATGGAACAGATTTTGGCAGATTCGTATATATAACCTGAGCCGCCTGAGCGCACAGGTCAGCAAAAACCTGAAAGGGAAATATTCAGCCGCAGAAGAGGGTGGAGCTTGGATCTCAGGGCGGGCAAAGGGATCTCCCCGAGAGTTTTAAGAAGCCGATGAGAGTCCATGTGACTTTAATGATAGAATTGAGTAATATTTTAGGAAGAAACTTGCATTTTTCTTTTCTTCAGACATTCACGTGATGTGCAAGATGATGCTTTTTCTTTTTATTTTAATTTTTTTTTTTTTATTAGAAAGCTTTGTAAGATCCGCCGTTGGAGCCATTTTATAATGGAAGACATGTTCAGATATAGTGTGTGACCCGACGGACAGGTTGCACCCTCCTCCGCCCTTGCTTTACACCTCATCCCATACTGGGAAGAGGAGATCTCCTGTATGCACCCACGTCTAGCCTTACCAAAGTGACTGGTGCCCGGGAGTCTGGCCAGGGCAAGCTGTCCTCAAACTTTTTTTTTCTTTTTTCCTCTTTTTTTTAAGTTTTTTTCTCTCTGCTTGATTTTTTTATGAAACCTTTTGTATTACTGCCCTCCACAGCATACTTGAATTCCTGGACTACTTTATGTGGAATGGCAGGAAAGTTTTAAACTGAAGTCTGTTAAAGGTACAAAAGTGTGCCCTTCTCCTTTATTTTCAGTTTTCCGTCAGATTTCTCCTCCCTGATAGGCTCTGGACTCTGGAAATAAAATAAGTGGTAACAACATTGCTGAGTTTGTGTGGAGTGTTCTTATTAATGCATTAGTCTTGTGGCTGGAGGATGCACTTGGCCACAGAAGTGAATGTTCGTGTACCAGAGATGGTAAACTGGCTTTGGACTTTACATAGTTGGTATGGTTGAATAAAGACATTAGTCCATTCCGTTCCACCTGTGTACTTGGTGCATGTGTGTTCATATCGATAATTCTTTCCCATATCCCTGTATATTGTGTTCACGAAGATGCACGTCCAAGAGTCTTTTAAAACAATCAATACTTTCTGCTGACAACCATCCACACAGAATAGTGCAGCACTAATCGCAAAAAATAGAATATAAAATTGCAGGCACATAGGAAGTCCATATATAGCACATTAGGTCCAAAGGGAATAGCAGATGACACCAGAGTTCCCAAGGGAAAATCGCACACAGGTAGAGCAGTGACTGAAAGTCTCAGAGGAGGGAAATACACCCGATGTGATTAAGTTATCCCCTTACTGGATCCAAATGACCACTAGATTAGAAGTGGTTAAAAGCGTCAGTATAGCACACAGATGATCCAGTGCCAAACACTGCATCCAGAGCTGAAACCGTCGGTAGGACCGGACAACCTGATCAATAATAGGGCAGCAGCTCCTCGATTCACATCCCCCTCAGTGTGCTTTAAAAATAAGAATAGACACTCCTATAGTGCATTAAACGTTTAAACTTTAATGGATAAAAGAAGGTAAAACACTCACATTTAATATGACATAGGAAGTCCATATATAGCACATTAGGTCCAAATGGAATAGCAGATGACATCAGAGTTCCCAAGGGAAAATCGCACACGGGTAGAGGGGTGACAGAGTCTCAGAGGAGGTAAATACACCCGATGTGATTAAGTTATCCCCTTACCGGATCCAAATGACCACTAGATTATAAGTGGTTAAAAGCTTCAGTATAGCACTAAGATGATCCAGGGCTAAACACTGCATCCAGAGCTGAAATTGTCAGGACCGGACAACCTGATCAATAATAGTCAGCAGCTCCTTGATTCACATCCCCCTCAGTGTGCTTGAAAAATAAGAATAGACACTCCTATAGTGCATTAAACGTTTAAACTTTAATGGATAAAAGAAGGTAAAACACTCACATTTGATATGATCAAAGCCAGCGTTAAAATAGCAGCATTGGAGATATGCTGCTGCTTTCCTGCAGGGTCTTTGTCCGAAATCTCCCGGCTTCTGGGCGGAGACGGGGTGGGAGGTGTGATGTCGTTTGCCGTCAGGCGACCTTTTCCTGCTGACACCACCGATTGTGGAAGAGAGTTCCACATTCTTATCGCCCTGACAATTAAACGCCCCATACGCAGTTTAAAGTGTTACTAAACCCAGTAGCCTGCATTAACTATGCAGGTGGTCCCCGGGTTACAAACAAGATAGGGACTGTTAAGTTTTTGTTCTTAAGTCGAATTTGTTTGTAAGTCAGAACAGGTACATTTTCTTGGTGTAGCCCAAGCCAAAAGAATAATTTTTTTGTTTTTGAATAGCATAGGGAAGGGTAACACCCCTGTAACATTTGTTTTGCTGTCTGTACCCCTGTTCAGAAGATTTCACCTCACTTTTTTCTGTCCCTATGACAACTGGATTTTGAAAATTTTGGGTTGTTGTAGAAACAAGGATTGGTGATAAAGCTTCAGTGGAGACACCTTTTTCCTATGAGAACCCTTACAGGAGTGAATTTCCCTTCCTAGGAGTAGATTTCCTCCCACTTCCTGTTGTCTTCCTCCATTTGTAAGTAGGAGTAGTTTGTAAGTCGGATGTTTGTAACCCATGGACCACCTGTATCTGGTCTCCCACAGGACATGGAAATGCCATTATTTTAGTAAATATAACCTGCTAAATATCTTTTCTTATCAGCAGTATATAGCAGTCTTGTAACCTTCTATCAGTGTCTGGCCGAGCACTGGTTAAAGCTTGCAGGAGTTTTCATTTGTCTCTGACTGTCCTATGAGGCTGCAGGACTCCTGGCCCTCTGTCTGAACAGTGACGATTGGCCCTGTGCTGATCACATGCACCCTTCCTAAAAAAAAGGAAAAAATAGCAATACACACCAAACTGAGCATGTGAAAAGTGCCTCCAAGGCTCTGTTCTATCCACAGATGGATTGGGGACAGTAAAAGGGGAGGATCAGAGAAGACAGGCTCAAACTGCTTTTTTACACAATGTGGAGGATTAACCCATTAGGTTCCACAGTAATCATAACAAGCATGCTTTACTGCATATACAGGCCGATTTTAATGTTGTGGCTTTAGTAACCCTTTAGGGCTTAACCGCTTTTCCTCCAATCTCATTGAGTGGCCTTGTGTCCTTACACTCCCTGAGACTGAATAGTTTCCTACCTACGCTGGGTTCACCATTGAGATATTTGTATATTGTTATCATATCCCCTCTTAACCACTTGCCGACCGCCGCAAGTGCATTTACTGCGGCGGTCAGCATCTCCTGGGCAAAGTGACGTATATATACGTCACTCGCCCGCGAGCCAATAGGGGGCAAGCACGCGCCGCCGGTGGCGCGCTCCCACCCTCACTCGTTCCCTGACCCGATGTTCACCGGTCACTCGCGATTGTCCGCTGCAGAGGGAGAAAGGCAGGCGGCTGATGTAAACAAAGCCGCCTGTCATTCTCCCTGGTGTAACTGCAGAGATCATACGATCCTGCTATGTAGGATCGTATATATGTCTCTGTGGTTACATGAAAAGCCACACCCCTTAACAGTTAGAATCACGCCCCTAGGGACACATTTAACCCCTGCATCTCCAATAAAGTTAACCCCTTCCCTGCCAGTGTCATTTTTACAGTAACAGTGCATATGTATAGCACTGATTACTGTAGTAATGTCACTGGTACTCCCAAAAATGTCAGTCAAGGGTCCGATCTGTCCGCGGCAATGTCGCAGTCCCGCAAAAAAATCGCAGATCGCCACCATTACTCGTTAAAAAAAAAGACAAAAATCTTTCCCTTAGTTGTTAAACGCAATAACTTTTGAGCAAACCAATCAAAATACGCTTATTGGGATTTTTTTACCAAACATATGTAGCAGAAAACAAATTGGCCTAAAATGTTAAAAAATTTTGATTTTTACATTTTTTTGGGGGGGGAATTTCATATAAATATAAAAAAATGTGAAAAATATTATTTCTCTGACGCTCATTGACAGACGTAGTCCTCCTTGATTAATATCAACTCGGGTTATACTGCCCTCTACAGGAGTAGGACTAGACAGGAAAGAAAACGTTCTGGCCACACCCTAGGGGCAGTCCCAGAGGGTATATCCTCTCACTTCCTGCTACAGCAAATCAGTTTTTTTTTTTTTTTTTTCTGTCTAGTTAGGAGTAAGGACCTAGATGCCTTGCTAGGATCTTCGGTCCTGGCAGGATTTTTTTCTTAGAAAGATTTTTTTTTAGACAGCTTTTTTTCTCCAGTGTTCCTGTGAGATCTTCAAGCAAGAAAGCTGGAACTGGGCGACGGGCTGGATGTTGAGATCCAGTGGTCACCCCAGTTCAGCCTACGAGCGCGTGCAGGCCATAGCTCCGCGCTGGGTTGGCCGCGACATAGTCCCACTGGACGGGGACTGACCCTGCGAGTTAAACGTCTCGCCTGGACGCCAATGACCAACAGAGTCACGGCGTCCGTATTGGTCGACAGCCCCCCCACCCCGGTGGAGAGGGGTTCTGTCAGGAGTTGGCGCCCACCTGGTTCCGGTATGGTGAGTAGAATGTTCCCCCTCTCCCCCCTGTTGGGTTTGTGGTGGACGCGGGCCCCTCTCTGGGATGGTAGGATGGGTCTCCCCTCTATCCTATAACAGGTCACAGATCCCCCAATTTGAGTGTGATTGTTTGTGAATAGTAACCAGGAGGCTTGGTTTGGGAGCTGACAATCTAAGGTCATTGTAAGACTGTAAGGGTGACTGAAGTCAGTGGCAGTACAAAAGGGCATTACTATTGAAGTAGAAGGTAGCCTACCTGTCAGTGTGTACACAGGCCGATGCCTATGCCTGAGTTACTGCAGTCCAGATCGCCATTCCTCCAGCAACCGGTCACTTCCACGGGCTGCACAGCCTCCCGACGGCCCACGGAACGCATGCGGCCCACCAGGGTCCTATACCGCCGGCCAGGCTTATCACCATTCAGGGTGAAGTTTGTGGGGCCAAGGCACTCCCGCAGGCCGCCAGGCCGAATACATACTTCCCGCAGGCCACTGCTAGCTTGCAAGCCGCCGCTATCCTACACAGGCCGCCGCCATTTTCCTGCAGATCGAACGAGGCCGCCATATTGGCGTAGCCTCCTGTCTCCAGCATGGGGGCGGCCATGTTTGAGGTGACCAAACACCTCGAGGAGCTAGGGGGAGGCGCCGGAAGGCGGGTAAAGGGGCGGAGCCGCCTTCTTGGCCCAGGGAAAGCAAGCCAAAGACTTCCTGTCTGTAACAGACAGTGCTGGAAGCAAGTTGATAAGAAACTTCTGTGCTTCAGGTGAGCTTGGGGTCTCTCTCTCTCTCTCTCTCTTTCTGAGGGGTCCAAGCAGGTAGACTGAGGGGCGCTATTGCGCTGGGGGACTAAGAAAGTGTTTTTTTCTTGCAATTAATTTTTTTGTGTTTGCTGGCAAGTGTCTTGTTACATGAACCCTGCCACACATGTATCCCCACCTGATCCCCTCGGGGTGGCCGCAGGACCCTCCAGTACCTCATTTGTGATGTTGCATTATCAGCAGTTTTGGAGTCTTTGGTATCCCTGGTGGAGGTAGCCTGTCGGGGACAGGGGTCAAGAAGAGCGACCCCCGCCTACCCCTGTGTCATCTGATACTTCAGATACGGATTCTGAGCTGGTCATTGCAGCCCCTTTTCTGGGGTTGTTGTCTCAGGTATGGTCTCCTCAGACAGTGAGGAGGACGCGTCTGCCTCCGCCATAGCACAAAAAGCGTTGGTGGAAGCACTAGTTGTTCTGTCCGGGAAACCTTAAATCTTGAGGTTACACGGGCAGAGGTAGCGGAGACTCATATTCCTTCTTTGGTACTAGCAAGCCTACCAAAATGATGAAGGGTTTCCCTTGCTCAAATGGGGTCGTCCGTAAACGAGCCCCTGCTATTTCCAAACGCATTGCTAGGCGCTATCATTTTGAGGAATCCCTCATTACAAAGATGGACGGTACCACCAATAGTGGACTCACCGATTTCCAGACTAAATAAAGCCACTGTTATCCCGTTGGATTGACAGAATGGACCCCACCCATCTCTAGGGTGGGGGGACGTCTTCACCGGTTTCCGGATCCAGGGCTTTCCAGAATCCCAGATAAAGGGGTTCGCAAGGTCATATGGTCGGGATACAAGATCGAGTTTCGATCGCTTCCACCGGTGCGATTCTTCCCTTCCAATATTCGAAATCCCCGGGTCGCTTAAAAAGCTTTGCGGGGGACAGCTTGATGAAACAAGCAGTGGTAGTTCCCATTCCTTGGAGGAGTTCTAGTCGAACCTGTTCACAATGCCCAGGAAAAAGGGCTAGGTGCGTCCAATTCTGGTCTTGGAAGAGATGGAGTCCATCCATACAGTGGTGGCCTCCCTGCATCAGGGGGATTTCCTGGCGTCCATAGACATTTAGGGTGCCTATCTTCATATCCCCATCTTCGCAGGACATCAACGTTTTCGTTGCTTTTCCCAAAGATCATCCCTGGTTCCCACCAGGAGACTGAACTATCTGGGCCTAATTTTGGATACATCCTTGGCAAGAGTGTTTCTCCATACGGAGAAACTCCAGAAGATTCAGTCAATGATTCGGATGTTCCTGTCTGTCAACTGGCTGGGATTGATGGTCGCCTCTTTAGAGGCAGTACCGTTTGCCCAGTCTCATACCCGAAATTCTCCAAAGAGGAGATTCTTCTCATATGGAATTGGAATTTCCGATTCCCTGGACAATCGGATCCGATTGAGCGAGCGGACCAGGGAGGCTCTGGTCTGGTGGCTTCGGTCTCCGATGCTCAGCCAGGGGAAGTAATTTCTTCTGATAAATTCCAGGTCACCGATAAATGTGTTGGAACTGAGAGCGATCAGACTTTGTCTGATTTACTGGACCGAGCAGCTCCAGGGCAGCCCGGTTTGGATCCAATCGGACTATCCCTCGGTCATGACTTATGTCGATCACCAGGGGGCACCAAGAGTGCCCTAGCGGCCATAGTAGTGGCCAACATTCCTATTGGGGGAACAGTTGTTCCAGTTCTCTCCGCGATATTTATCACGGGGGTGGACAGGCAGATTATTTCAGCCGTCAGATTCTGGATCAAGAGGAATAGTCTCTTCATCCAGAGGTATTTCACCAGCTGTCCTTTCATTGGGGCACCCCGGAGATGGATCGGTTGGCTCAACAGGGCTCGCGCCCGCGATCCTCTAGCGGACGCAGCAGACGCGCTGAGCACCCCGTAGGGGAAGTATCAGCTACTGTATGTCTTCCCCCCTTCTCAAGTTACTGCTGAGATTTCTCCGCAGGATAGAGATGGAGGGAACTCCAGTTATCCCGGTAATTCAGGGCTAGCCTCGTCAAGCCGGGTACGCCGACTTGGGCAAGACTAGTCGCTGACGCTCCTTGGAGACTTCTTCTCAGGGAGGATCTGCGGTCTCAAGGACCGATCTTCCATCGTGCTTTACAGTAGCTGGCTTTAACGGCCTGGCCATTGAGACCCAGGTACTGAAGGACAAGGAATTGTCAGCTTCAGTTATTCCTACTCTAATTAAAGCAAGAAAAGTGACTTCCAGCATAGTCTATTATCGCACATGGAAGGCTTACATTGCGTGGTGTGAATCGTAGGAGTTTTCCCCCACGTACCTATTCAGTGACCCGAATCTTGGTTTTTTTCTGCAAAAGGGGGTTGAGAAGAAACTATCCTTGAGCACTATCAAGGGTCAGGTTTCAGCGTTAGCAATCTTCTTCCAGAAGCCTCTGGCTACTCATTCCTTGGTGCGGAATTTCATCCAGGAGGTGCAGCACTTGGCTTCGCCAGTGCGCGCGCCCTTACCACCCTGGGATCTTAATTTGGTGTTGTCGGTTATTCAGAAACCTCCCTTTGAAAATATCAGGGAGATTCCCTTGCTTACGTTATCCCAGAAGGTGGCCTTCTTGGTGGCTATCACTTCTGCACGCAGGGTGTCAGAACTGGCTGCATTATTGTGTCATTCCCCATATCTGGGGATTCATAGGGAGAAGGTAGTTCTTCATCCGAAGCCATCTTTTTTTCCTAAGGTGGTTTTCAGACTTTCATCTGAATGAAGATATTGTGCTACCTTCCTTGTGTCCTAAGCCCAGTCATCCTCGGGAATGTGCGTTGCATTCCTTGGATGTGGTGCGGGCAATCAGGGTATACCTGAAGACTACGGAATCGTTCCGTAAGACGGATTCACTTTTTGTGATCACGGATGGCCCCAGGAAGGGGTTGCCTGCATCTGCCGCGACTATCTCCAGATGGATTAGACAGACGGTGATACAGGCTTATTCTATTTAGGGTTCGGAATCCTCCGTTCCTTGTTAAGGCGCACTCCACTCGAGCGCTCAGTACTTCCTGGGCCTACCGCCATCAGGCGTCAGTGGTCCAGGTGTGCAAGGCGGCTACCTGGTAGTCGGTGCATACCTTTACAAAATTTTATAAAGTTCATGTGATGGCATCGGTGGATGCCTCATTTGGCCGCAAGGTTTTTCCGACCACAATTTGAAGAGACCGGTGGTCTACCTCGAGGGTTTTTTTCCGTTGGAATTTCTGTTGAGTCTCATCTTTTGTTTGATGAGCCTTTTAAACTTCTAGTTGGCACCGGTTGGGCCTTCTAGATTGGATTTTGATTTCCATTTTCCCACCCCTCATTTGTGGCACTGCTTTGGGACGTCCCGAGTTGATATTAATCAAGGAGGACTACGTTTGTCAATGAGCGACAGAGAAAAATGGATTTTTGTAAAATCTTACCGTAAAATCCTTTTCTCTTAAGCTCATTGACAGACGTAGTACCCGCCTCTCTGTTTTTGAGTTGGGTTGGGTTAAATTCTCTAAACACTGCTTTGTGACATAACTGATTTGCTGTAGCACGAAGTGAGAGGATATACCCTCTGGGACTGCCCCTAGGGTGTGGCCAGAACGTTTTCTTTCCTGTCTAGTCCTACTCCTGTAGAGGGCAGTATAACCCGAGTTGATATTAATCAAGGAGGACTACGTCTGTCAATGAGCTTAAGAGAAAAGGATTTTACGGTAAGATTTTACAAAAATCCATTTTTTTTTCAAAATTGTCGCTCTTTTTTTTGTTTATAGCACAAAAAGTAAAAATCGCACAGGTGATCTAATACCACCAAAAGAAAGCTCTGTTTGTGGGGAAAAAAAGGACGTCAATTTCATTTGAGTACAGCGTCGCACGACCGCGCAATTTTCAGTTAAAGTCACGCAGTGCCGAATCACAAAATACCCCCTGGTCTTTGAGCAGCCAAATCCTCCGGGGGTTAAGTGGTTAAGCGTCTCTTCTGAGAATAAGTTTAGCGCTTATAGTCGTTCCTCGTAGCTGAGGTCCTCCAGTCTGCTTATTAATTTTGTTGCCCTTCTCCGGACTCTCTCCAGTCCAGCACATCCTTCTTGAGGATTGGTGACCAGAACTGGACTGCATGCTCCAGATGTGGCCAAACCAGAGTTTTAAAGGGACAAGGTTATCGTTTTATCTCTGGAGTAAATTCACTTTTTAATGCATGCTGATATAGTCTGCTAGCTTTGCATGCTGCGGCTTGGCATTGCATGCTATTGCTCGGTCTTCTATCCCGGATTCCCCCAGAGGTTCTCCCCCTAGTGAGTAACTTGCGTTTATATTTTTAGCCCCCAAGTGCATTACTTTACATTTTTCAACATTAAGCCTCCTTTGCCATTAAGTTGCCACCCCATTATTTTATTCAGGTCTTCTTGTAAAGTTTCTATGTCCTGCTGTGAAATTATTGCCCTACTTATTTTTGTGTTGTCGGCAAATGAGATGGAGCTATTTATACCAACCTCTGTCATTTAATGAATAAATTAAACAGAATTGGACCCAGGACAGAGCCTTGGGGTACCCCACTTACCACTCCAGACTAGTTTGAGTACTCACAATTTATTACCCTCTTTAAATCCACCACTGTAACCAGTTTTCTATTCATGTACAAACCCTATGGTCTATACCCACAGACCCATAAACTAAAGTGTTATTAACCACTTACCGACGGACCGCCGATTTACGTCGGTCCTTTGACGCTAAATACCGGGGTTATGGCAGCAGATAGCTGCCATAACCTCAGTATTTTTTCAACGGCGGGCGATTGGCTTTCAGATAAGGGTGGTCCCAGCAGCGGATTCGCTGCGGGTCAACCTGTGCGGTGGAAGAGGTGCCCCCTCCTGCCGCGTCCTGGCCCTTTTCCCCACTTACTGAACCCGCCGGCAGCAGAGAAAACGATTCAGTCCTGGATCCTCTTAGACAGGAAGTCGAGTGGGGGCAAGATGGCCCTCACTCAACTCTATTGTCTTGGAGGACCAGAGCGAGGTCAAACGTGGTCTAGCAACCGGCTTGAAGAGCCAATTTTCTTTTCTTTTTTTTTTTTTCTTAACCTTTTTTTTCTTTTTTAATGTACTTGTGAGATCTGAGGAGTTTTTGACCCCAGATCTTACAATAAAGAGGTCCGTTCATGGCTATTTCTATCACAAGGAATGTTTACATTCCTTGTAATAGGAATAAAAATGATCAAATGTTTTTTTTTTTTAAACGGTGTAAAAATAAAAAATAATAAAGGAAAAAAAAAAAAAAAAAAAAATGAAAGTGCCCTGTTCCCGTTAGCTCACGCGCAGAATCCAATGCATACGAAAGCCCCGCCCACATATGTAAACGATGTTCAAACCACACATGTGAGGTATCGCCGTGATTGTTATGAGAGCAAGAATTTGAGCCCTAGACCTCCTCCTGTAACTCTAAGCTGTTAACCTGTTAAAATGTTTAAAGTGTCGCCTATGGGTTTTTTAAGCACCAAAGTTTGTCGCTATTCCGCGAGCATGCGCAATTTTGAAGCATGACATGTTGGGTATACATTTACTCGGCGTAACATTATCTTTCACATTATGGAAAAAAATTGGGCTAAAGTTACTGTTTTCTTATTTTTTAATTTTCAAAAAAATTGCGTTTGGAAGACAGCTGCGCAAACACGGTGTGATAAAAAAATATTGCAACAATCTTCATTTTATTCTCTAGGGTCTCTGCTAAAAAAAATATGTTTGCTGGTTCCAAGTAGATTTCTAGCAAAAAAAAAATGATTTTAGCTTGTAAACACCAAGTGTCAAAAATAGGCTTAGTCTTAAAGTGGTTAAACCAACAACAGTAAAATCTGTAGATGCAGAATAGGATGCTTGTTATATTCACTGTGTAACTTAAGTGATTACTCCTCTGCATAGTGTAAAAAAGGGTGAGTGCTCTTGTATGCACAAATCCTCCCCCATTCTGCACGTTCACTCTGGACGAGTCCAAATAAGTCACAGTAAGTGTAGTTCAGCTGCACGTGCTCAGTTTGGTCTCTATTGCCGGATAGAATACTTCCTGGGTTTTAGCTGAGCTATTCAGGTTACATGGTATTAACATCACACATATGGGCGTGTATACAGATCCTAAATGACAGCCCAGTCCCTCCCTCCTCCTCCTCCATGCCCAGTAACTAAAAAAAGAACACAGTGGGTGGGATGTCACATCTTGATTGATAGATGTTTCGCCTCCCATAAAAGCCTGAGGACACAGGCTGTAGTGGATTTCAAGAGGTAGTGATTCCATAAAGGAGGTGACACCCCTGTACAGCACATGTTTTTGCAGTGTTCTTTTTTGACTTCTCAACAGCATCCTTTTCACACCTGGAAACCCACAAATACCTTACGAACACCCCACCCCCTGTCATCCTCCTCTTCATCACACCTGGCATCCCACTGCAACCTTGCTAACACCCCACTCCCTGTCATCCTCATCACAGCTGGCAACCCACTGATACCTTACTAACAACCCACTCCCGGTCATCCTCATCTTCATCACACCTGACACCCCACTAAAACCTTGCAAACACCCCACCACCTGTCAACCCCATCACACCTTGCACCCCACCTTGCTAAAACCTGAATCACTGTCATCCTCGTGTTCATCACACCTGGCACCCCACTGCAACCTTGCTAATACCCCACCCCCTGTCATCCTCATCACACCTGGCACCCCACTGGAACCTTGCTAATACCTCACCCCCTGTCATCCTAATCACACCTGGCACTCCACTGCAACCTTACTAACACCCCACCCCCTGTCATCCTCATCACACCTGGCACCCCACTGCAACCTTACGAACACCCCACCCCCTGTCATCCTCGTCACACCTGGCACCCCACTGCAACCTTACTAACACCCCACCCCCTGTAATCCTCCTCATGCCTGGCAACACAATGATACCTCACTAACACCCCCTCCCTGCCATACTCCTGATCACAAAGGTAGACAGTGTCGCGATTACTTTAAAAAAACTCACTTCTTCCTCTTATAACCAAGAAAGCAGAAAGAATCATTCATTAGTTTCAGATTAGCGATCCCAAGGTGGTTGTGTCAACCCTTTCACCACCTCCTCCTCTCCTGCATATCTCGACCCCATCCTTTCTCTGCAGTGACCTGTATATCCACTTCAGCTCTGGAAGATTTTAGGCCCCTTATATGAGCAGCCCATTTTTTTGCTATTTAGCTTTGCTGCAGTTGAACTGGCGATTGCGTGATCATGCAACACTGTACCCAAAAAAAATGTATATCATTTTTTTTTATACAAATAGAGCTTTCTTTTAGTGGTAATTGATCACCACTGTTTTTTTTTTTTTTTTTTGCGATAGTCAGTCAGAAAAATACTGAACATTAAAAAAAAAAAAAAAAAAATATATATATATATATATATATATATATATATATATATATATATATATATATATATATATATATATATATATAAAATGCATATCCAATAAAGAAATTTAAAACATTTAAAATCTAGTTTCTAAATAAATTTTGACGAAAGTGTATTTTGCTACGTCTGATAACAACAAGAAAAAAAAAATCCCAATAACTGTATCTTGATTAGTTTGCGTGAAAGTTATAGCGTCTACAATCCGTTATATGTATTGGAATTTTTTTTTTTTATATACTTCTAATGGCGGCGATCGGTAACTTATAATGGGATTGCGATAATACAGCGGTCAATCTGACTAACTGGTGGGAACTGACTAACTGCCATGGACATTAATTCAGTGATACTATGCATCCCAAGCCGGTTGGTCAATTTTCTTCGGGTGTAAGCGCCCGCATTGTAAGTAAGGGAAACCTTTAAGCTTCACAGCTGGTTTTCCTACTGCGCATGTGCGAGTCACACCTCTGTGTGTGTCCCAGAAGGCAGCAGGGAGAAGGAGGAGGGGCCAGAAACATCATAGATTGGCAATCTTACCCTGAAGTGGGAGCAGGTACCTATCAACCAGGTACCCCCTCCTGCCCCCCCCCCCTTCCCCTCAAAAAGTGGTGGAGGGGGGGGAAGGGAGTGAACAAGCGGAGCTTCCCCTTTTGGGTGGAGCTCCGCTTTAATCTAGTGTAACATTATCAAGCTCCATGTTTTACCCCCCTCCATACCAGCATGTCCATTTCCCAAAAATATGTGGCAAAAAATATTACCTTGGGGCGTTTACATTCTAAAATATATCTATTTTGGGGGGGTTTGTATTGTGTCTGCAGGTGCAGGAAAACTGTTTTTCTCTTTCATTCTCTGATGAACACAGTTCCATGCCTTCTAGACCAGGGATTCCCTAACTATGGCCCTCCAGTTGTTCAGGAACTAGAATTGCCATCATGCCTAGTCATGTATGTGAATGTCAGAGTTTTGCAATGCCTCATGGGATGTGTAGTTCTGCAACAGCTGCAGGGCCGTAGTTTGGGAATCCCTGTTCTAGACCATTGGACTTTATGCTGCTCTCTCTTCAGGAGTAGAGAGAGCGGCATAAAGCGCAATGGTCTAGAAGACATGGAGCTGTGTCTGTCAGTGAACCTCCGAGAAAAGGATTTTGCGGTAAGACAAAAATCCAGTTTTTCCAAATATATGATGAATCACTGGGGGGGGGGGGGGGTGAAGAGTCAGACAGCCTTGATGAAGCAAACCTGATCATCTCCTGGGGCTAGGACCAGGGACCCTCTGCCCTTGGCATCAAATTCTCTGGTAGTTCCCTGGATTCAGATTCAGATTTCTGCCTCTACTGCTCCACAAAATAAAGCAAAGAAACCAGTGATTCTCCTTGAACCAAACTGGCCCAGAAGAACTTGGTACGCAGGCTTCTAGGAGACAACCCAATGCCTCTTCCATACAGGCCAGACCTGCTGTATCAGACCCCCTGTTCTTTACCCCTTCTCAGTCACTGGCTTTAAATCTGTAGTAAACTGCTGCTGTTGTTTTTTTTTGCACATTTAGATGACTATATACATAATGTACCTAATAGGCAAGCCTTATAGGCTTACCTATAGGTAAAAGTCAGATGGGAGTTTACTCCCGCTTTAATGGCATGGCTGATAAAACCCATGTCTTGACTGAGAAAGGGGTCTTTGATTGTCATTCCCTTGTTGCTAAAAGCAAGGAAAGCCACTTGCAGATCTAATATACCTGGAAATGCTTCTTTCACTTTTCACTTCAGTCCAAGAAAGTACTCTGTACCTTGCATGTTATCCTTCCTGCAGCCATGACTTGACCAGAACTTACTGGCCTTAAAGTGTTAATAAACCCAGGAGCCTGCATTCACTAAATCTGCTCACCCACAGTACACCGAAATGCAATTATTTTGAAAAAGTATTCATACCGTTTGAAATGTTCCGCATTTTGTCATGTTACAACCAAAAACTTAAATGTATTTTATTAGCATTTTATGTGATAGATCAACATAAAGTGACACATAATTGTGAAGTGGAAGGAAATGATAAATGATTTTCAAAATTTTTTACAAATATTTGAAAAGTGTGGTGTGCCTTTGTATTCAG
This sequence comes from Pelophylax lessonae, assembly GCF_965119305.1. Taxonomy (NCBI): domain Eukaryota; kingdom Metazoa; phylum Chordata; class Amphibia; order Anura; family Ranidae; genus Pelophylax; species Pelophylax lessonae. The sequence continues at coordinate 24,704,145 of NC_138779.1, read as the reverse complement.
CCCTCCTGAGTGAATACTTTGTAGAACCACCTTTTGCTGCATTTACAGCTGCAAGTTTTTTTGGGGATGTCTCTACCAGCTTTGCACAGCTAGCGAGTCAAATTTTTGCCCATTCTACTTTGCAAAATAGCTCAAGCTCTGTCAGATTGGATGGAGAGTGTCTGTGAACAGAAATTTCCTAGTCTTGCCAGATTCTCAATTGGATTTTCTTTCTTTAAACCCTGTCCGATAGGTAATATGGAACACGAATCTTGAAAAGAATAGGGCCCAACGTGCTTGAAGTGGCCTTAGGCGCTTTGCCGTTCTCAGATATTCAAGATTATCCGTATAGATTAATCAGGGATGCGCTGCCTCTTCCAGAAGATACCTCCACTCTGGAATTCCAGAGCCACCTTTTGTAGCAAGTAATTTCTCTGTTGCTCATTGACAGACGCAGGACTCCTATCTTGATATCCGTAGGGTATTGCTGCCCCCTAAAGGAGTAGGACACTAGGCAGAAAAATAATTCTGGCTACATCTATGGGCAGTTCCAGGGGGTATACCCTCTCTCTTCCTGCTATAGGATGTCAGTTTTTTTCTGCCTAGTCAGGAGTAAGGACCTAAGTTCCCAGCTGGGATCTCTGGTCCTGGCAAGCTTTTTAGATTATCTTTTTTAGCTAGTTTTTTTTCTCCGGATTGTTCCTGTGAGATCTACAAGCAATTATGCCGGATCTGGGCGACGGGCTGGATGTTGAGATCCAGTGGTCATCCCAGCCGGCCTACGAGCGCGTGCAGGCCCTAGCTCTGGGTTTGACATAGTCCCACTGGATGTAATAGTTCCGGTTTCATGTGGGGAACGTTTTCGGGGCTTTTACTCAAATCTGTTCACAGTGCCCAGAAAGGAGGGCAAGGTGCGTCCGATCCTGGACTTAAAGGCGCTAAATTGTTTTGTCCGGGTGCAAAAATTCAAGATGGAGTTCATTCGCACGGTGGTGGCCTCCCTGCATCAGGGGGACTTTTTGGCCTCCATAGTCCTCAAGGATGCCTACCTTCACATTCCCATTTATGCAGGTCACCAGCGTTTCCTGTGCTTTGCAGTGGGAGAGGAGCATTATCAGTTTGTGGCGTTACCCTTTGGTCTCGCCTCTGCTCCCCGGGTCTTCACAAAGGTTTTGGCTCCGGTTCTAGCGCTGTTGCGGCAACGGGGGATATCGGTCCTGGGCTACCTGGATGACCTCCTCCTCTGACTATCTGGGCCTGACTTTGGATGCGTCCTTGGCCAAGGTGTTTCTTCCTGCGGAAAAACTCCAGAAAATCCACACAGCGGTTCAGCTGTTGCTATCCACCAGATGGTCGTCCCTTCGAACCTGCATGAGGGTCCTGGGACTGATGGTGGCGTCTTTCGAGGCGGTGCCGTTTGCTCAGTTTCATACGAGGACCCTCCAAAAGGATATCCTTCTCAAATGGAAAAGGAATCCCGATTCCCTAGACCAGCCTTTTTCAACCAGGGTGCCCAGGCACCCTGGTGTGCCTTGAGGTTACTTCAGGGGTGCCTCAGCAAAATGCCCCAAAAATTTACCAAAATTTGTATACAAGGCATCGGGTGGATGAAGCCTGCCTTTTACGTTACACAAAGTCACAGGTTTTCATTGTGCACCGTTACAACCCTCTAGCTGCCAACCTGCTAACATCCTTGTTTGACTCTCCTCTGCTTCTCTCCATACGTTTTGGGGTCCTATTAGATGAGTGATGGAGAAAACTGAGGAAAAATAGAAACATTGGCATACTAGTCAGTACCAACTTGTACCTCTAACGTTGGGTGTCCTATGTGTGTATGTTGCTGCATTATGTAAAACTATTAGAATCGTTTTTACATTTTAGGATGGGGTGCCTCAAGACTGTCCATAATTTCTGGAGTGTGCCTCGACTGGAAAAAGGTTGAGAAACACTGCCCTAGACAATCAGATCCGGCTGAGCGAGCAGACCAGGGAGTCCCTGATATGGTGGATTCGGTCTCCGATGCTCATTCAAGGGAAATCCTTTCTTCCGATCTACTGGTCGATTGTCACCACGGATGCCAGTCTATCCGGGTGGGGAGGGGTTCTCTGCAGGTTTTCTGCTGAGGGAATCTGGTCCCTGGAAGAATCCAGGTTGCCGATAAATGTATTGGAACTGAGGGCGATCAGGCTTTGCCTGGCTCACTGGACCGAGCATCTTCGGGGCTGTCCAGTGCAGATTCAGTCGGACAATGCCACTGCAGTGGCTTATGTCGATCACCAAGGAGGCACCAAGAGTGTCCTTGCGGCCCTGGAAGTGTCCGACATCCTCCATTGGGCGGAACGCTTCGTTCCATCTCTCTCCGCTCTCCGCGGTTCACATTCCAGGTGTGGAAAATTGGCAGGCGGATTTTCTCAGCCGACAGACCTTGGATCAAGGGGAATGGTCTCTTCATCCAGAGGTGTTTCACCAGTTGTGCCTTCATTGGGGCACCCCAGATGTGGATCTGTTGGCGTCCCGGCTCAACAGGAAGGTGCAGCGGTTTGTGGCCCGATCCCGAGATCCTCTGGCAGACGCCGCAGACGCGCTGGTGGCCCCGTGGGGGCAGTATCCGCTGCTATATGCCTTTCCTCCTTTCAAGTTGCTGCCGAGACTTCTTCGCAGGATAGAGGCGGAAGGGGATTCCGGTCATTCTTGTGGTTCTGGACTGGCCTCGTCGCGCCTGGTACGCCGACTTGATCAGTCTGGTCGCAGACGCTCCAGGTTGGCCCCCTTTTAGGGAGGATCTGCTGTCTCAGAGGCCGATCTTCCATCCTGCTTTACGGTCGCTGGCTTTGATAGCTTGGCTGTTGAGAGCCAGGTGCTGAAGGACAGGGGCTTGTCCGCTTCTGTTATTCCTACTCTGCTTGAAGCGAGGAAAGCGAATTCTTGAAAGATCCATCATCGCACCTGGAAGGCTTATATTGCGTGGTGTGAGTCCCTCGGGGTTCCTCCACGTTCTTACTCGGTGGCTCGGGTCTTGGCCTTTATTCAACGGGGGGTTTAGCAGTAGCTGACTTTGAGTACTATCAAGGGTCAGGTCTTGGCCTTGGCGATTTTCTTCCATAGGCCGCTGGCCGCTCATTCTCTGGTTTGTAATTTCATCCAGGGGGTGCGGCACCTGATTCCTCCGGTGCGCTCCCTCTTACCGCCTTGGGACCTTAATTTGGTGCTGTCGGTTCTCCAGAAACCTCCCTTTGAAAATATTACGGAGCTTCCCCTGCTTACCTTGTCACAGGAGGTGGCTTTTTTGGTGGCTATTACTTCTCCGCGCAGGGTGTTGGAACTGGCTGCGTTGTCCTGTCGCTCTCCCTATCTGGTGGTTCATAGGGATAAAGCGGTTCTTTGGCCGGATCCATCCTTCCTTCCTTCCTAAGGTGGTCTCCGGCTTTCACTTGAATGAGGATATTGTGTTGCCTTCCCTGTGTCCTAAGCCCAGCCATCCTAAGGAATTTGCGCTGCACACCTTGGATGTGGTTCGGGCGATCAGGGTGTACCTGGCCACTACTGACTCTTTTCGTAGGTCAGATTCGCTCTTTGTGATCACGGATGGGCCTAGGAAGGGGTTGCCTGCGTCTGCTACGACTATCTCCAGGTGGATCAGGCTTATTCGATTAGGGGTCAGGTTCTCCCTTTCCCTGTTAAGGCACACTCTACTCGGGCACTTAGTGCTTCCTGGGCTTTCCGCCATCAGGCGTCTGTGCTTCAGGTTTGCAAGGTGGCTACCTGGTTGTCTGTTCACACCTTTACTAAGTTTTAAAAGGTTGATGTGCTGGCATCTGCGAATGCATCTTTTGGCCGCAAGGTTTTGCAGGCTGCTGTTTGAGGGGACCCCTGGTCTACCTCAGGGGTTCTGTTTTGGGTTTCAGGTGGATCTCATCTTTTTGTTCCGATGAGTCCTGTGTTTCCTGGTTGGCCATGTTCTTGGCCTTATGGAATGTTATTTTCTTCTGCTATCCAACCCCTCAATTATGGCACTGCTTTGGGACGTCCCTACGGATATCAAGATATGAGTCCTTCGTCTGTCAATGAGCGACAGAGAAAACTGGATTTTTGACTTACCGTAAAATCATTTTCTCTTAAACTCATTGACAGACGCAGCACCCGCCCCTCATTCTTGGAGTTTGGTTGGTTTTTCTGACTCTGCTTTGTTACATAACTGACATCCTATAGCAGGAAGAGAGAAGGTATACCCCCTGGGACTGCCCATAGGTGTAGCCAGAGTTATTTTCCTACTCCTGTAGGGGGCAGCAATACCCTACGGATATAAAGATATGAGTCCTGCGTCTGTCAATGAGCTTAAGAGAAAAGGATTTTATGGTAAGTCAAAAATCCAGTTTTCTCTCTACTGGAGAAAGTCTACAAGAGAAAAAGGCTACAGGATGCACTAAGTCTTTAAGACCCTGGCGTTCAAACGAGTGCTCTCACTGGGACTTCGGATGCATCTACTTCCAGAACATATGGTAGAGATGGGTCTGGATAACTTAGGACAGGTGCTGAGGTAATGAGTCTCTTTAGAGAGTCAAAAGTGGCCTGTGCCTAAGGGGTCCAGTGGAAGTGAATGCTTGGTTTGATAAGCTGCGTGACAGAGGTGATGATGGCGGAAAAGCCCTTGATAAACCTTCTGTAAAAGTTTGCAAATCCTACTAAGCTCTGTACCCCTTTTTTTATTTTCCGGTACAGGCCAGTCCAGGATGGCAGGGACCTTTTGGGAATCCATTTTAACTCCTTCAGGTGAGATTACTAATCCCAGGAATTGGATGCTATGCTGTTCGAACTCACATTTTTTAAACTTTGCTGTCCATGTTGGAGCCAGTACAGCACATTCCTGACATGCCCTCGGTGTAGATCAAGACATATAGAAAAGATTAGGATGTCATCCAGGTACACGATCATGAAAATGTTTAGAAAGTCTCTGAACACATTATTGCTGGAAGGTAGCAGGGGCATTGCATGGACTGAAGGGCATTACCAAATACTCAAAGTGGCGGAATCTAGTGCGGTAGACCATCTTCCATTCATCTCCTTCACGCATTCTGAATATATTGTAGGCCCCTCGTAGATCCAGTTTAGTAACGATAGTTGCAGATCTCAGTCTCTGGAATAGTTCAGGTACAAGCGGAGTACGATATTGGTTCTTAACCGTAATCTTATTAAGCTCCCTATAATCCACACATTGTCGTAGGGAATGGTCCTCCTTCTCTACAAAAAAATATTCCTGCTGAGAATGTAGAGGGCTGGATGAAGCCCTTCTTCAAGTTCTCATAGACCTATTCTTGGATATTTCAAACTTTGTTAACAAGTAAAAAACTGAAAAATTGGGCGTGCAAAATTATTCAGCCCCTTTACCTTCAGTGCAGCAAACTCTCCAGTAGTTCAGTGAGGATCTCTGAATGATCCAATGTTGACCTAAATGACTAATGATGATAAATAGAATCCACCTGTGTGTAATCAAGTCTCCGTATAAATGCACCTGCACTGTGATAGTCTCAGAGGTCCGTTTAAAGCGCAGAGAGCATCATGAAGAACGAGGAACACACCAGGCAGGTCCGAGATACTGTTGTGGAGAAGTTTAAAGCCGGATTTGCATACAAAAAGATTTCTCAAGCTTTAAACATCCTAAGGAGCACTGTGCAAGCGATAATATTGAAATGGAAGGAGTATCAGACCAATGCAAATCTACGAAGACCTGGCCGTCCCTCTAAACTTTCAGCTCATACAAGGAGAAGACTGATCAGAGATGCAGCCAAGAGGCCCATGATCACTCTGGATGAACTGCAGAGATCTACAGCTGAGGTGGGAGACTCTGTCCATAGGACAACAGTCATATACTGCACAAATCTGGCCTTTATGGAAGAGTGGCAAGAAGAAAGCCGTTTCTTAAAGATATCCATAAAAAGTCTTGTTTAAAGGTTGCCGCAAGCCACCTGGGAGACACACCAAACATGTGGAAGAAGGTGCTCTGGTCAGATGAAACCAAAATCAAACTTTTTGGCAGCAATGCAAAACGTTGTTTGGCATAAAAGCAACACAGCTCATCACCCTGAACACACCATCCCCACTGGGATGGAGATTTGTCTTCCAACAAGACAATGATCCAAAACATAAAGCAAAATCTACAATGGAATGGTTCACAAATAAACATATCCAGGTGTTAGAATGGCCAAGTCAAAGTCCAGACCTGAATCCAATCGAGAATCTGTGGAAAGAACTGAAAACTGCTGTTCACAAACGCTCTCCATCCAACCTCACTGAGCTCAAGCTGTTTTACATGGAGGAATGGGCAAAAATTTCAGTCTCTGGATGTTCAAAACTGATAGAGACATAACCCAAGCGACTTACAGCTGTAATCGCAGCAAAAGGTGGCGCTACAAAGTATTAACTTAAGGGGGCTGAATAATTTTGCACGCACAATTTTTCAGTTTTTTATTTGTTAAAAAAGTTTGAAATATCCAATTAATTTCGTTCCACTTCATGATTGTGTCCCACTTGTTGATTCTTCACAAAAAATTACAGTTTTATATCTTTAGTATATAAACGCTTGTCTTCCCTCAACACATGTGCAATACTTGGCTTTTACCATGTTTTTTAAGTATTTTTTTTCCTACCAGAAGAAAAAGCATTCAGAGGGGTTAAACAGACACCCTGTGTGCATGAGGCTATAAGGCCTGCCAAGCTGAGATGTATTCATTTCGATTTAGACATGCTTGAAGCTCGTAAACATTCTGCTACGTTTTTACTTGTAGATGATTTTGGATGCCAGTTGCTCTGCCAGACCTAGGTGCTGTAGTGCAACGGTTGCCAACCAGTGGTCCGAAAGAACATTTTGGTGGTCCCCAGGGGTTCTGCTACAAAACAACATTGTGGCAGATGTATACCGCCCAATGTTGTATCAATGCGCTCTGACAGTCAATACTGTAAGTGCGCATTGATACCTGATGCCTTCTCTGTAGTTCTGGCTCCTGTGAACTCAGAGGGAGGCCCTGGGAGTAGTGCAGAGAGGGAAAGGAGAAGGAGGGGCTTTCAGTGGCAGAGCTGATTAGACAGTGGGATGGAGCACGGAGCTGGAGCACTTGGTTGGATAAGAAGGTGAGCTCCAGTGATAGTTTGTGTAAGTCAACAGTATGATGGAAGGGGGGGGGGGTAGAGCAAGCTGGAGCATTGTGTGTGCATAAGGCAGCAGTGTGATCTAGGGGGAAGGGGGCAGAGAGCTGGAGCATTGTGTGCAAAAGGCAGCAATGTGATCCAGGGGGACGGAGGCAGAGAGTTGGAGCATTGTTTGAATAAGGAAGTGGTGTGATCCAGTGGCTGGAGGATAGAGAGCCAGAGAATTGAATGCATAAGGCAGCAGTGTGATCCAGGGAGTGGGGGGCAGAGAGGCGGAACATTGTGTGTAAAAGGTAGCAGTGTGATCTAGGAAGTGGGGGGCAGAGAGGCGGAGCATTGTGTGTAAAAGGTAGCAGTGTGATCTAGGAAGTGGGGGGCAGAGAGGCGGAACATTGTATGTAAAAGGCAGCAGTGTGATCTAGGAAGTGGGGGGCAGAGAGGCGGAGCATTGTGTGTAAAAGGTAGCAGTGTGATCTAGGAAGTGGGGGGCAGAGAGGCGGAGCATTGTGTGTAAAAGGTAGCAGTGTGATCTAGGGAGTGGGGGGCAGAGAGGCGGAGCATTGTGTGTAAAAGGCAGCAGTTTGATCCATTGGGAGGGGGCAGAGAAGCGGAGCATTGTGTGTATAAGACGTGATCCAGTAGGAGGGGGACAGAGAAGCGGAGCATTGTGTGTATAAGGCAGCAGTGTGATCCAGGGAGTGGGGGGCAGAGAGGCGGAGCATTGTGTTTTATAAGGCATGTTAAATTCATGTTAGTGTTCAAAATTGTGAGTTTAGTGGTCTGTGAGGTCCGAAAAGGTTGGCGACCACTGATTTAGTTGTTATTAGCCGGTATATAAAATGGTCTTTTGAAAATATATCAAGATTATTGGAAAAATGAAAATATGCATTGCTTGTGAATTAATCTATTGTGAACATATCTTCCCTCTTTGTTTTTGGAAGGATGATTCAATGTGTTTTCCTTTTTTTTTTATATCCTGTGTTTAGCTTTGACCATATTCAGACAAGGAAACAAAAAGATAAGGCAAAATCTCAGACGGGCTTATTTTATTACAAGGCGGTACAAATACAAATGCAAAATCCCATCTCTAAGAAGCAATTAAACGGTCCCTGTACACCAGGGGGAAGTGTAATCCCTGTTTAGCGGCTTGTAGCTGCAATATATGATTACCGTGTCGCATGCAAATCTGTTGGCGTTTCCTCTCTAGAATTTCACCCCTGTCTGTGCGTTTTATCATTTTGTGACTGTGAAAGGATCACTGTGGAGGGGATTCTAGAACAATATAATGAGCTGACTAAGAACTTCCTACTGTCCAAAGGAACTAGAAAATGCAACAAAAACATTTCATCATAACAAACATTTTGGCAGATGTTTATTCTGTTTTGGGGTCCACAGTGAAATCCTCATTGGTTAGAAACTGGAGATGGACACACTTTGGAATGCCGTAGATTACTTCATAATTGCTGTATTTGACTTGGTGTCAGCCTCTTGCAATTCCCATTACAGCAGAACTAAGATTGGTGGAGGGAGGAATAGTACATGGAGCAAGTCAAATGCACTGCAGCTCTCATGTGCTAACAAGGAACGTGCTGATAGGTGGAGAGAGCAGAGTGACAGATGAGCTCATCACTACGCTGCTTCTCCCTTCACTGTGAGTCACTATTACAGACTGTGTTCCCATATCCTCAAACTATTTATAGATATCTCACGAAGATGGCATTCAGAATGCAACTTAAATATAAATATATATGTATATGCATTCAAGTAACAGATTGGCTTATACTTAAATAATGGCAATATTTAAAGGAGTTGGAAAGTCAGAAGGTTTTTTATCCTAATGCATTCTATGCAATAAGATAAAAAGTGTGTAGCAGCCCTCCCCAGCCCCCCTAATACTTACCTGAGCCCCATCTCTCTCCAGCGCTGTCCATCAGTGCCATCTTAAGAGTATTATAGGCTCCCGGGCAATGCAGTGCACTGGGGCCCCGCCTACACAATCACCCATGAGAATAAAAATGCAAATTATCGATAAGGGGATATTTATTGGGTCCGGTGAACACACACATGGACAGGAGTCAGATTCGACTGTCCTGTGTGTGCCTGTTCCCATGGAGGCAGACAGGCATTCCTGCAGTTGTGGGCTCCCCCTCAGCGGCTCAAGTGGCCTGACAGCAGCTCAGGGCCGACAGGCGTTTGCCAGCTGCTAAGTTTGGGGGTGGGATGCACACGGAATCGGGATTAATGCTTGGCTGGGTCGCTGGGCAGGTGGGACCCCTCGGGCAAGTGGGGCCCCCGGGCAACTGCCCAGCGTGCCCATTCGGTAAGATGGCCCTGCTGTCCATGAGTCCCGTGACCATCCAGGGCTCTCCCTTGTGATTGGCTGAGCCACAACATTGGCACCATTGGCTCCCACTGCTGTCAAAGTCAGCCAATCAGGAGAGAGTGGGTTGAACTGCAGCTCTGTGTCTGAATGGACACACAGGGCTGCAGCTCAGCTCGGGTGCCCCCATAGCAAGCTGTTTGCTGTGGGGGGCACTCGACAGGAGGGAGGGGCTAGGAGCAGCAAAGAGGGACCTGAGAAGAGTAGGTTCAAGGCTGCTCTGTGCAAAACCATCTGCACAGAGGTAAGTACATGTGTAGCACTGTTCCCCGCAGGGCCTGCTGAATAGAGACTTGACGGGCTCCCCTGATTACCAGCACACAGTTACCTTGAGATATAGTCCATGAATCCCTCCTTGCTCCTAATGGCTTGTCCCAAATATAAACAGTCTAGGGCAGTGATGGCGAACCTTGGCACCCCAGATGTTTTTGAACTACATTTGCCATGATGCTCATTCATTCTGCAGTGTAGCTGAGGATCATGGGAAATATAGTTCCAAAACATCTGGGGTGCCAAGGTTCGCCATCACTGGTCGAGGGGGTGTTGGATTTTTTTGGTGTTTATTTGGAATTGGGATAGGAGAAGGGAATAGTGGGATACTCCAGCTGACCTATGCACATTGGTTGAGGACTTCTATGTCAATCGGAAACAGCCAGGCTGCTTAATCCACACTGCCACAAGTGTAGAAATAGTTAAGTGTCTTGCTCTCTTTACTCTCTGACAAGAAGACTTGCTGGATGATAACTTATCTTCAGGACACTCTCACTAGCATTCCCTTTCAAATGAAACCCATCCACTGGCTATTCTAGGAGCAGGGGTGGCCCCCCTCAGGCCAGGCCCCTTGACACAAGATTCTGTACTCACTGTACTGCAGAGACAAATCCTCCAGTGTCTCTCCTCTCAGTCAGCTTCTCTGGACCTCTGGGTTCAGTTCCTCACTGCTACTTTCCAGGCCCTCAGGACATCCCCCTGAGGCCACAGGGCACCTCTACAGAGGAGGAGGCATTCACCCCCCCCCCTCCCTCCGGGACTCTGCTATCCAGAAGGAAGACCTTGAGCACATGTGCTCCTGGCTTTTATACAGTATCCCAACATACACCGAGGCACTTTCCCTCTGCCAATCATCAGGACTGTATCAAAAGCCCATGCACCCATTCGTCAGGTTTCCTTCCACTGTCCAAGATGCCTCTCTATTGGACCAGTGTGAAACACTCTCCAGACAGAATGAGTTGAATCCTAAGCACAATGAGCAGACATAACTAACAGATCCTGCTCTCTGGTAGGCAGAGAACAATATAGATTTACCTGAAGCCCCTCTGGTAAGCAGACGGAGCTCAAACTATACTTTCTCACTAGCACCTACCTAGGAAGGTGCTACACTCACCCCCCCGCCAAAAAAATCCATGTCCTCACTGGCTCCGGGCAGCCACCCCTACAAAAATACCTGTACAAAAATCGATCCCACAATCTTGGAAAAGGGGTAAAAGGGAAATAATATATATATATATATATATATATATATATATATATATATATACAGGGCCATGGGGCATACCCCATATGTGGCCAGTGAATACAATAAGTTACGTGGAAAAAAAAAAAATATATATATATCTGCTGTACAAATATCTACACTCTACATAAGTATACATATAGGAATATGCCAGGTGCATTTAGACCAATGCACCCCCCCGCCAAACAAAAATCTGCTTGACAGGTAAAAGCATTACTCTATCTAACCAACTAGACACATCAACATTGTGTGTGTGTATATATATATATATATATATATATATTTATGTGTGTGTATGTATGTATATATATATATGACTATCGGGCAGAGGATATGGACGGAGTATAGACTATCGGGCAGAGGATATGGACGGAGTATAGAACATCGGGCAGAGGATATGGACGGAGTATAGAACATCGGGCAGAGGATATGGACGGAGTATAGAACATCGGGCAGAGGATATGGACGGAGTATAGAACATCGGGCAGAGGATATGGACGGAGTATAGAACATCGGGCAGAGGATATGGACGGAGTATAGAACATCGGGCAGAGGATATGGATGGTGTATAGAACATCGGGCAGAGGATATGGACGGAGTATAGAACATCGGGCAGAGGATATGGACGGAGTATAGAGCATCGGGCAGAGGATATGGACGGAGTATAGAGCATCGGGCAGAGGATATGGACGGAGTATAGAGCATCGGTTAGAGGCTATGGATGGAGTATAGAATGTTGAGTAGCATACATTACATATGGAAGGAGTGTAGAATATTGAGTAGATGACATAAAGAAGGAGTGTAGAATATCAGAGGACATATGGATGGAGTATAGAATATTGAATAGAGGACATATGGATAGAGTACAGAATATTGGGTAGAGGATATATGGATGGCGTATAGGATGTTGAGTAGCATACATATGAAAGGAGTATAGAATTTAGGGTGGGGAACATATGGATGAAGTATAGAATATCGAGTAGAGAACATATGGATGGAGTATAGAATGTTGAGTAGCATACATATGGAAGGAGTATAGAATTTAGGGTAGGGAACATATGGATGGAGTATAGAATATCAGGTAAAGGACATATGGATAGAATATCAGGCAGAGGACATATGGATAGAGTATAGAACAATGGGTAAAGGGCACGTGGATGGAGTATAGAAGAGGACATCAATAAAAGGCAGTCGATAATCGGACAATCCCGTATAGACCATATGGAAATTGTATATAGGGGATAGTAAAGCAGGCAATAGATATTCTGGTAATTGACATATGGAAGCAGTCTAGAAGAGGATATTGGTACATGTTATATAAAGTCTGGTCTATCATGTAACTTGCACCATCATGCTTTGAGATAATCCTATTACATTCCTGACAGATCAGTGATTGGGCACACCTCAGGACATGGCAGCATTAGGGTGAATGTGCCCCTGCATGAGCTGTACGAAGTAATTAGTCCAGATTACCGGAAGATATTCAAGAGATAGGTCCTTAATGTAATTCTGCATGCATTACCATCACTGTTTCTTTGTATTGTGTTGCTGATCTCCCTGGTAACCATTTGTCGTAAATGCAGAAAAACAATCACGATCCTTGAACACTCACATTCTACTTTTTCTCCAGGACAGCATGTTTGTACCAGTGCTTGAGAGCTGCTTTCTTGGCAGGGTAATAAATGATCAGGGCAAACACTGTACCATTTATTTACATTGGTTTGTCCACTAGGGGCGCTGTTCTCTTCTGTTTCATGGTTGATGTCAACTTAAAAGGGTAACTCCACTTTCGTGAGAAATAAATTAACAAATAAAAAAATATATATAATTAGGGATGCACCGAAATGAAAATTCTGGGCCGAACCAGAAACCGAAAAATTCAGGATGCCCTTGGCCGAAAACCGAAAATTACTTTTTTCCCCCAAATGATTTTAAAATAGTTACCGCCTAAATATACAAACCCGATTCCAAAAAAGTTGGGACACTGTACAAGTTGTGAATAAAAACAGAATGCAATGATGTGGAAGTTTCAAATTTTAATATTTTATTCAGAATACAACATAGATGACATATCAAATGTTTAAACTGAGAAAATGTATCATTTTAAGGGATAAATCAGTTAACTTTAAATTTCATGGCATCAACACATCTCAAAAAAATTGGGACAAGGCCATGTTTACCACTATGTGGCCTCCCCTCTTCTTTTTATAACAGTCTGCAAATGTCTGGGGGCTGAGGAGACAAGTTGCTCAAGTTTAGAGATAGGAATGTTGTCTCATTCTTGTCTAATACAGGTTTCTAGTTGCTCAACTGTCTTACGTCTTCTTTGTCGCATCTTCCTCTTTATGATGCCCCAAATGTTTTCTATGGGTGAAAGATCTGGACTGCAGGCTGGCCATTGATGCAGTTTGTGGTTTGGCATTGTCATGTTGGAAAATGCAAGGTCTTGCCTGAAAGAGACGACGTCTGGATGGGAGCATATGTTGTTCTAGAACTTGGATATACCTTTCAGCATTGATGGTGCCTTTCCAGATGTGTAAGCTGCCCATGTCACAGACACTCATACAACCCCATACCATCAGAGATGCAGGATTCTGAACTGAGCGCTGATAACAACTTGGGTTGTCCTTGTCCTCTTTAGTGTGGATGACATGGCATCCCAGTTTTCCAAAAAGAACTTCAAATTTTGGTTCGTCTGACCACAGAACAGTTTTCCACTTTGCCACAGTCCATTTTAAATGAGCCTTGGCCCAGAGAAAACGCCTGCGCTTCTGGATCATGTTTAGATATGGCTTCTTTTTTGGCCTATAGAGTTTTAGCCGGCAACGGCGAATGGCACGGTGAATTGTGTTCACCGACAATGTTTTCTGGAAGTATTCCTGAGCCCATGTTGTGATCTCCATTACAGTAGCATTCCTGTATGTGATGCAGTGCCGTCTAAGGGCCCGAAGATTACGGGCATCCAGTATGGTTTTCCGGCCTTGACCCTTACGCACAGAGATTGTTCCAGATTCTCTGAATCTTTGGATGATATTATGCACTGTAGATGATGAGAACTTCAAACTCTTTTGCAATTTTTCTCTGAGAAACTCCTTTCTGATATTCCTCCACTATTTTTCGCCGCAGCATTGGGGAAATTGGTGATCCTCTGCCCATCTTGACTTCTGAGAGACACTGCCACTCTGAGAGACTCTTTTTATACCCAATCATGTTGCCAATTGATCTAATAAGTTGCAAATTGGTCCTCCAGCTGTTCCTTATATGTACATTTAATTTTTCCGGCCTCTTATTGCTATCTGTCCCAACTTTTTTGCAATGTGAAGCTCTCATGAAATCCAAAATGAGCCAATATTTGGCATGACATTTCAAAATGTCTCACTTTCAACATTTGATATGTTATCTATATTATATTGTGAATAAAATATAAATTTATGAGATTTGTAAATAAGTCCATTCCTTTTTTACTCACAATTTGTACAGTGTCCCAACTTTTTTGGAATTGGGTTTGTAGATTTTCCTGGCACTATATACCTGTCCCATAACTGTATTATACAGGTATAGTACAGGGGGTAGCAAAGTATAGGGAAACAATGACGCACATCATAACACATAATATGTTGTCACCAGGGCCGGACTGGGTATGAAAACCAGCCCTGGAAAAATTACATACCAGCCCCGTAGCATTGCGTCGTCATACCAGCACAACGTCATCAAGTATTCATATATGAAACATAATTTAACCACTTCTGGACTGGCCCTTTTTCCAACACGATGTTTACAATTTCAAATCTTTTTTTTGGCTTCAAAATTACTTAGAACCCCCAAACATTATAGATTTTCTTTTAGCAGAGACCCTAGAGAATAAAATGGCGATTGTTGCAATATTTATCACACTGAATTTGTGCAGCGGTCTCACAAACGCAATTTTTTTTGGAAAAAATTCACTTTTTTTAAATTAAAAAAATAAGAAAACAGTAAAGTTAGCCTAATTATTTTCCATAATGTTAAAGATAATGTTACGCCAAGTAAAAAGATTCCCAACATTTCATGCTTCAAAATTGTACAAGCTCGTGGAATGGCGACAAACATTGGTACCTAAAAATCCCCATCGGCAACACTTTAAAAATTTCTAAAGGTTACCAGTTTAGAGTTACAGTTCCCCCTGATACAATGCTGTCCCCCCCACCCTAATACAATGTTGACTCCCACTCCCCCTGCCCCTAATACAATGCCTGTTCCCCCCCACCCCGGCCCCCTTTCCCTAATACAAAGCTGTTTGGGGGGGGGGGGGGGTCAGCATTGTATTAGGGGGTTGGGGGAACAGCATTGTATTAGGGGGGGTCAGCATTGTATTAGGGGAGGGGGATCGGCATTGTATCAGGGGCCCTAATACAATTCTGATCCCCCCTCCCCCTAATACAATGCAGTTCCCCCCCCAGCCCCCTCCTCCTAATACAATGCTGACCCCCCTCCCCTAATAAAATGCTGACCCCCCGGCCCTCTCCCCCTAATACAAGGCTAATCCCCCCATCCCCCTACTACAATGCTGATCCCCCCTCCCCCCAATACAATTCTGTTCCCCCTAGCCCCCTCCCCCTAATACAATGCTGATCCCCCTAATACAATGCTGTTTCCCCCCCAGCCCCCTCCTCCTAATACAATGCTGACCCCCCTCCCCATAATACAATGCTGTTCCCCCTAGCCCCTCCCCCTAATACAATGCTGATCCCCCCTTTCCCTAAATTTGGGGGGGGGGATCAGCATTGTATTAGGGGGAGGGGCCAGGGGGAACAGCATTGTATTAGGGGGAGGGGGGTGGATCAGCATTGTATTAGGGGCCCTAATGCAAGGCTAATCCCCCCCATCCCCCTAATACAATGCTGCCCCCCCTATTAAAATGCTGAACCCCCACCCCTCCCCCTAATACAATGCTGATCCCCCTCCCCCTAAATTTAGGGGGGGTCAGCATTGTATTAGGGGGAGGGGGCCAGAGGGAACAGCATTGTATTAAGGGGGAGGGGGGCGGATAAGCATTGTATAAGGGGCCCTAATACAGGACTGACAGCCAGCAGCCTGTGTATAGGGCCCAGGGCTGCCATTGGAGTTGATTTAGGAATGTGGCACCTAGGGGAGAGACAAAAAGTTGCTGCTGATCCCGGGACTTTGCTGTGGCCTGAGATACATGCTGGTAAACCCAGGGCACACTTGCTACAAAGTACTTTACAAATTTCTGTTGCATTGGAAGCCCCAAGGCAATGTTTTCTTTGAGCCCCGGTTCACAATTCTGCGATGCGGGATGGTTGCGAATTCGCAGCCTGTTCCCGCATTGCAAACGCACCCCCGGCAGTTCACACTGCTATATGCGATACGCTGGGGGTGTCAATGTAATCTTAACGACACCCCCAGTTTGATCGCATATTGCAGTGCGATCTTGCAGTTCGCTCAGAATCAGATCGCACAAGTGTGAACCGCTGTGCGATCCGATCCTGATGCGGCTGCAAAAAAGGGTCCTGTGCGTGTTTGCTGAGGGTGCGGTGCGAATTTAGCCATACAAAGTGTATGACTAAACTCGCACCGCACAGCAGATCGCATGTAATGAAGGAGCAGTGCGCTCCGACATTACATGCGAACGCCGCAGCCATGAGAGCCGGTTCACACTGATGCGGCTGCGGCGTTCGCATGTAATGTCTGAGCGCACTGCTCCTTCATTACATGCGATCGGCTGTGCGGTGCGAGTTTAGCCATACACTTTGTATGGCTAAATTCGCACTGCACCCGCAGCAAACACGCACAGGACCCTTTTTTGCAGCCGCATCAGGATCGGATCGCACAGCGGTTCACACTTGTGCGATCCGATCCTGTGCGAACTGCAAGATCGCACTGCGATATGCGATCAAACTGGGGGTGTCGTTAACATTACATTGACACCCCCAGCGTATCGCATATGGCAGTGTGAACTGCCAGGGGTGCGTTTGCGATGCGGGAACAGGCTGCAAATTCGCAACCTTCCCGCATCGCATAAGTGTGAACCGCCTCTGAAAGACCATATGCCATATGTGCTATTGCTACAGTGGGAGAAAAGTCAGAGTGTTCCCGGCTAGCCAGTCTTCCCTGGTTTCAGCTATAATGTGATCTAGTATTGCAGTCATCACCAGCTGCTGCAGGTGCTGAAAGCTGGCTTGAGACAGGGACCATTTTGCTGGGCACTGGGGGACCTCTTGAGACATGGATCAGTGGACACCAGTGGTGGGAGACCTTTGGCCACCATTTTGTTCATCTCATTGTATTAGGGGCCCTAATACAATGCTGACTCTCCCCCCCCCCCCCCAGCCAGTTTACTCTTACCTGGCTGAACAGGGCAACATAGGGCAGGCTCTGCTTCGCTCACTTGTGTGTCTCAGACGACCTCCCGCTGCCGGCTGCTGTCCGTGTGGGTGGAAAGGGAGAGATGGATGGCGCGGCCCGTCATGCAGGAGAGGAGATCCGCCGCCGCGCAGCTGTCCGCCGGATATGACGTCATGCCACTCACAGTGGCTGGTGTAGGAATTTGAAAAGAATCCGGCGGCGGCGCTCGAGTGCAGCGGCCGGGCAGCGGCCGTCCGTCCCTATCTCAAATCGGCCCCATCTCAAAGCGGCCCCAGGGCCGACGGCCCACCGGGGAAATTCCCGCTATCCCGGTTGGCCAGTCCGGCCCTGGTTGTCACTCACTGCTCCCCACAGATAGCAGGTTGACTCTGGTTCTGCTCCTGTCCTTCCTATCCGCAGCGGCCATACAGCAGAAGATTCAGGGAGGAGGTGGGTGGAACCAGAGAGTCAGTAATAGGCACGGAGGAGGACACGGAAGATCCTCCTCCGCTCTGCATGCTGGGTCCTCTTCTCGGGCTCGCTTGCCTCTCGGAACCGTGACGTCACTGGTTGCTAGACGCCAGGCGGCTGGCGATTTTATCAACCAGTCTAGCACAGGGTGGGCGAGGAGGTACAAACGGTGGGTCTTGGCAGCCAGCCGCAGCCGGTCACACACCATATAAGGTAAAGTGAAAGCTGCTGCTGGGGCGGCCGTTAATTTTCTGCATATATGGACCAGTTTTTTGGTCGAAATGGGCTAGGCCCATTGTGCTCAGTATGTGATTCATTGGGTCTAGAGAGTGTTTCACGCTGGTCCAATAGGGAGGCATGTTGGACAGTGGGAGGAAACCTGACGAATGGATACATAGGCTTTGATACAGTCCTGGTGATTGGCAGAGACAGGCGGTCTCAGTGCATTCTGGGATACTGTATAAAAGCTGGAGAGCAGAGTCCTGGAGGGAGGGTGGCGGCTGTCCACAAAGTTTAGGAGTGTGCCTATGGGAATGTTTGACCGTTCTTCCAGAAGCACATTTGTGAGGTCAGGCACTGATGTTGGACAAGAAGGCCTGGCTTGCAGTCTCCGCTCTAATTCATCCCAAAGGTGTTCTATCCGGTTGTGGTCAGGACTATGTGCAGGTCAGTCATGTTCCTCCACTCCAAACTTGCTCATCCATGTCTTTTTTTACCTTGCTTTGTGCACTGGTCCAAATCATTTGGTGGAGGTGGGGGGTTATGCTGTGGGGTTGTTATTCAGGGGTTGGGCTTGGCCCCTTAGTTCCAGTGAAGGGAACTCCTAAGACATCAGCATACCAAGACATTTTGGACAATTTCATGCTCCCAACTTTTAGGATTTATTAGAGCAGCGACTGCGAGCCAGGCCTTCTTGTCCAACATCAGTGCCTGACTTCACAAATGTGCTTCTGGAAGAATGGTCAAACATTGCCATAGACACACTCCTAAACCTTGTGGACAGCCTTCCCAGAAGCTGTTATACAGTTAGGTCCACAAGGAGATATACTGTCAGCCCAGATTCAGCCAAATGCAGCAAAGTTGATTGGATGGTGCCTCACAGTACAGATGGACAATGATCCAAAACACACTGAGAAAGCAACCCAGGAGCTTTTGAAGGCAAAGAAGTGGAATATTCTGCAATGGCCGAGTCAATCACCTGATCCCAACCCAATTGAGAATGCATTTCACTTGCTGAAGGCAAAACTAAATGTTTTTCGGAGCATGCCCACATGTGCTTCTTCATCAGACTGATGAATAAAGTGGTATCAGCTATACTCAGAGGTGCCTTTTCTCCTTCTTTGTCTGCCAGTTAGATTCGCTTCTGCCTTCAAGAGCTGCCCTTAGTGTCAGCGTGGTACTATTGCACACCTTCAGAAGTCCACTCATCAGTCTGGTTTTCCTTCCCCCACCAAGATGATACATTGGAGGACTGATTTTCCCAGCGGAGACGCCCAACAAACCTTTTCCCCCCGGCTGGGATAGACCTGGCTACTCTCTTGCCTGCTACCTGCCCAGGACCTCCGCTTTAACCCGACCTCCCCTCTGCTTCCTGGTCCACCACCAACCTCTGCCTGGACCTGAATATTCTGTGAGCACTCCCTGTTGTAACGTCTTCACATCAAATCATAGACTCCTTGTCCCCACTCAATCCTTGGTGGGGCCATCCTGAGGGCTGTGACCACTGTTTGCCATCCTACCAGATTGAAATTTACTGACACAACACCAAAAATTTACTGGCACAGCCATATTTTTTCTAACGTTTCCAAAAGTTACAAAATTACAGTTTTAAGTGCAAATTTCAGTATTTAGGCTACAAACAAGTACAATATGCAATTAGCAATGTGATTTAGGGTAGATATTAAGGCAAACATATTTCTTATTTGATTTTCGATATAGTAAGTAAGTAGCACAGGGGCAGGATTTAGGAGGGCAAGAAATTAGAATGAGCGCACGCACACACATGAAACTGACTCTCACAGTGACAATGACAGCAGTGTGCAGCAGCACAGATCACCAACACGACACGTTCCCTCCTGAGTCACAGTGACAGTCTCTCTCCACGCCAGGTGGTCCATTCAGTCCACTCCAGTCCAAACAGCACTGACACTCCCGCTCCGGGCTTACCTTGCTCCCGTCCTACAGACTCGCACATGAGGCTCCGGCTGCTCCGCTCAGCTCCCTTGCCCCATGATATCACACGACACAGGTTCAGGCACTGCCTCCGCCGGCACTGTCTGAACACACTGTAGCAGCACTCAGGCAGTCTCGACTGAGCATCACAGTCATAGTTTTACCTGGCAACCTTTTAATGTCACTGGCATTCAGGGGCTGACTGGCAACCTACCACCCAGGGGGCAGGTACAAACCAGAAGCCCATGGTGCAGCAAATCGTCCCCCCTCCCACTCTCCCTCTTACCAGCCTCCTCCTGACCCCCATTCCAGGCTGAAGCTCCTCTCCAGGTACTCTCTACTCACAGGCCAAATGTGGGTTCCTGACCTGGCCAGCAGGAGACAGTTAGGGGGAGCTGGGACAGCTCGATCTGGGCTCCAGTGGTGCATGGAACTGGCCTCTGTTCGGACACAGTTTACACCATCCATGCTGGGAGGGGGGGGGGTAGGCCTGCGCTCTGTCCTTGTCTATATCCCACACTCAGTAGGTCAGTGGTGAAGCCTTTTTACTTCTGATCACCAGGCATCTTTTAGGCATGTCTGTGGCAGAAGTGGTGCAGCTTTTTTACAGGGCATCAGAGTGGCCCGGGGGGCAATTTCCCCCCTGGCCCAGTCCTCCCCTGCTGGCATTTACTGGCAGGAGAAAAGTGTCTGGTTTTTACTGGCTGCCAGTAAAAATACTGATGGTTGGCTGCACTGGCTGTGACCTGGTAGCAGCAAGCATCGAAACCCATCTCCCACATCAGGAGCTCTGATGAAAACCAGCTAGTGCTTAGACTCTGCGTTTCGGTTGAGCCTGTTTCACTTGGCAGAGAATGTTTCCATAACATCCACAACTTTGCCCCCCAGCTACATCACTAACCTAGTCTCAAAATACTAACCAAATTGTTCTCTTCATTCCTTCCAAGACCTCCTGCTTTCTAGCTCCCTTGTCACCTCCTCCAATGCTCACTCAAAGACTTCTCCCAAGCCTCTCCTATTCTCAGAAACTCCCTCCCCCAATCTTTTCAACTATCTCTTACTCTGTCCACTTTTAGGGTCCTTTCACATGGTCTGTTCAGTTTTTTTTCTCCGTTCAGTCACTTTTTTTTTTTAAACGGACACGGATGCACTTTTGTAGGGTCCGTTCCGTATGTCCGTTTTTCATCCATCTGTTTGTGGATGAAAACGGGACATAATGTATGTCTATGGGATTGCGGACGTTAGTGGACGTCATCCCCTGACATCCGATTTTGTTTCCGTTCTGTTTTTTAAACGGAAGAAAAATAGGGTTCTCTTCCGTCTTAAAAAACGGAACTGAATGGAATGAACGCAAAACGAATGTCAGCGGATGGTCATCCGCTAACGTCCACAATCCCATAGACATACATTATGTCCTTTTTTCATCCGCAAACGAATGGGAGGAAAAACGGACATACGGAACGCCCATGTGAAAGGACCCTTAGACAATCCCTGAAAACCTTGTCTGTAGAGAAGCCTATCCTGCCCCCACCTAAAAACTGAACCTTTATTTTTTCCATCAACTCATACCCCACAATTATTACCTTTTGTATCACCTGACCCTCCATCTTAGATTGTAAGCTCTAATGAGCAGGGCCCTCTGATTCTTCCAGTATTGAATTTTATTGTAACTGTACTGTCTGCCCTCATGTTGTAAAGCGCTGGGCAAACTGCTGGCGCTATATAAATCCTGTATAATAATAAGGATTAATAACATAAGTGTTCATTAGAAAATAATAAAGAATACAGAATAGAGCATGGTTAGAGCAAGAAAATTATCTGAATTTGCGCTGATCTATTGTATTGTTCTGTACAGCATTATTCAGGTTGGAGTCAGGGGACAACTCTCTAAACCAGGGGTCTCCAAACTTTCTAAACAAAGGTCCAGTTTATTATCCTTTAGACTTTAGAGGGGACAGAAAGGTACAGTAGGAGTAGAAAATGTCCTGGTGTTGGTAACCATGCCACCTCATTAGTGTCAGTGGGAGGAATAGAGCCCCATCATTGGAGTCAGTGGGAGAAATAGAGCCCCATTATTGGAGTCAGTGGGAGAGAGGAATAGAGCCCCATCATTGGAGTCAGTGGGAGAAATAGAGCCCCATTATTGGAGTCAGTGGGAGAAATAGAGCCCCATTATTGGTGTCAGTGGAAGGAATAGTACCCCATCATTCGTGTCAGTGGGAGGAATAGTGCCCCATCACTGGGGTTAATGGGAGGACTAGCGCCCCATCATAGGTGTCTGTAAGAGGAATGGAGCCCCATCATTGGTGTCAGTGGGAAGAATAGAGCCCCATCATTGGTGTCAGTGGGAAGAATAGAGCCTCATCATTGGTGTCTGTGAGAGGAATAGTGCCCCATCATTGGTTTCTCTGAGAAGAATAGCGCCCCATTGGTGTCAGTGGGAGGAATGTTGCCCCATCATTGGTGTCCAGGAGAAGAATAGTGTGCCATCATTGGTGTCTGTGGAAGGAATAGTGCCTTATTGTTTGTGTCAGTTGAGGGAATATTGTCCCATTGTTGGTGTAAGTGGGAAGAATAGTGCCCCATCATTGGTGTCAGTGGTAGGAATAGTGCCCCATCATTGGTGTCAGTTGATGGAAGGAGGTGCCCCATCATTGGTGTCAGTGAAAGGAATATTGTCCTATCATTGGTGTCAGTGGGAGGAATTTTGTCTTATCATTCGTGTCAGTGGGAGGAATAGTGCCCCATCCTTGGTGTCAGTGGAAGGAATAGTGTCCCAATGTTTATGTCAGTGGGAGGAATAGTCCTCCAAGGGCTGGATAAATCCAAGCAAAGGGTCGCTCCCGGCCCTGGGCCACAGTTTGCATACCACTGCTATAAACCGATCAGGGAACTAATACTTTGCACAGCGCTGTCTATGAATGGGAATACAGAAGAACAGAGCACAGGAATGAGCAAATCAGTGTACTGCTCCTCCTTCATTGTCCAGTGACAAGTTGTGGTGCGTTATAGACCAGTTTGTGATTGCAGTGTAGCTCTTTGGCTCGGGTTTTTGAATAACAAGACCAGCTGAACAGAACGACAAATCCTATGGCAGGTACAACAGTTTATCTACATGCATTTTCAGTATTTAGCTGCTTGCATGGACATCAGCTTTAATACAGTTCTGATAAACTGCAGTGTATCTCTGAATACTGTCAGGCTGCGGGTGCAAATTCCTGTCTGCAAGGACAGTAAGCCTTATACACTCATCAGATATTAATAACATCCTCTCTCAGATAGCTGCTGCGACCAGGGCTATAATACTGTGTGAGCCAGTCAGCCCACTCACAGGCAAGAAGCTGGGTTTAGAAATGAGAAATCATGAAAAGATTAAATGACGCTCCTATGTCACCGTGACTCAGTGCCGAGGGCTCGTAAAACATAACGATACTCGCACAAATATCTATTTTTAACCCATTCGTACAAGGCCAGATGAAAATAACAAAGCTGCATAGCAAAATGAAAGCTAGCTGGACTTAATAAACCTTTGTGTAGATAAACTGGAGGATCTGAAAATGGAAATTGGAGCCGTTTGATCAGATTTGTGGTTTTCTTGTCACGTTGCAGGATAACCAACTGCTGGCATAGACCTAAGCACATCTAAAGCCAGCCGTAAGATGGACAGGTGGCCCACTGAGAATGGTGGAAGTGGTGCATGCACCCATCCTCAAACCCTCGGGGACCACTGTGTTCAACCACTGATCAGGGAAGAGAGGAGTAGTGCCTCCCATATTTTGAATCACTTCCTATCTCTACATGATGGGTAAAAATGCTAATTGCTTCTCCCTGGGGGATTCCTATACAGCCCAACAGTTGCAAGGGAATTTCCAATAGTGGAGATAGATCATGAATTTCCCTTCTTGGGGCTTCCAAAGATGTCCTATTTGGGTACAATATTGGGGGGTACAGTTTTGTCAAGAACTACAGAGGAAAAAGATTTGGGGCAAACAGAATTCTGGTGTTTTTCACTAGCAGGAGGAAGGAGGTCCTAGTTGCTCTACATCAGGGGTCTCCAAACTTTCAAAACAAATGGCACATTTACTGCCCTTTAAACTTTAGGGGGGCCATGCTGTGGCCAGTGGGAGAAGAAAATGCTCTGTTATTGGAGTAAACAATGCCATAGACTTGGTGGTCCATGGGAGTAAAAAAAATACATCATTGGTGTCAGTGGGAGGAATAGTGCCCCATAATTGATGTTAGTGGGAGGAAAAGTGCCCCATCATTGGTGTCAGTGGGAGGAATAGTGCCCCATAATTGATGTTAGTGGGAGGAAAAGTGCCCCATCATTGGTATCAGTTGGAGGAATAGTGCCCCATCATTAGTATCAGTGGGAGGAAAAGTGCCCCATCATTGGTATCAGCGGGAGGAATAGTGCCCCATCATTGGTATCAGTGGGAGGAATAGTGCCCCATCATTGGTATCAGTGGGAGGAATAGTGCCCCATCATTGGTGTCAGTGGGAGGAATAGTGCCCAATCATTGGTATCGGTGGGAGGAATAGTGCCCCATCATTAGTATCAGTGGGAGGAATAGTGTCCCATCATTGGTGTCAGTGGGAGGAATAGTGTCCCATCATTGGTGTCAGTGGGAGGAATAGTGCCCCATCATTGGTATCAGTGGGAGGAATAGTGCCCATCATTGGTATCGGTGGGAGGAATAGTGCCAAATCATTGGTATCGGTGGGAGGAATAGTGCCCCATCATTAGTATCAGTGGGAGGAATAGTGTCCCATCATTGGTGTCAGTGGGAGGAATAGTGCCCAATCATTGGTATCGGTGGGAGGAATAGTGCCCCATCATTAGTATCAGTGGGAGGAATAGTGTCCCATCATTGGTGTCAGTGGGAGAATTACTTCCCTATCTCTGATGTCTGTGGAAGGAATAGTACCCCAAGGGCCAGGTAAAGGCAAGGAAAGAGCCACATCCGGCCCACGGGCTACAGTTTGGAGACTCCTGCTCTACATAGATCTTTAGTTATCACTAGAGGGGTCACCGGCAGGAGGTTCTGATTCCTCTAAATAGATCTTAATATCACTAGAGGGATCACAAGCAGGAGGAAGGAGGTCCTGAGTCCTCTGTATAGATCTTTATATCACTAGAGGGATCACCAGCAGATGGATGGGGGTCCTGATGATCCCTCTATAAAGATCTTTATATCACTAGAGGGAACACCAGCAGAAGGAAGGGGATCCTGATCCCTCTATATAGATCTTTATATCACTAGAGGGATCACCAACAGGAGGAAGGAGGTCCTGAGTCCTTTATATAGATCTTTATATAGCTAGAGGGGTCACTAGCAGAAGAAAGGGGGTCCTGATCCCTCTATATAGATCTTTATATCACTAGAGGAATCGCCATCAGGAGAAAAATGTCCTGATTCCTCTATATAGATCTTTTTACCACTGGAGGGGTCACCAGCAGGAGGAATGAGGTCCTGATTCTTCTATATAGATCTTTATATAACTCTAGGTGGTACCCAGCAGGAGGAAGGAGGTCCTGATTCCTCTATATAAATCTTTATATAACTAGAGGAATCACCAACAGGAGGAAGGAGGTCTTGATTGCTTTTTATAGATCTTTAAATCACTGGAGGGGTCACTAGCAGGTGGAAGGAGGTCCTGAATACTCTATATAGATCTTTATATCACTAGAGGGGTCACCAGCAGGAGGAAGGCGGTCCTGATCCCTCTATATGGATCTTTATATCACTAGAGGGATCACTAACAGGAGGAAGGAGATAAATAAAAAAAAAGAAAATCGATATACAGCTGTCACATGACTCAGCTCTCTCCTAGCCTGTCTGCAGGGAAACATAAGCAGGAGGAGCCTCTAGTCCTCTGCTGCTGGTCACATGTTCAAAATAATAAAAAAACAGCCTTTGGTATACAGAGTAAAAATGAATATAATAATTAATATCAATAAACTTATCATACAACAATCTATTTGAAATCCAATCTGTATTACTTTTTCTCAATAACATGGGATGGGCCAATTTCTACCAGTCACAATCTGTGTCACGCCCCCTGAGGTCATGGACAGAAGGGGGAGATAGAGAGCAGCAGAATCAACCAAGTTTTTTGCAGAATGCGGAAAACTAATCTCATAGTGACAGACGGAATAACTTTTGCGCAAACCAATCAAAATACGCTTATTGGGATTTTTTTTACCAAAAATATGTAGCAGAATACAAATTGGACTAAAATTATAAAAAAAAAATTTTTTTTTGGGAATGTTATATAGCAGAAAGTAAAAAATTTTTGTTTTTTTTTTCCCCAGAATTGACGCTCAATTTTTTTTGCGCAAAAAATACAAATTGCACAGGTGATCAAATACCACCAAAAGAAAGCTCTATTTGTGGGGGAAAAAAAGAACATCAATTTTATTTGGGTACAGCGTCGCACGACCGCAAAATTGTCAGTTAAAGTAAGGCAGTGCCGTATCGCAAAAAATGCCCTGGTCAATAAGGGGGAAAACCTTCCGATCCAGAACTGGTTAGGGGGGGAAATAAGGTTTAGGATGGCAGAATATGAATATGAGGGTAAGATCAAAAACACAAGATCATCAATGTGTAACGCTCCTGCGTTTTATGTATAATGTGGATTTACAGCTGCAGAAATATTCCACTTCAGTAGTCATGTAGAGAAACGCTGAGACACCAATCCCAACTCCCAAGACTCCCAAGACTCATCATGTGTGGATAGTCTCAATTCAGCAAGTAGATACACACACTCAATAAGATGTTCCTAGAGTGACTTATATGTATAGTAATATAGTGATGATAGGCTGAAGAGACAGGTTGGGTAGAGATGGTAGATGACAGACACTTGAAAGGAATGTTCTTGAAAGTAAGATAGTAGCAGATGGGATGCAGATAGGTTAAGCAATCATGTATGGTAGCAGATGAACATACAGGATAGACCAACCCAGTGCAAGAGCAGATGGTATTAGGCTCAAGAGCTAGCAATCTTAGTTAATGCAGATGTAGTAATAGTCCTTAGTATGCAGAGCTAGATAGTGTAAGCTTTAGTATGAGGGTTATAGAGGTTTCCCCTGTGGGGTACTTATCACTAGTAGCAATGTAGTAGAGGAGAGGTTCGGCAAGAGCGGATGATCCGGTAGCGGGATACAGGGATCAGCAGCGTGGTTCCGATAGCGAGGTATGCTTGCAAGCATGAGAGCTTCAAGGCAGATTATGCGGCGTTGAACGAACATGTGAGTGAGACCGCCGGAGGTTGAAATAGCCGCTCCAGCGGCGCTCAGTGATGACAGCATCGGTCTTAAAGGTGTATGCGCACCTTACCAAAAGAGAATGGTGGGGCGCATACACTTAGGAAAAGTGGAATTAGGGTACCAAAGGTACCAGAACATTACACAATGTAGGAGGAAAGTTAAAAACGAATCTTATTTGACCAGAAGAGTAGTTGATGCTTGGAATAGATTTCCAGCAGCGGTAGGGTCAGTGAACAGTAAGTGGATTCAAATATGCTTGGGACTGACATACTATAGATCCATAATCAGACATAAACGTTTATATATAGAGGGATTTTTGTAGTCCCTGCCTGCCAGTCTAAAGATGTGGATGGTCACTTCGGCGATCGATCCCCAGGGACCCCCTCCTGGATTTGGAAAACTTGTGCATTTATTGCTTTATCTTCTATGTAAGTTGCTTTTTATCTCATTAAATTATTCTTCATCACTAATGCCGGTTTTAGTCCTGTGTTCTGTGCTTTACTCACCTGTCAGCTGGATTCCCCTGAGATCCTAACGAAGGAGCTGCAGCCTGTGTGTGATGTAACTCTTGATGAGTCTCCAGCCCTGAATGTGCCTTCTCCCTGCTTATTGACAGTATGGGGGAGATTTACTAAAACTGGAGAGTGTAAAATCTGGTGCAGCTGTACATGGTAGCCAATCAGCTTCTGACTTCAGCTTGTTCAGTTAAGTCTTGACAACAAAAAAAAAGAACACAAATGCGCTTCTGGAAGAATGGTCAAACATTCCCATAGACACACTCCTAAACCTTGTGGACAGCTTTCACAGAGGAGTTGAAGCTGTTATAGCTGCAAAGGGTGCTAACCCGAACAATTACTGCTAATTCTAACTCCAACCCGAACAATTACTGCTAATTCTAACTCCAACCCGAACAATTACTGCTAATTCTAACTCCAACCCTAACAATTACTGCTAATCCTAACTCCAACCCGAACAATTACTGCTAATTCTAACTCCAACCCGAACAATTACTGCTAATTCTAACTCCAACCCGAACAATTACTGCTAATTCTAACTCCAACCCTAACAATTACTGCTAATCCTAACTCCAACCCGAACAATTACTGCTAATTCTAACTCCAACCCTAACAATTACTGCTAATCCTAACTCCAACCCTAACAATTACTGCTAATCCTAAATCTAACCCTAAAAATTACTGAGAATTCTAATTCTAACCCTAAAAATTACTACTAACCCTATCTCTAACTGTAACAATTACTGCTAATCCTAACTCTAACCCTAACAACTATTGCTAACTCTAACCCTAACAAATACTACGAATCCCAACTCTAACCCTAACAATTACTGCTAATTCTAACTCCAACCCTAACAATTACTGCTAATCCTAACTCCAACCCTAACAATTACTGCTAATCCTAACTCTAACCCTAATAATTACTGCTAATCCTAACGCTAACCCTAACAAATACTGCTAATTCTAACTTCAACCCTAACAAATACTGCTAATCCTAACTCTAACCCTAATAATTACTGCTAACCCTAACTCTAACCCTAACCATTACTGCTAATCCTAACCCTAACAATTACTGCTAATTCTAACTCTAACCCTAACAATTACTGCTAATCCTAACTCTAACCCTAACAATTACTGCTAATCCTAACTCTAACCCTAACAATTACTGCTAATCCTAACTCTAAACCTAACAACTATTGCTAACTCTAACCCTAACAATTACTGCTAATTCTAACTCTAACCCTAACAATTACTGCTAATTCTAACTCTAACCCTAACAATTACTGCTAATTCTAACTCTAACCCTAACAATTACTGCTAATTCTAACTTCAACCTTAACAATTACTGCTAATCATAACTCTAACCCTAATAATTACTGAGAATTCTAATTCTAACCCTAACAATTACTGCTAATCCTAACTCCAACCCTAACAATTACTGCTAATCATAACTCTAACCCTAATAATTACTGCTAATTCTAACTCCAACCCTAACAATTACTGCTAATCCTCACTCTAACCCTAACAATTACTGCTAACCCAAACTCTAACCCAAACAATAACTGCTAATTCTAACTCCAACCCTAACAATTACTGCTAATCCTAACTCTAACCCTAACAATTACTGCTACTCCAAACTCTAACCCTAACATTTACTGCTAACCCTAAGTCTAACCCTAACATTTACTGCTAACCCTAACTCTAACCCTAACAATTACTGCTAATCCTAACTCTAACCCGAACAATTACTGCTAATTCTAACTTCAACCCTAACAATTATTGCTAATCCTAACTCTAACCCTAACAATTACTGCTAATCCTAACTCTAACCCTAACAATTACTGCTAATCCTAACTCTAACCCTAACAATTACTACTAACCCTAACTCTAACAATTACTGCTAATCCTAACTCTAACCCTAACAATTACTGCTAATCCTAACTCTAACCCGAACAATTAAGGCTAATCCTAACTTTAACCCTAACAATTACTGCTAATCCTAACTCTAACCCGAACAATTAAGGCTAATTCTAACTCTAACCCTAACAAATACTGCTAACCATTACTGCTAATCCTAACCCTAACCCTAATAATTACTGCTAATTCTAACTCTAACCCTGAACGATTAAGGCTAATTCTAACTCTAACCCTAACAATTACTGCTAACCCTAACCATTACTGCTAATCCTAACGCTAACCCTAACAATTACTGCTAATTCTAACTCTAACCCTAACAATTACTGCTAATCCTAACTCTAACCCTAACCATTACTGCTATTTCTAACTCTAACCCTAACAATTACTACTAACCCAAACTCTAACCCTAACAATTACTGCTAATCCTAACTCTAACCCGAACAATTAAGGCTAATCCTAACTCTAACCTGAACAATTAAGGCTAATTCTAACTCTAACCCTAACAATTACTGCTAACCATTACTGCTAATCCTAACTCTAACCCTAACCATTACTGCTAATCCTAACTCTAACCCTAACAATTACTGCTAACCCTAACTCTAACCCTAACCATTACTGCTAATCCTAACTCTAACCCTAACAATTACTGCTAATTCTAACTCTAACCCTAACAATTACTGCTAATCCTAACTCTAACCCTAACAATTACTGCTAATTCTAACTCTAACCCTAACCATTACTGCTAATCCTAACCCTAACCATTACTGCTAATCCTAACTCTAACCCTAACAATTACTGCTAATCCTAACTCTAACCGTAACAATTACTGCTAATTCTAACTCTAACCCTAACAATTACTGCTATTTCTAACTCTAACCCTAACAATTACTGCTAACCATTACTGCTAATCCTAACTCTAACCCTAACAATTACTGCTAATTCTAACCCTAACAATTACTGCTAATCCTAACTCTAACCCTAACAATTACTGCTAATCCTAACTCTAACCCAAACAATTAAGGCTAATTCTAACTCTAACCCTAACAATTACTGCTAACCCTAACTCTAACCCTAACCATTACTGCTAATCCTAAATCTAACCCTAACAATTACTGCAAATTCTAACTCTAACAATTACTGATGATTCTAACTCCAACCCTAGCAATTACTGCTAATCCTAACTCTAACCCGAACAATTAAGGCTAATTCTAACTCTAACCCTAACAATTACTGCTAACCATTACTGCTAATCCTAACTCTAAACCTAACAACTATTGCTAACTATAACCCTAACAAATACTATGAACCCCAACTCTAACCCTAATAATTACTGCTAATCCTAACTCCAACCCTAACAATTACTGCTAATTCTAACTCCAACCCTAACAATTACTGCTAATTCTAACTCCAACCCTAACAATTACTGCTAATCCTAACTCTAACCCGAACAATTAAGGCTAATTCTAACTCTAACCCTAACAATTACTGCTAACCATTACTGCTAATCCTAACTCTAACCCTAACAATTACTGCTAATTCTAACTCCAACCCTAACAATTACTGCTAATCCTAACTCTAACCTTAACAATTACTGCTAATCCTAACCCCAACCCTAACAATTACTGCTAATTCTAACTCCAACCCTAACAATTACTGCTAATTCTAACTCCAACTCTAACAATTACTGATAATCCTACCTCTAACCCTAATAATTACTGCTAATCCTAATGCTAACCCTAACAATTACTGCTAACCCTATATCTAACCCTAAGCATTACTGCTAATCCTTACTCTAACCCTAACAATTACTGCTAATCCTAACTCTAACCCTAACAATTACTGCTAATCCTAAATCTAACCCTAACAATAAATGCTAATTCTAACTCCAACCCTAACAATTACTGCTAATCCTGACTCTAACCAGAACAATTACTGCTAATCCTAACTCTAACCCTAACTATTACAGCTAATCCTAACTCTAACCCTAACAATTACTGCTAATCCTAACGCTAACCCTAACAATTACTGCTAACCCTAACTCTAACCCTAACAATTACTGCTAATCCTAACTCTAACCCTAACAATTACTGCTAATCCTAACTCTAACCCTAACCATTACTGCTAATCCTAACTCTAACCCTAACAATTACTGCTAATTCTAACTCTAACCCTGTCACGATCCGGGGTCAGGCTCGAAGACCAGTAGCTATAGCAGTCGCAGGTCACACAGGAACCAGCAGGATAGGAACACTGAAAGGTCACCCAGGCAGATGACGCAGGCTCACCTGAGGTGCGGAGTCTAAGTACTAACCGGTCTTCACCAGCGCTTCTGAAGGTGGAGATGGATTTTGCTTCGTGTTAGCACCAGGTCGCGGTCCTCAAGATCGCCCCACCAGGAAGTGAGCAAGTCAGAGTCCAGTAGCAGATAGGGATTAAGCTGAAGCGTAGTCAAGGAGTAGCCAAAGGTCGGTAACCAGTAGTTGCAGGTTGGGATCAAACAGAAGAGTAGTCGAGGAACAAGCCAAGTGTCGATAACGGATGGTAGCAAAGATACAGACGGCAGCAGGAGAGACAAGCGAGATATCGGCTGTTGAAGGCACAATATTCTGGCGACCAGGAAGTGCAAAGACATGGCTTATAACAGGAAGTTCATGGGAGGAGCAAAGGGTTCAAGGTTCAAGGCAATAAAGATTCACAGCAGGATCATTCAAGGATTTGTCCAGGGAGCTGTCCAGCATTCCAGGTAGCTCAGTGAGTAGAGGTATTGCCAGACACCATGGAGGTCTCAGGTTCAAGTCCGAGTCCTGACAAACCCTAACAATTACTGCTAACTCTAACCCTAACAACTATTACTAACTCTAACCCTAACAAATACTACGAACCCCAACTCTGACCCTAACAATTACTGCTAATTCTTACTCCGACCCTAGAAATTACTGCTAATTCTAACTCTAACCCTAACAATTACTACTAACCCTATCTCTAACCCTAACAAATACTATGAACCCCAACTCTAACCCTAACAATTACTGCTAATTCTTACTCCGACCCTAGAAATTACTGCTAATTCTAACTCTAACCCTAACAATTACTACTAACCCTATCTCTAACCCTAACAAATACTATGAACCCCAACTCTAACCCTAACAATTACTGCTAATTCTAACTCCAACCCTAACAATTACTGCTAATTCTAACTCCAACCCTAACAATTACTGAGAATTCTAACCCTAACAATTTCTGCTAATCCTAACTCTAACCCTAAAATTTAGCGCCCACCTCAACCCTAACTTTAACCCTATCAATTGCTCCTAACCCTTACAATTACTGCTAGTCCTAACAATTACTGCTAATCCTAACTCCAACCCTAACCATTACTGCTAATCTTAAATGTAACCCTATCTCTAACCTTAACAATTACTGCTAATCCTTACTCTAACCCTAACAACTATTGCTATCTCTAACCCTAACAAATACTAAGAACCCCAACTCTAACCATAACAATTACTGCTAATCCTAACTGTAACCCTAACAATTCCTGCTGACTTTAACCCTAACATTTATTGCTAACACTAACCTTTACCCTAGCTCTAAACTCTAACCCAGGGATCCTCAAATTACGGCCCTCCAGCTGTTGCGGAACTACACATCCCATGAGGCATTGTAAAACTCTGGCATTCACAGACATGACTAGGCATGATGGGAATTGTAGTTCCTAAACAACTGAAGGGCCAAAGTTTGAAGACCTTTGCTCTAACCCTAACATGCGACTTTGGACACAAAGGTTCCTGCACTACTTTTATGCTACTTGAATGCCAGAGAGTGTAAAGTCACATTAAAGTTTCATCAAAGTCGCACTACATAAACAGAACTGTCATACTTTCCTGTTGGCAAAAAAAATGCAAAATGCACGGCAAAACGCATCAACTTGCATAGATGTGAACCTAGCACTCAACTCCTTACTCAGAGATAATTTTAGATTTCTCCTCATTTTCAGTGTCACTAGGACAAGTAGAGAGAGTGAATGTTCTTATTCAGGGACCCAGAGCAAATAAAAAAGAAAAATACGGGTTCTAACTTCTAACCCTCTCCCAATCAAAAACTGAAAAAGGCATGATATGAACACTGGTTACTTTTTTGTACAGTATAAACACTTAAAAAAATAAATATTAGGAGCGCATTTGTTCCCAGTCAGGTGACCGCGTGCTAGCTTCTTCTAGTTGTGCTGGCAGGGGCGTTGGGTTTGAGGTCCCTCATGGGTGCGTCACTTCCAGTGATGTCACTCCATTGTTGCAGGAGCAGCTTTTGAGGAATAGTGTGTGTCTGTACCCACACCTGAAGCCACATGGCGAGGTGACAACATCACTGCTACATTGTAAGACAGTGATTGAGTTTTGTCAATCCAGCTCACACTTTATAATCAGTTTTTTTTTTTCCAGTGGTAAATGTTTTTTTTCCCATCATGTTGACTGATATATTCTGCTGGAGAGCTTGAGCTTTTGAAAAACAACAGACTTGCTGGCTGGATCACAAAATGGAAATAGAAAAAGAAAAAAGACAACTAATGCAGCCACATCTAAGAATCGGTAAGCTGCAATAAAATAGATGTTTGCTTCTGGGTTCAATACTGCTTTAACCGCTTTCTGCCATGATCGGGAATTGGCTGATCACAGATCGGGGTAAATGGCCAATCACAGAACCCCTTTACCATGTGAACAGCTGTCAGCCAATGACAGCTGATCACAGGATTTAAACACAAGCTGGTCATCAGCTTTTCTTTCCCTAAAGTGGTTGTAGACCCACCTTTATAACTTCTACCTATAGGTAAGCCTATAATAAGGCTTACCTATGGGTACTATAAATAAAAAAAGATCAGCGCAAACCTGATTTGTGATGTAAACACTAAAACAAAATAAATCACTGTGCGTGAAATATGTGCTAAATAGTGCGTAAATATAAACCATCAACCTATAGGTACTGGAAATATCTCCTAAACTTGCACCGTTTAGGAGATATTTACTTTTCATGCAGCCAATGACGTCATTGGTGCATGCGCTCTGAAGGAACGGCCACCCGTGCCATTTCTTCAGAGCCCTCTGCCGTGACCGGCGGCTCCCAAACGCAAGTGCGGGAGTGACATCACGCGGCTCCGGTCAGTAATACAGAAGATGGATGCGGCCACCAGCAGGGACAACGCAGGCTTTGTTTGAAGGTAAGTGTCACACAATATGCTAGTATGCTATGCATACTAGCACATTATGCATTTACTTTGCAGGGAAGAAAAAAAAATGGAAGACTTTACTTCCTCTTTAAGGAGAGAAGAAATCCAATAACCGACTCCTGTTAATGGGACATCGGTCCCAACAGTGCTGCTAATCAGATCCCATCTGTGCCGCTTACCAGTGCCCATCAGTGCCGCCATATCAGTGCTTTATCATCAGTAATGCCTATCAGTGCTGCCTACCAGTGCCCATCAGTGCTGCCATATCAGTGCCTCATCATCAGTGTCACCTATCAGTGCAGCCTACCAATGCTACCTATCAGTGCCCTTCAGTGCTGCCAAATCAGTACCTCATCATCAGTGTCACCTATCCGTGCCGCCTACCAGTGCTACCTATCAGTGCCCATCACTGCCGCCATATCAGTGCTTTATCATCAGTACTGCCTATCAGTGCTGCCTACCAGTGCTCATCAGTGCTGCCATATCAGTGCCTCATCATCAGTGTCACCTATCAGTGCAGCCTACCAGTGCTGCCTATCAGTGCCGCCATATCAGTGCTCATCAGTGCCACCTATCAGTGCCGCCATATCGGGCGCCATCAGTACCAACTCTCAGTGCCTATTTGTTCTGCCATATCAGTGCGCATCAATGCAGCCTAATCAGTGCACATCATTGAAGGAGAAAAGTTACCTGTTTGCAAAATTTTAAAACAAACTATGAACATTTTTTTTTTCAAAATGTTCGGCCTTTTTTTTTTGTTTAGCAAAAATTAAATACCACCAAAAAAAAGCTCTTTCCTGACAGACTCCATGGCAGCATACGTATCGGGTTTGGCCCCGCCTCCAAACCTACCCATAGGACCTCACTCCCATAAATCTTTGCTCCTGTTCAGCACACGTGTTCTTTTTTTGTCCTCCAAAGGATTATCTGATATCCTACCTGAAGATGGATTCCGGGTGATGGATGGCTCTACCAGTCGGGTATGGAGCTCTCCAATAAGCCCCAGCTGCTGCGGGGTATGGAGTAGGGGCGAAGATGTATGCAGCCTTGGCCAAAAAGCCCAGCTGCTGCGGGTGGCCGGTACCCTAAGAATGAGATAAGTCCGGTGTGTGCATCCATCCCTGGTGATCTGCGGTCCGTGAGTACAAAGTCCTCCATGGCAGCT
This sequence comes from Pelophylax lessonae, assembly GCF_965119305.1. NCBI lineage: Eukaryota > Metazoa > Chordata > Amphibia > Anura > Ranidae > Pelophylax > Pelophylax lessonae. The sequence continues at coordinate 24,668,054 of NC_138779.1, read as the reverse complement.
ATTTTGTTTATATTATTGCTTGCTCGTGCCTTTATGTCTTACCTGGTTTTTCTCCTGCCTTCCCTGGTGGCTAGTGGTCCGGGGCCGGTCAGCGATTCACTTCCTGACCGGCCTCCGGTGCGTAAGCACGGCGCATGCGCAGTAAGCTGGCGTCGGTGGCGATCGCTGATGACGTCACCAGGCGCCATATTTAAACCCCAGAGCTGTCAGCAGTGTTGTGTTTGTACACACTGCTGATACTGGGTGTTACACATACGAAAATCGTTCGTTTTTGTGGTCATTTTGCTGTGCGCTGCCGCTCTGCCTGCTAACCTTGGTTCCTGAGTACTGGCCCCAGTTTGGGAGCAAAGCCCCCCCCCCCCCCGCTTTGCTGGTTTTTCTGACATGCTGTCCGGCTCATTCTTGTAGGTCAGCATCAGAATGTAAGCTACTTTACACCTCCGGTGGTCAGCCCGCCCCTAACAGGTATTTGGGGCTTCTTGGTGGGGTTGTGGGTTATAGGGGGTGGGGGTAGGAACTCAAGTGTTCCTAGCTTCCTGTCTGTGTTTTCTGTTTTTTCTCTTGTTCACAGCCCTCCTCGTTCAGAGACTAGGCACTCTTCTCAAAGAAGTGAAAGGCGCTCAAGCTCTCGCCACCGGCACTCTACTGGAAAGTCCCGTTCGGGCTCACATCATCGTAAAGCGTCCACTTCAGCCAGCCACGCACAGAGACCTGACAAAGCAGGTTGCAGGGGCTGTGGCGCTAGTGTCCCGGAGAGGAAGTTTTTCTGTGACAGATGTTTCTCCCAGGCTGCGGGAGAAAGGGATACTTCCGATCAACGCATTGAGGCTTTGGTCAAGAGAGTGGTAAAGGACTCTTTGGCAGAGTTGGGTGTCAGTCGTTCTCAAGACACTGCAACGGCTTCCCCAAGCCCTTCCCCTGTAGCACTACAGGTACAGGAAGATTTCGAGTCGGCCCACACAAGCCATCAGTCGATGCTCTTGTCGGGTAGCGACTCTGAAGATGAAGATCCCTGCTTGGGTTTTGAATATACCTTGGTGCCTTCCCTGGTTAAAGCGGTCAGAGAGACCTTAAATTGGGAAGAGTCAGCTGTTCCCCCTCCCAAGCAGAAGAAGTACTTTAAACAGCTCAATAAGGAGCGTGTTAATTTTCCCTTCCTGGGAGAGTTGGGTGAAATCATCTTGGAGGAGTGGAAAAAGGTGGAACGAAAGAATTCCTTAGTATCCAAGATGGCTAAACTTTACCCCTTCAAAGAGGATGATGTGAAACATCTTGAGTCTCCTCCCCTAGTTGACGCAGCAGTCATGAGACTGGTCAAGCACGTGACCCTTCCCTTAGAGGATACGGTCTCATTTAAAGACCCGTTGGACCGAAGGATGGACTCTGATTTGAAGAGAATCTACCTTACAGCAGGTATGGCCTGTAAACCAGTCCTGGCTTTGGCTGCTCTATCCAAAGCCATGGAGTCTTGGGCTGATGTGGTAGACGAATCGGTCAGATCGGTTTCGGAGGAGGTGGCCAGAAGCGCTCCAATCCAGGAGCTTAGGCTGGGCGCGTCGTTCCTTGGGGAGGCTTCCATAGACTTGATCCGTCTATTGGCAAGAGTTATGCTGTCCTCGGTCACAGCTAAGAGAGCTCTTTGGCTCCGCCCTTGGGTTGCGGATCCGGCATCAAAGCAAGTTTGGTGCCGTATTCCCTTTGAGGGGTCCTCCCTTTTCGGGAATAAACTTGACGAGGCCATAACCCGGGCTACAGGCGGTAAGTCTGGGTTTCTTCCCCAGGATCGGCGCCAGTTCAACGTCAAGAAAGGACAGCCTACCAGAAGATTTGTGCCTGACCGGGCCAGGGAAGCTCGTTCTTATAGACCTGGTCGGGAGTTCAACCGGAACTGGAGATCCAGACAGTCTTCCAGGAAGACGACAAAGAACGTCTCCTCGGGGGACCGTGAGCCCACTAAGTCCTTTTGAAGGTGGGCCCGCTCAGACATGTCGGGTGGGTGCGCGTCTACGCTCCTTCCGACATGTCTGGGCGGCTTCGATTCAGGACCCCTGGGCCGTCAGGACGGTGTCTTCAGGCCACAAGTGGGTCTTCAAGGAGAGGCCAGGCTCAAGGTTCCTGCCTACTGCCATACCATGCCTAGAAGAAAGGCGTCAGATTTTGTTTTCTTACGTCGAAGCTCTCATTGCTCAAGGGGCTGTCATCTCCGTTCCAGAGTCCGAGCGAGGCCAAGGAATATATTCTCCGCTCTTTCTGGTCCAAAAGAAGAACGGATCATGGAGACCAGTAATAGATTTGACCTTCTTGAACAAATTCATAAAAAAAGAAAGGTTCAAAATGGAGACCCTGTTGTCCATACAGCAGTCAGTCCAGCCGGCAGATTGGATGGTGTCCATCGACTTGAAAGACGCCTACTTTCATGTCCCTGTGGACGAAGATTTTCAAAGGTTTCTCCGGTTCGAAGTGGGAGGATTACATCTTCAGTTTATCTGTCTCCCATTCGGGCTCTCAACATCTCCACGGACCTTTTCAAAAATCTTATTGGCCGTGGTAGCCCTACTGAGATTGAAAGGTATCCGTCTTCACCACTATTTGGACGATCTACTCCTGTTGTCCCAAGACAGAGACCAACTATTAGTTCATCTGGAGCAGGTCGTGTCCACTCTCCAGAAGTTTGGTTGGTTACTCAACAAGGAGAAGAGTCACCTGATTCCAACTCAGTCCCTGATCTACTTGGGCGCTCTGTTCGACACAGAGAAGGCGACTATCTCTCTTCCAGAGGAAAAGATAGGGACTCTTCGAGACAGGATTCGCTTTGCCCTCTCATCCTCTCATCTTCAGGCACGTCAATGCCTGAAGGTGATCGGGACTATGGTCGCAGTAGTCCCCATGGTGAAGTGGGCCCTGTGGAGGATGAGACCCTTTCAGAAGGGATTCCTTCAGCAATGGGATACGTGGCATCTGGATCAACGCATCTTCTTAACCCCTTCAATGAGAGCGAGTCTCCCCTGGTGGTTATGCAGAGACCACCTGCTGAACTGCCACTCTCTGAGGCCAGCTCCGTGGGTAGTGGTTACCTCGGACGCCAGCAACATAGGCTGGGGTGCCCACTGTCTGTCGGAGGTGGCACAGGGCAGGTGGGAGTTTTCCACTCGAGGAATAGTATCCAACATACTAGAACTCCGAGCAGCATTCCAAGCTCTTCGAGCATTTGCTCACCTGACAAAAGACCAACCTGTCATGCTGCGCCTGGACAACACCTCAGCAGTGGCATACATCAGGAAACAAGGGGGAACACGCAGCTGGTCCCTATTGAGGGAAGTGGAGCCGATTATGTCCTGGGCACAGAAAAATCTCTCGAATCTTTCAGCGGTTTATGTTCCAGGAGTCCAGAATGTCAAAGCAGACTTCTTGTCCAGAGTGGATCTGGACAACAACGAGTGGTCCCTTCACAAGGAAACGTTCAACTGGATCCTAACATTGGGGCTTTCTCCAGAGGTAGACCTCTTCGCCTCCCCCTGCAATCACAAACTGCCGAAGTACTACTCAAGATTCAGAGATCCACAAGCATCAGGGATAGATGCACTCTCGGATCAGTGGAGATTCCACAGGGCATACGCCTTCCCACCAATTCCGATTGTGTTGCAGTTCCTTCGGAGACTCAGGTCGGAGCCAGTGGAGGTAGTGGCGGTGATTCCCTTCTGGCCGAACAGGCCATGGTTTCCCCTTCTGACGCTACTCAGTGTCCGAGACCCAATCCCGCTACCCTTCAGACCGGATCTGTTGTCCCAGGGGTCTGTACTCCATCCGTGCCCAGACCGTTTACATCTCAGGGTCTGGATGTTGAGAGGAGGAGGTTACAGGCTTTAGGCTGTCCAGAAACGGCAATCTCGACATTACTTAGTGCTAGAAGAAGCTCAACGAACAGGGTGTATCAGAGAATCTGGGAAAAATTTTCTGCACAACTGAATACAAGGCCTGATCCTCAATCTTCAATTAAGATCCAGGATGTATTGAGCTTTCTCCAATCAGGACTGGATTTGCCTCTATCAGTGAGTTCGCTCAGAGTCCAGGTCTCGGCTATTTCCGCTTTTACAGGGATCTCCTGGGCCACTCATGCCCTAATTCGTCAGTTCTTCCAAGGGGCAGTGAGAATCAGACCTCAGAGAAAACCCAGGTTTCCCAAGTGGGATCTGCCACTAGTTCTGGATTTCCTGGCGAGTCAGATTCAAGACATGTCTGATTCTTTGACCATAAGAGAGCTTACACTGATAACAGTGTTTCTGGTAGCTATAACCTCAGCAAAAAGAGTGTCGGAAATTGGGTCCTTTGGGACACAAGAGCCTTTCTTAACCTTTTTTCCTGACAGAGTGGTGCTCATCCCCATGCTGGATGCGAGACCAAAAAGGACCTCTGTCTTCCATGAAAACATAGAAACAGTATTACCAACCTTTAGACAGGAAGAGGAAGAATCTTCGGTTCATCCGCTGGATGTTGGAGAGTGTATTAAGAAATATTTAGATGCCACTTCCTCTTTCAGAAAATCAGAACATCTTTTTGTTACCTTCTATGGAAAAAACAAAGGTTCAAGAGCCTCGACGAGATCCATTTCCTCTTGGATCATCCAGACCATCCAGTGGGCTTATAGGGCTAAGGGCTTGACCCCTCCAGCAGTAGTTACAGCTCATTCGACGCGGAGCATCTCTACCTCCTGGGCAGTATCCAGACATGTGGCTCCTGAAGTCATTTGCAGAGCAGCGTTGTGGTCCTCTATTAACACTTTCTTATCCCATTACTGTGTTGAGCCAGCGGCTCTTTCTTCTGTGAATTTCGGTTTGCAAGCCCTGTCTGTTTGACAAAATGCATTAAACTTTTCTGTTCAGCACCTGCCCACCCTGTGTGTACGGCGAGTTATTTCCCGATACGTATGCTGCCATGGAGTCTGTCAGGAAAACGGAAAATTTATATCAAATACTTACCGTAATTTTCCTTTCCTGATGGACTCCATGGCAGCAGGAGTTCCCTCCCGGATTTCTGTGGAGGATAGTTACAGAACACGTGTGCTGAACAGGAGCAAAGATTTATGGGAGTGAGGTCCTATGGGTAGGTTTGGAGGCGGGGCCAAACCCGATACGTATGCTGCCATGGAGTCCATCAGGAAAGGAAAATTACGGTAAGTATTTGATATAAATTTTCCGTTATTTGTGTGAAAAAATTATAAAAATGTGAAATGGGTACAGTGTTGCAATTGTCATTCAAAATGTGACAGCGCTGAAAGCTGAAAATTGGCCTGGGCAGGAAGGGGGTATATGTGCCCAGTATGCAAGTGGTTAATTGGATATTTCTTTTAATACATATACATATATATATATATATATACTCACACTCCAGTGGGGACATTAGCATACCTCCCAACTGTCCCGGATTTGGAGCGATTGTTCCTATTTGGAACCAAATCCTTCTTTCTCTCGTTACTTTTCAAATGTCCCTCTTTCTGGTCTGGGGTATTGACATAAAAAAAAAATTACATTGAAGGTTTTTTTTAAAAAAAAATAAAAAAAATGCAGAGTTATCCATCCTGCAAAACTGCATGTACATTCATTCTGTGCATACAGGGACGACATGGAATGTTATTCTGCTTTTTTATCTCCAGGTCAAAAGGTATTCATTCATACAGATTAGATTGAATCAGGAAAATGCTGCATTATGACCACTAGATGGAGCTTGCGATTATAGTAAATAAGTATTCCTTTACAGTAGGCGATTGTCAGCATCACCTAGTGCAGGAGTTCCCAAAATGTGGGTCGGGACCCACTGGTGGGTCGTCGCGAGCTGCGTTTGAGTGGGTCGCGCTGAGCCGGAAATCACCGAGAGCGGGCCCGCCTAAATTGTGCTGTGCGAGCCCGCGCAAATTACAGAGAGCCGCTAGCAGTCAAATCGCGATGGATTCAGGACCCCGCCCACGCAGTTTACGGAAGCTATTCTGCATTTCCCTGTGAGGAGGATACTTGCATCAGTGAGTAGGTATGTGGGCTGTTATGTAGGATATGTTCATGGGGTGCAGAGCCAGCTCCTCGGTCCTGCTGGCGGCAGCGGTGGTGGCTAAACTGGCGGCGGGATTCTCTCGGCTATAGCGGACAGAGACAGCAGCCTTGGTGTCATAGGAGGACCAGGTGGCCCGGCGGTGTCAGGAATTCATGGCAGCTTCTGTGACCCCCAGTAGAGGATCTGAAGGAGAAGAGCCAGGACACCAGGACCAGCATAGAGCTCCCCATCATAGAGACTCTGGGTGAGGTGTGTTGGGCCCTGGAGAGGGCAAACAGGGGCTTCACCTTCACTGATTCACTCTTCTCTCTATAAGTGAATACCATTCGACCTGGAGAGAAAATAGTATAACAACATAAGATTTTCCCCCCATTCGCACAGAGTGAATGTACATAGAATTTCTCTGGACGAATAGCTCCACAATATTTTTCAAAAATACACATCTATGTAACTACCAAAAGTGTTAGGCTGTCATAAACCTCCTATACAACCCCTAAATTAATGGATATTGGTATTGTGGGTAATTAGGTGTGGGTTTACCATTTATTTTTAGTGCATTCATTCATGTTCCGTGTCTCTGGGGGTGTGGCCTTTGCCTACATTCTTTGTGCTAAAGGTGTCCCTTTTTGCGATCCTAAAATTTTGGGAGTTATACACTAATTACAGTTCTGATGACAACAAGGGATTTCCTCTCACTTCCTGTTTGGCTATGGGACAGGAAGTGAAGGGAAATCTCCCAAATGGGACACAGGTGACAAAAATAATAATTAATAGACAATTACCCTCCCTTAGTCTATCTAAAATGGAAAAAAGTTTTGCCTTCAATTCTACTTTAAACTTTCCATGTAGTGAGGTTGTTTCCCGTGTAATACTGAAGTCATTCTAGGCATCACTGCTGCCTGCTCCTGTGTTCTGGGTGGAGGTCCTTGCTGCCTGCTCCTGTGTTCTGGGTGGAGGTCCCTGCTGCCTGCTCCTGTGTTCTAAGTGGGGGTCCTTGCTGCCTCCTCCTGTGTTCTAGGTGGAGGTCACTGCTGCCTCCTCCTGTGTTCTGGGTGGAGGTCCTTGCTGCCTCCTCCTGTGTTCTAGGTGGAGGTCACTGCTGCCTCCTCCTGTGTTCTGGGTGGAGGTCCTTGCTGCCTCCTCCTGTGTTCTGGGTGGAGGTCCCTGCTGCCTGCTCCTGTGTTCTAGGTGGAGGTCACTGCTACCTGCTTCTGCGTTCTAGGTGGAGGTCCCTGCTGCTTGCTCCTGTGTTCTGGGTGGAGTTCCCTGCTGCCTGCTCCTGTGTTCTGGGTGGTGGTCCTTGCTGTCTGCTCCTGTGTTCTGGGTGGAGGTCCCTGCTGCCTGCTCCTGTGTTCTAGGTGGGGGTCCTTGCTGTCTCCTCCTGTGTTCTAGGTGGAGGTCACTGCTGCCTGCTCCTGTGTTCTGGGTGGAGGTCCTTTGCTGCCTCCTCCTGTGTTCTGGGTGGAGGTCCCTGCTGCCTCCTCCTGTGTTCTGGGTGGAGGTCCCTGCTGCCTGCTCCTGTGTTCTATGTGGAGATCCCTGCTGCCTGCTCCTGTGTTCTATGTGGAGATCCCTGCTGCCTGCTCCTGTGTTCTGGGTGGAGGTCCCTGCTGCCTGCTCCTGTGTTCTAGGTGGAGGTCACTGCTGCCTGCTCCTGTGTTCTGGGTGGAGGTCCTTGCTGCCTCCTCCTGTGTTCTGGGTGGAGGTCCCTGCTGCCTCCTCCTGTGTTCTATGTGGAGATCCCTGTTGCCTGCTCCTGTGTTCTATGTGGAGATCCCTGCTGCCTGCTCCTGTGTTCTAGGTGGGGGTCCCTGCTGCCTGCTCCTGTGTTCTAGGTAGGGGGCCCTGCTGCCTGCTCCTGTGTTCTAGGTGGGGGTCCCTGCTGCCTGCTCCTGTGTTCTGGGTGGAGGTCCCTGCTGCCTGCTCCTGTGTTCTAGGTGGGGGTCCCTGCTGCCTGCTCCTGTGTTCTGGGTGGAGGTCCCTGCTGCCTGCTCCTGTGTTCTGGGTGGAGGTCCCTGCTCCTGTGTTCTGGGTGGGGGTCCTTGTTGCCGGCTCCTGTGTTCTGGGTGGAGGTCCCTGCTGCCTGCTCCTGTGTTCTGGGTGGAGGTCCCTGCTGCCTGCTCCTGTGTTCTGGGTGGGGGTCCTTGCTGCCTCCTCCTGTGTTCTGGGTGGAGGTCCCTGCTGCCTGCTTCTGTTTTCTGGGTAGAGGTTCTTGCTGCCTGCTCTTGTGTTCTGGGTGGAAGTCCCTGCTGCCTGCTCCTGTGTTCTGGGTGGAGGTCCCTGCTGCCTGCTCCTGTGTTCTGGGTGGGGGTCCTTGCTGCCGGCTCCTGTGTTCTGGGTGGAGGTCCCTGCTGCCTGCTCCTGTGTTCTGGGTGGTGGTCCCTGCTGCCTGCTCATGTGTTCTGGGTGGAGGTCCCTGCTGCCTGCTCCTGTGTTCTGGGTGGTGGTTCCTGCTGCCGGCTCCTGTGTTCTGGGTGGAGGTCCTTGCTGCCTGCTCCTGTGTTCTGGGTGGTGGTCCCTGCTGCCTGCTCCTGTGTTCTGGGTGGAGGTCCTTGCTGCCTGCTCCTGTGTTCTGGGTGGTGGTCCCTGCTGCCCGCTCCTGTGTTCTGGGTGGAGGTCCCTGCTGCCTGCTCCTGTCCTGTGTGTTAGTCCTGAGCTGCTTTCCTTGTGTTCAGAGTATGAATATGGTCTGATCTTGTGTGGCTTTCTGCTGCCTTGTCCTGTGTTCTGAGTGTGGGCTCCTAGTGTCTGCTCCTATCAGCTGTGTAAGACTGTGGCCTCTTCTTGTGTTTTAGGTGTAAGTCCCTGATGCCTTCCCACATACTCAGGGTGTGGGTCCCTGCTGCCTGCTCCTGGACTCTGGGTGTGGGTCCCTGCTGCCTGCTCCTGGACTCTGGGTATGGGTGTATGCTGCCTGATTATAAGTTCAAGTCCCTTCTGCTTGTCCCTGGACTCTGGGTTCTGTACTGTGCTAACTGCTCCTGGGTTCAAGTCCTTAATGCTGGGTTCTGATTGCATATCCCTGCTGCCTGCTTATGTGCTGTGGATATAGACACCTTCTCCTGTGCTCTGTTCATGGCTCCATGCTGTCTGTTCCTGAGCTCTGAGTTAGTGTCCCTGCTGCCTGCTCCTTAGTTCTGGGAATGGGTCCCTGTTGTGACTTCTTAGGCTCTGGATAGTGGTACCTGCTTGCCTGGGTGTGGGTCCCTGTCCCTGTGCCCCGGGTTGCCGCTGTGTCCCGGGTTGGGCTGCCTGCCGCTGTGTTCCGGGCGGCGGTCCCTGCCGTTGTGTTCCAGGTGGGATTCCCTGCCGTTGTGTTCCGGGTGGCGGTCCCTGCCATTGTGTTCCGGGTGGCGGTCCCTGCCGCTGTGTTCCGGGTGGGGGTCCCTGCTCCTGTGTTCCGGGTGGGGTTCCCTGCCCCTGTGTTCCGGGTGGCGGTCCCTGCCATTGTGTTCCGGGTGGCGGTCCCTGCCGCTGTGTTCCGGGTGGGGGTCCCTGCTCCTGTGTTCCGGGTGGGGTTCCCTGCTCCTGTTTTCCGGGTGGGGGTCCCTGCCCCTGTGTTCCGGGTGGGGGTCCCTGCCCCTGTGTTCCGGGTGGGGGGTCCCTGCTCCTGTGTTCCGGGTGGGGTTCCCTGCCCCAGTGTTCCGGGTGGGGGGTCCCTGCTCCTGTGTTCCGGGTGGGGTTCCCTGCTCCTGTGTTCCGGGTGGGGTTCCCTGCTCCTGTGTTCCGGGTGGGGGGTCCCTGCTCCTGTATTTTGGGTGGGGGTCCCTGCTCCTGTGTTCCGGGTATGGGGTCCCTGCTCCTGTATTTTGGGTGGGGGTCCCTGCTCCTGTCTTCAGGGTAGGGGGGTCCCTGCAGCTGTGTCCCGGGCTGGGGGTCCCCGCTCCTGTGTTCTGGGTGGGGGTCCCCGCTCCGGTGTTCTGGGTGGGGGTCTCCGCTCCGGTGTTCTGGGTGGGGGTCCCCGCTCCGGTGTTCTGGGTGGGGGTCCCCGTTCCTATAGCTACACTCCAGGTGGGGGTCCTGGTCCCCCTGTTATGCTCCCCTAGTACCTAGTCACGTGTCCTTTGTATGCCCCCTCCCCCAGCCCCGGATGGGGGTCACAGCCGGCATTCTCTTTATTACTCCCATAAATTGGTGCTGATGCTGCGTCTGCACCGGCCGCCTCTGCCGCACCACCCCATCCCGACCGCCAGAGGGCAGCAGTCTCCCCTCCCTACGCGCATCCGCAATCTCCGCAGCTCAGGACGTCACCTCCCGCTCCACCTCTCTCACCCTCTCATTGGCTCTCTGCTGACCAGCTCGCTCGAGGATTGGCCATGAGGGCCATCATTCATAGGAGGCGGGCGGGGCGTTCCGGCGCTGGCTCGGCTGGGCTCTGGGGGCCTCAGTCAGAGTCAGTCAGCGGAGGAGGACGGAGCGTACCCCGCACAGTGCCGCACGGTCCCGGCCTATCCCCTCCATGGCTGCAGCCACAGCCGCCCCCTGCTCACGGTGAGTCCGCATGGCAGCAGGACCGCGCCTCCTATCGCGGGAGGGGGTCGTGATAGAGGGTGGGGTGTGGCATCGCGACTGCGTGACGTCATGTGACGTCACTGCGCCCATCACAACAAATGAGGGTGGAATGTCACCCTATCTTCACCGACACCCACATTACATCATCTGTAGGGTGACATCCGGGTGACAGATGACAGGACACTGGGTGACAGCAGGGGGACAAATGACAGGACACTGGGTGACCTATGACAGGACACTGGGTGGTATCTGGGTGACAGATGACAGGACACTGGGTGACACCAGGGGGACAGATGACAGGACACAGGGTGATAGCGTGACAGATGACAGGACACTGGGTGGTATCTGGTTGACCTATGACAGGACACTGGGTGACCTATGACATCACACTGGGTGACACCAGGGGGGCAGATGACAGGACAATGGGTGACAGATGACAGGGCATTGGGTGATATCTGAATGGTGGATGACAGGTCTTTGGGTGATATCTGGGTGACAGATGACAGGACACTGGGTGATATCTATGACAGATGACAGGACTCTGGGTGACAGATGACAGGGCATTGGGTGATATCTGGGTGACAGATGACAGGACGCTGGGTGATATCTATGACAGATGACAGGACGCTGGGTGATATCTATGACAGATGACAGGACGCTGGGTGATATCTGGGTGACAGATGACAGGGCATTGGGTGATATCTGGGTGACAGATGACAGGACATTGGGTGATAGGGGGACAGATGACAGGACAATGGATGACACCAGGGTGACAGATGACAGGTCATTGGGTGATATCTGGGTGACAGATGACAGGACACTGGGTGATATCTGGGTGACAGATGACAGGACACTGGGTGATATCTGGGTGACAGAAGACAGGACACTGGGTGATATCTGGGTGACAGAAGACAGGACTCTGGGTGAGAGATGACAGGACGCTGGGTGATATCTGGTGACAGATGACAGGGCACTGGGTGATATCTATGAGAGATGACAGGCCACTGGGTGATATCTGGGTGACAGATGACAGGACGCTGGGTGATATCTATGACAGATGACAGGACGCTGGGTGATATCTGGGTGACAGATGACAGGGCATTGGGTGATATCTGGGTGACAGATGACAGGACATTGGGTGATAGGGGGACAGATGACAGGACAATGGATGACACCAGGGTGACAGATGACAGGTCATTGGGTGATATCTGGGTGACAGATGACAGGACACTGGGTGATATCTGGGTGACAGATGACAGGACACTGGGTGATATCTGGGTGACAGAAGACAGGACACTGGGTGATATCTGGGTGACAGAAGACAGGACTCTGGGTGAGAGATGACAGGACGCTGGGTGATATCTGGTGACAGATGACAGGGCACTGGGTGATATCTATGAGAGATGACAGGCCACTGGGTGATATCTGGGTGACAGATGACAGGACGCTGGGTGATATCTATGACAGATGACAGGACGCTGGGTGATATCTGGGTGACAGATGACAGGGCATTGGGTGATATCTGGGTGACAGATGACAGGACATTGGGTGATAGGGGGACAGATGACAGGACAATGGATGACACCAGGGTGACAGATGACAGGTCATTGGGTGATATCTGGGTGACAGATGACAGGACACTGGGTGATATCTGGGTGACAGATGACAGGACACTGGGTGATATCTGGGTGACAGAAGACAGGACACTGGGTGATATCTGGGTGACAGAAGACAGGACACTGGGTGATATCTGGGTGACAGAAGACAGGACTCTGGGTGAGAGATGACAGGACGCTGGGTGATATCTGGTGACAGATGACAGGGCACTGGGTGATATCTATGAGAGATGACAGGCCACTGGGTGATATCTGGGTGACAGATGACAGGACGCTGGGTGATATCTATGACAGATGACAGGACGCTGGGTGATATCTGGGTGACAGATGACAGGACACTGGGTGACAGATGACAGGACGCTGGGTGATATCTGGGTGGCAGTTGTCACACTGCTGCACTGTGGTTTGGGGCTGCCTGGTTATATATAACTTAGTATGTGATCTGTACTATTATTATTGTCCTGTGTAGAGGAAGGCCATGGACCCTGTGTAAAGGAAAGCCATGGACCCTGTGTAGAGGAAAGCCATGGACCCTGTGTAGAGGAAAGCCATGGACCCTGTGTAGAGGAAAGCCATGGACCCTGTGTGGAGGAAGGCGGTAGGCAATGGATGCTGTGTAGAGGAAGGCGGTAGGCCATGGACCCTGTGTAGAGGAAGGCCATGGACCCTGTGTAGAGGAAGGCGGTAGGCCATGGACCCTGTGTAGAGGAAGGCGATGGATGCTGTGTAGAGGAAGGCGGTAGGCCATGGACCCTGTGTAGAGGAAGGCGATGGATGCTGTGTAGAGGAAGGCGGTAGGCGATGGATGCTGTGTAGAGGAAGGCGGTAGGCGATGGATACTCTGTGGAGGACGGAGGTAGGCGATGGATGCTCTGTAGAGGAAGGCGGTAGGCGGCAGGCGATGGATGCTGTGTAGAGGAAGGCGGTAGGCGATGGATGCTCTGTGGAGGAAGGCGGTAGGCGATGGATGCTCTGTGGAGGAAGGCGGTAGGCGATGGATCCTGTGTGGAGGAAGGTGGTAGGCGATGGATCCTGTGTAGAGGAAGGCGATAGGCGATGGATGCTGTGTAGAGGAAGGCGGTAGGTGATGGATGCTGTGTAGAGGAAGGCGGTAGGCGATGGATGCTGTGTAGTGGTAGGCGATGGATGCTGTGTAGTGGAAGGCGGTAGGTGATGGATGCTGTGTAGAGGAAGGCGATAGGCGATGGATGCTGTGTAGTGGTAGGCGATGGATGCTGTGTAGAGGAAGGCGGTAGGCGATGGATGCTGTGTAGTGGAAGGCGGAAGGCGATGGATCCTGTGTAGAGGAAGGTGGTAGGCGGTGGATCCTGTGTAGAGGAAGGCGGTAGACAGTAGATCCTGTGAAGAGGAAGGCGGTAGACGGTAGATCCTGTGTAGAGGAAGGCGGTAGGCGGTGGATCCTGTGTTGAAGAAGGCGGTAGGCGGTGGATCCTGTGTTGAAGAAGGCGGTAGGCGGTGGATCCTGTGTAGAGGAAGGCGGTGGATCCTGTGTAGAGGAAGGCGGCAGGCGGTGGATCCTGTGTAGAGGAAGGCGGCAGGCGGTGGATCCTGTGTAGAGGAAGGCGGCAGGCGGTGGATCCTGTGTAGAGGAAGGCGGCAGGCGGTGGATCCTGTGTAGAGGAAGGCGGTAGGCGGTGGATCCTGTGTAGAGGAAGGCGGTAGGCGGTGGATCCTGTGTAGAGGAAGGCGGTGGATCCTGTGTAGAGGAAGGTGGTAAGCGGTGGATCCTGTGTAGAGGAAGGCGATGGATCCTTTGTAGAGGAAGGAGGAAGGCGATGGATCCTGTGTAGAGGAAGGAGGAAGGCGATGGATCGTGTGTAGAGGAAGGAGGAAGGCGATGGATCCTGTGTAGAGGAAGGAGGAAGGCGATGGATCCTGTGTAGAGGAAGGAGGAAGGCGATGGATCCTGTGTAGAGGAAGGAGGAAGGCGATGGATCGTGTGTAGAGGAAGGCGGTAGCCGATGATTCTCTGGAAATCAGATCAGAATTCCCCAATATCTCCCTCCGGATATGCAGAATTCTCTTTATTCATTCCACACATCTCATGAGTCACACTGATCACATCTAAGTGTATGCAAAATCTGTATACCCCCTATTCCTACCCCCCATATCATCCACTTACCCCCCCCCATATCATCCACCTATACCCCCCATATCATCTACCTATACCCCCCATATCATCTACCCATCCCCCTGTCATCCACCTTTCCTCTCATATTGTCTCCCTATCCATTTGTATCATCCACCTATCCCAATCCTCCCATATCATCTATCTATCCTCCCATACCGTCCACCTGTCCTCATATCATCCGCCGATCCCTCCATATCACCCTCCTATCATCTATCTGTATCCGGATTTGAGTCGGGAAGTGCAAGTTATTACCATCATACACTATTCTTCATATCACACCTGTCTTTCTTTCTTTCAATCCAATATACACTATATTACCAAAAGTATTGGGACGCCTGCCTTTACACACACATGAACTTTAATGGCACCCCAGTCTTAGTCCGTAGGGTTCAATATTGAGTTGGCCCACTCTTTGCAGCTATAACAGCTTGAACTCTTCTGGGAAGGCTGTCCACAAGGTTTAGGAGTGTGTCTATGGGGATGTCTGACCATTCTTCCAGAAGAGCATTTGTGAGGTCAGGCACTGATGTTGTTGGACGAGAAGGCCTGACTCGCAGTCTCCGCTCCAATTTATCCCAAAGATGTTCTATTGGGTTGAGGTCAGGACTCTGTGCAGGCCAGTCAAGTTCCTCCATCTCAAACTCGCTCATCCATGTCTTTATGGACCTTGCTTAGTGTATATTTTTCTATCTCGCATATCTCTCTCTTTCTCTGTATCGCATACGTTTTTCTCTCTTGCTGTCATGTATCTCTCTCATATAAGTTTTTCTCTCTCTTTCTCTCGACTCTGTCTCTCGTCTCTGTCTCTCGTCTCTCTCTCCTCTCTGTCTCTCGTCTCTCTCTCCTCTCTGTCTCTCGTCTCTCTCTCCTCTCTCTCCTCTCGTCTCTCTCTCTCTCGTCTTTCGTCTCTCTCTCTCGTCTTTCGTCTCTCTCTCTCGTCTTTCGTCTCTCTCTCTCGTCTTTCGTCTCTCTCTCTCGTCTTTCGTCTCTCTCTCTCGTCTTTCGTCTCTCTCTCTCGTCTTTCGTCTCTCTCTCTCGTCTTTCGTCTCTCTATCTCTCGTCTTTCGTCTCTCTCTCTCTCGTCTTTCGTCTCTCTCTCTCGTGTCTCTCTCGTCTTTCGTCTCTCTCTCTCTCGTCTTTCGTCTCTCTCTCGTGTCTCTCTCGTCTTTCGTCTCTCTCTCGTGTCTCTCTCTCTCTCGTGTCTCTCTCGCGTCTCTCTTTCGTCTCTTTCTCGTGCCTCTCTCTCTCGTCTCTCTCTCGTCTCTCTCGTCTCTCTCTTTTGTGTCTCTCTCTCGTCTCTCTCTTTTGTGTCTCTCTCTCTCTCGTCTCTCTCTTTTGTGTCTCTCTCTCTCTCGTCTCTCTCTTTTGTGTCTCTCTCTTTTGTGTCTCTCTCTTTTGTGTCTCTCTCTTTTGTGTCTCTCTCTCGTCTCTCTCTTCTCTCTCTCGTGTCTCTCTCTCTCTCTCGTCTCTCTCTCTCGCGTCTCTCTTTCGTCTTTCTCGTGTCTCTTTAGTCTCTCTCGCGTCTCTCTCTCTTTCTCTCGTCTCTTTCTCGTGTCTCTCTCTCTCTCTCGTCTCTCTCGTCTCTCTCTCTCTCGTCTCTCTCTCTCGTCTCTCTCTCTCGTGTCTCTCTCTCTCGTCTCTCTCTCTCGTGTCTCTCTCTCTCGTGTCTCTCTCTCTCGTGTCTCTCTCTCGTGTCTCTCTCTCGTGTCTCTCTCTCTCGTGTCTCTCTCTCTCGTGTCTCTCTCTCTCGTGTCTCTCTCTCGTGTCTCTCTCTCGTGTCTCTCTCTCTCGTCTCTCTCTCGTGTCTCTCTCTCCTCTTTCTCTCGTGTCTCTCTCTCTCTCGTCTCTCTCCTCTCTCTCGTCTCTCTCTCTCGTCTCTCTCCTCTCTCTCGTCTCTCTCTCCATCACATGTCTCTCCTCTCTTCCTCAGATATCTCTCATAGGGTAGCCATGTAGAGCCCACACCTAGGTAGAAATGCTGGGAGGGATCCTGCGCTCTGCAGTGGATTGCACTGATTGCTGTAGCAGTTCTGTATTGTAGCAGTTCTGTATTGTAGCAGTTCTGTATTGTAGCAGTTCTGTATTGTGGATGTCAGTAATGTGTATTTCAGGTTTATGTTGGTATTTCACCCGTCTCTCTGCATTAACCCCTCACCTCCTGTGTGGTGTGGCGCCCAGCAGATGCACCTCGTCCCCTAGGCCCTTGCGTATGGTGTCACCCCACCTCTCAGACACAGAGCCTGCTGGGGAATTAGTTATCCAGCCTGCAGTTTCTGTTTGCCTGGGAGATTTATTTTCTGGGGGGGTGAATGTGGATTTGATGGAGTCCGGCGCTGTGGGCAGGCCAGGGATTCCTCTATCCCCGGGGTGTTGCAGTCACATAGGTTGCAGATCTGGCTTGTTCCTTTTTTTATGGTGCATTTCCCTGGGGTGGACCCTGAGTGCAGCCCCTCCGCAGTGTCTTAACCCTTTCAGCAGCCGGCCAGCCCCTCCAGGCTCAATCAGTTTGCAGCAAGAGAGATCTAGCCGTGTAAATGCATTCTCTTGGCTCCACCACCCGATTCCATGGGATTTTTTTTTTTTTTTTTCTCTGCATCCATATTTTATTCCAGCATAAGCAGACATCTGATCCGTCATAAAAAGCTGCCGGGCCAAATGAGCCTTACAGATGTTTTCCTGGACTCCATCCCTGAGCTGGAGCAGCCATGTTAAGTGAAAGCCCAAGATGGCAGCAGTCTCCAGTTGTCAGGCCTTGCTGCCTCTCCTGCTGACAATCCGGGGGTCAGTCGTTAAAATAAAAAATCCTTCCAGTGTTATCATCTCTGATTATCCCCCATCGCCATCTTCCAATCTCATAATATTCTCGCAATCTCTGATGTTTAACCCTTAGAACTCATTTTACATCCCAGTTCAACGTGCCGGCCTGTAGTGTCTGCTCAGTGTATAAACAGGGGTGCCTGGCTGGTGGGGGTTGCACAGACTTTGTACAGGATGAGATTGCACAGCTGTCAGATCATCCAACCGCTGTTGGTTGCAATGGCCCTCATTGTCTAAATACCAACATTTTCACTTTTTTTTTTTTTTTATCTGAATGTAGAGCTTCAAATTTGTCACACCTATGTAAACATTTCCGAATATTTCTAAATGTCAGAGCGTTTTCAGCGCACTTTTTATAGGTCACTGGCATCGCCATTTAAATATTCTAAATTTAGTGTTCATTGGTTATTTTTAGTATAAGTAGGATCTGATGTTTGTTTATTGATGATCAAATTTGTGATAATTGGGATGGTGCCATTGATGTCCATAGGCTGAGATTTGACATGCGATTTGACCTGTCAAATAGCGCTAATATGTGAACAGGGGATTATTGTCAAAGCTTAACCACTTCTGGACCGGAAAATTTTCCCCCCTAATGACCAGGCCATATTTTGCGATTCGGCACTGCATTACTTTAAGGCCCGTACACACGTGCAGATTGTCGGCCGAAAAGATTCGGCCGACGACCGATTTTCGGCTTGTTAGTGTGATGCTTCCGACAGCCGACAGCGCACTTTCGGTCGAACAGAATCTGTCGTGCAAGCATTAAAATTTTTGTATGCCGACACCAGAACGGCCAATTGTTCGCCAGTCAGTACAGATTTCGGCCGACAGACAGCAGATTTGCAAGACTGGGCATGCTCAGAAAAAAAAAAACACACGGAAAGTTAATCATCACATGATTGTTGGCCGACAAAATTCGTGTGCAGTCTTTTGCAGTTTTCAACAGACACGACAGCCCTGGACAAAAGACGGCCGATTGTTCGGCCGACGATCGGTACGTGTGTACGGGGCTTCAACGGACAATTCCGCGGTTGTGCAACACTGTACTCAAATAAAATTGATGTCTTTTTTTCCCCCCACAAACAGAGCTTTCTTTTGGTGGTATTTGATCACCTGTGCGATATTTATTTATTTTTTTTTATTTTTATTTTTAGCTCTATAAACAAAAAAAGCAACAATTCTGAAAAAAAACCCCAATATTTTTCACATTCTGCTATATAACATTCTCAAAAAAAAAAATTTAAAAATCAAAATTTTTTAACATTTTAGGCCAATTTGTTTTCTGCTACATATTTTTGGTAAAAAAAAATTCACAATAAGCGTATTTTGATTGGTTTGCGCAAAAGTTATTGCGTCTACAAACTACGGGAAAGATTTGTCATTTTTATTGTTTTTTTTTTTTTTTACTAGTAATGGCGGCGATCTGTAATTTTTAGTGGGACTGCGACATTACGGCGGACAGATCGGACCCCTAACTGACATTTTTGACACTTTTGGGGGGACCAGTGACATTACTACAGTAATCAGTGCTAAAAATATGCACTGTCACTGTACTAATGACA